>NC_086449.1:34773609-35143609 GCF_028390025.1 Pseudophryne corroboree
TATAGACACCTATATTGGCCATCTCAGTCTTTGCACATTTAGACACACACTTGTACATGAGGAGGAATGGCTGATACTCACATTAGCATACAGCTACAGACACAACCATGGTAAAATATGCTAAATCAGTCACAGTGGAGCGCATCTCTGAATCACTTCCAAAGTGTGTACCCACTAAATAATATTAACAGTGGTGGCTCCAGATGAGGGACTGCAGGTCAATTCAAATTTCAAATAGGGAAGCCACCCCAACTGTCACCAACTGCCATTTCAAACTGACTCACTGGCAGTTGGTGTGGCTCCCCTATATGAATTGTGAACTGAGCTGCAGCCCCATCTCTGGAGTCGCCCCTGGACACTACAAACATTTAAATAGATATTTCATTATATTTTTTATACCACAGATAAGCCATGTTTCAACAAGCTATCTTCTGAGCGATAAGACACAATTTCCATCCTTCTTTCGGACTGTGCCCAGTGATGCTCATCAATCTCGAGGATTGGCCCAGCTTGTGCTACATTTTGGATGGACCTGGGTGGGGATGGTCGCTGATGCCAATGATTATGGGTTTCAAGGTATTCAGGCTCTTCGACAAGAAATCCTGAAATCTGGAGCATGTGTGGAGTTCTTAGTCTATATCCAGAGCAGCCGCCCCGATCATAATATTCCACCCATCATTCAGACCATCAAGAAGTCAAAAGCCAAGGTTGTGGTTGTTTTTGCAACTGAAAGTAATGTGATTTTTTTGTTTGATGAACTGATAAAGCAGAACATAACTGAAAAGACTTGGGTGGCCAGTGAGGCTTGGGCGACATCTACTATGTTTTTACCAGAAAAATATTGGAATCTCCTCTTGGGAACTGTAGGCTTTGCATTAAGTAGTGACTTTAGCCCAGGGTTCCATGAATTTATTGAACACATTAGTTTACCCAGACTATCACAAGAAACATGGGACCTAATGTTTTCAGAGGACAATCTGAAAAATGCATTTCTAGAATGTCTGAATTTTGCATTTCAGTTAGAAAGGATGGCAAACAACAGTGCAGGGGAAGATGCAGTTGAACATTTCAGATATCATTTAAAAAATCTAATAAATCTAAGACAGATGTATGCACTCTACTGTGCCGTGCATGTGATAGCTCAGACCTTGCATGACCTTGCCTCATGCAAGGCTACAAATGGACCCTTTATCAACAGAAGCTGCTCAAATATATGGAGTTTCAAACCATGGCAGGTGAGAATCCAGATGTAGCTGTTATGTTCTATGGAGATTGTAAACTCTGCTTCCTCCTGCATTACATGTCAGATGCTGTTGGTGACTTTGATTAGATGGGGAAATGTGAAAGGATATCTGGATGATAGGACTACAGCAGGGATGGCCAAACCGGTCCTCGAGATCTACCAACAGTTCATGTTTTCCAGGCCTCCTGGAGATCTGTAGAATTGTCAGTTAGGAATGAATGCAGCACATCTTAATTAGTAATGACTTCACCTGTGCACCAGCTAGGTGGTCTGGAAAACGTGACCTGTTGGTAGATCTCGAGGACTGGTTTGGCCAGCCCTGGTCTACAGTGTCTAGGTCAACAATTAATAGGCAACACCATATGGTTGACAGTCACAAAAGGTCAACAGATAGAAGGCTAACATGCATTAAAGTCAAGAGGTTCAAAAGGTCAACATGACAATGGTCAACAGACAACTGGTCGACACAAGTTATTTACATGTTTTCTCAACTTTTGCATCATTTACTAACCATGGCTGGGAATAGTAACCTACCTGAAGTGTGATGAGTGAAGCGAGCCCGCAAGTGTATATGTTTCTACTAATTGTGGTTACATATGATGAAACATACAAAATGACACCCAAGAAACTAAAATAACATTGTCATGGCAACCTTTTGAAACTTTCAACCTTTTGTAACTGTCGACCTTACCCACTGTTGACCTTTTACCTGTCAACCTTTTGTGTCTGTTGACTTTTGACTCTGTTGAACTAACGCATGTTGGCCACATGGAGTCAACCTACTGACTGTCTACCTAGACACTGTAGATCTTCTGCACCACACCCATCTGAAAGCCATAATAGCCATAACAGCACCAAAAACACTTACTGTCTATGACTAATGACTTTATGGAAGCTCTCCAAACAATTCATCCCTGCACATTGTCTTCTCTTTCATTTATGTCACCATGCATCACCTCTGTGCCTCCTATTGTCCATAATCATATATTTTGACCTCCACTGTCTATCAGACTTATCTTCCACCATCTTGATTTTAATTTTTGCCCAGTTTTACTTGCAACCCACCTTGTCTATTATCTGTAGATAGTAAACCTTGAACTTTTTTTCCTTTGAGAAAAAAAAAGTGAAGGCTATACTGCCAAAATGTAGCTGTCATTTATATTGTTTTGGTTATTAATATCACTAGAACTATGAGAAGCAACAGTTAGAATTTTAAGCAATGATCCCAGATAAAAATATCCAGAAGAGAAATGGTCTCCTGGGACAGCCCAATGAAGCAAAGTCTCACTGACTATGTCATTGGTGTATGACATGGGCCTCTACTAACCAAAATATGCTGATACACATATGCCCATAGGTGGATGTTCCATGTCAGCATATGTGTCATGTGCTAATGCATTGTGTTGCATGTGTTACCCCTTGTACGGCACTGCATAGCCTGTGTGGCACCATATAAATAAACAGTAAAGAAAAATAATGTTAAAACCTTGAATCATGTTCCAAGAGTACATTTAGTGGGGCTTAAATTCACAGGGCTCTTGAACATATAACATCTTCCAGACATCCCTTTCTCCTTATAGACAGGCTTGTTATAAAAAATAAATTCATAAATCTGTATCCCAGATGTATCTGGGATTAGAGAAACCCTGAAGGTAGTCTGGTCAACATAATTTAGGCTGCAGCTGGGAGCTACTGACAAGCTTTGAGAATAGGCATAGTTCTGGGAGAATTGGCATAGTCCTGTGAGAAAAAGGCATAGTCCTGGACTAGAATAACAGCAGAGATAAGAGGTGGGAGCAGGAAAGAAAAGTAGGGAATAGGTCAGGATAAAGAGAGGAATTGGGGTGAGGCAGGAAATGAAGAGTAAGGAGCAGGCCAGTGTATTGGAAGCAGGGTAGTAAATGCATGGGATTGGGAGTTACAATGAGTTCAAGGTACTCTATTAAACTCAAGGCAGAGGGACCATGTCTGAGGGCAGTGGACAGGTTGGTAAATTGTCAAGATGGTAAGAAAGACTTGAGCAGGTTGTGGTATTACTTACTGTTAGGCGCGGCGGCTCTCGCCAGTGCCCGACCGTTGCTAAGCAACAGTCCCGGCACATCACATCCACCGCGCCTCCTCCTCCTCCGGATCCCCGCACAGCGCATGGCAACGGGAGGACGCTGCACGTGGAGAGCTGCCGGGTCCTTGGCAATGGGGACGCCGGGCGCAGACAGCGTTCCCCATTGCCAGGCAATTAATCTACCACCTGACACCTCTGGTCGTGCAGCAGGGCAGCTGCACAACATTAGTAATTTTGGTTCTCTGCAGTGATTGGGGAGATTCCTGTTATATTCTCCCTCACTGCCTGACACTAACACCGGTGATAGCTTCTTGTGAGCTGTTTCTTGTCCTGAAGCCTTGTCTGATCCTACAATCCAAAGTCCTGGTGTCCAGTGGTTGGTAGTCAGAATCCACCCAGCTTTCCTTCCTGTCAACCTGTGTCTTCTACCACGGGCTACACTTGCCTGTATTTACACTGGTGTTGTGAGTAGCGGCTCTGCCGCACCTTACGGCCTTGGCCATATCTCTCCGTTCTTTTGCTTTTGAGTTTTCTGCAAAGGTCTGTGCTTGGGCTGTCCTCGCCGGTATATGACAGTGTCGTGTTGGCGTGTGGACAGCATAATCTTTGGTTGTTATTTAACCTTGCGGCTGAGGAGCACATACTTTTGTTTAAGTTCTGTAGTGCTCCTAACTCTGTTTCAGTTTTTAGTTAGAGGTTCCCCTTGTTATCGCCCCATCTCAGTTTACGCCTTGTCTCCAACTAAGACCGAGGGGCATCGGAGTTGGGCAGACTTAATCCGCCCTTCAAACGCGGCTGCCGTGGGCCCAAGCAAACATAGTCTCGCAGGCGTAGACTGACCACGAGGGTGAGACAACGGAGTCAGGGCTTTTTAGGGGAAACTACTGAACTTTATCCTAACTACAGCATCATGTTCATGTGCTTAGGGTTATACTTTCAGTTCTAGCACAGTGAACGTAACACTTAGAAACTTATTTCCACATATCATTGCAACAAGAGTGACTCATATTTGGTGTATAGAAAATAATCCCATCTCCTCCGCAATTTCTAATATCCTAATCAGGGCGATATTATGACATACTGTAAAAAGATCATGCAAACTATTGTTCAGTTTAAAACAAAACATTATATTAAATCCTAGCCCATCTGTGAACTAACTGAACTAATAGATGCCCTCTCAGTGTCTAACAGCAAACTTCCTGCCTATTTCCTTAGGTAGTGAGCTCTGAGCCAAGCCCTGACATGGCTTATGGGGTATGTTCAATAATTGTCGGATCCATTCCAACATGCATTTGTCGGAATGGTCCGACAAGGGAGTGAGGAGCCTGGCCGGGGGGTCGCCCTGCTCAATCCGACTTTTTTTTAAAGTCGGATAGAGATTGTCGGAAAGGGGGTCAAAACCTGTTGGATTTGGACCACGTGGATCGGCACCTATTCCGCTGATCCACGTGTTTTCTGACAAGTCAGGAATTCCCGACTTGTTGGAAAAAACTGCCCTCTTTGAATTGGTTGGAACCCCTTCCGACAGAAATCTGTCAGAAGCTGCCGTTATTCCGACAAGATGGCAGCTTCCGACAGCTATTGAATACGGCCCTATATCAGCCTCCTACAGATGCAGGCTCTAATTACCCTGCTCTTAAGCTGAAGAACCCAAAATTGGCCCTGTGAAGGGAGCCCTCTCTTCTCTCTCACATCCACACCCCCAGGACCCATTTCAAGTCTGTTTGCACTCAATTTTGGATTAAGCCAGTATAAAATAGAAAAAAATCAAAAAGTGCATATATTTCATAAAAATTTAACACTAATTTATTACACACAAGCTAAAGATACGTATAATAGGGCACAGATCATAAAGATGAACAGTGTACCGTAAAGGGGAAGCGGTTAAGATACCGCCGAACGGGATCCTGGTGATAACAATGCCGACGCTGGAATCCCGCACAGCGGTACTATGCCGGCGCCGGAATACCGTCAAGCCAGGCTATTCTCCTTTGACACCCATAGAGGGAGAAAATAACCCGTGGCAAGTGCAGTGAGCCTGAAAGGGGCTTACTAGCGCTCCCCCCTTTGCTGGCATACTGTTGGCCAGGATGATGCTGTTGAGATACTGACAATCGGCATCCCGCCCATTGGTATTTCATACTGAACCCCTATTAAGTATATAAAATACAGCTTATAAAATTGCAAGTGGGCAGGATAGGTGAAATGCATACTGGAATTTGGATATAATCAGGCATGTAATGCCTAGATAAACAGAGGTTGCAGATCCCTCCCAGGCTCAGTACAGATGTTCCTTCTGTTATCCTATATGGACCCCACTGTGATGTACAACAGTAGGTGGATTATCACTACACCTTCCCGTTCCCCCCATGACCGTGGCACCACGCCTCTTATTTTTATAGTTTTTTTTCTTCTTTATAGACCATCCAGAGCCGGCCCTAACCAATATGATGCCCTAGGCAAGATTTTGGCTGGTGCCCCCTAGCACTGCCGCTAGTTCTGCAGGAGATGCCTGGCATGAGTCAGCTGGCAGGTCTGCTAAGGTTGGGCGCCTTTTGTTTATGAAAATGCATCTTATTTGCAGTACTATGTGGCTAGGATGCACAAGCAGCTTTCACTGATTAAAATGATATGCAGCATGCCTATATTCTGTGTGCGACCGCAGCTGTATCTGCATACGACATACTACATGACAGTGATTTCCAGGAATACACTGCAACGTACAATTTCGTATGCAGATACAGCTGCAGTCACACACAGAATATAGGCATGCTGCATATCATTTTAATCAGCAGAAGCTGCTGGTGCCCCTAAGCATACCAAATGCCCTAGGCATTTGCCTAGTTTACCTATGCCTAAGGCCGGCTCTGAGACCATCTCATGTTGAGAGATTTAGGAATGTTCTGGTTATATTATATTGAAAATGCATTGCTGGAAACAAGACATAATTTCTGTGTTTCCCCTATAGATTTCTCACTACATGAAGAAGGTGCGGGTGAAGCTAAGCTGTGACATTACTTTTTCCTTTGATGACAACGGGAATCCTCCTCCGGTTTATGATATTGTCAACTGGCAACTAAGTCCTGAGGGTACAATGAGACAGGTCAAGGTGGGAAGATATCATAGCACAGCTGCCAATAAACATGTCCTGAATATCAACATGAGTAACATACAATGGTCATCTGATGATCAAGTGGTAAGATGCCCAGCTATTGTACTGTACATCTTGAAGTACAGGTTAATGTTACAGTTTAGACTTAACTATAATAACAGAGGTTTTAAAAAATGAAAATGACATTTAAATCTCTGCCAAAAGCATTGCAATTAAGATGTTGGTACAATTGTCTTCCCTAGAGAATATACAAAGTCTTAAAAAATATATATTTCTAAAGGGAAAATCAATTATGATCTGTAATGCTGCATTGACATTTTTGTGGGGACGGTTAATATTTTATATACAGATAGAAAAAGTATGGTGTCACAGAAATCATTCTATGACAGTGGCTCCCAAACGTCCTTAAATCACAGCACCCTAAAATATCATCATTGATTTCATGGCACCTCAAGGCTAGAAGTTTTTATTGCTACATTTAGGAAAAAAAATTATGAAATTGCTGTTAGTACAATGGCCCTCATTCCGAGTTGTTCGCTCTCTAGCTGCTTTTAGCAGCTTTGCACACGCCAAGCCGCCGCCTACTGGGAGTGAATCTTAGCTTATCAAAATTGCGAACGAAAGATTAGCAGAATTGCGAATAGACACTTCTTAGCAGTTTCTGAGTAGCTCCAGACTTACTCGGCATCTGCGATCAGTTCAGTGCTTGTCGTTCCTGGTTTGACGTCACAAACACACCCAGCGTTCGCCCAGACACTCCTCCGTTTCTCCAGCCACTCCCGTGTTTTTTTCAGAAACGGCAGCGTTTTTTCGCACACACCCATAAAACGTCCAGTTTCCGCCCAGAAACACCCACTTCCTGTCAATCACATTACGATCACCAGAACGAAGAAAATACCTTGTAATGCCGTGAGTAAATTACCTAACTGCATAGCAAATTTACTTGGTGCAGTCGCACTGCGGGCATTGCGCATGCGCATTAGCGACTAATCGCTCAGTTGCGAAAGAAAAATAACGAGCGAACAACTCGGAATGACCACCATTGTGCCTACTTGTCATTTTTAGGGTCAGTTATGTGATGGTGTACAGATGTGCTTCAGATTGTCCACATGTGTTATGATTGACAGCCACTAGCCTGGTTTGCCTATCACTATGACCATAAATAATTTGATTTGGTCCTGAACCATCAAGCTGATGCATCCTTGCAAAAGATTGTGGTACCCCAGGCACACAGTTTGGGAATTGGGACCCACTGGGCTATGGGATAAATGTTATAGCCTGTGACTTGCAGGCATCTGTGGGAAACAACAGACAGAGAGGAGGGGGGTGCAAATCCCCACCCCTGAATTCCCTTCTGCACACTAAAAATTACCTGTAACCATCCCTGAACCTATCTGGTAATAAAATTCAGAGAATTAGTCACAAATGTTTGCAAACACATGTTTAGCTGCTGGCCACTTCACGGCTTCTCCGATATAGCAGTCCTAACCTACATAATAGCAGTGCCCACATAGGGCCATGTAATTTGTCACAGTAGGCCTCATGATAAAGGCTATTACTAAAACACTTCCAGACAGAGAGCTGTGGGATCCTGATGGGTTTAACCTTTTAAAATATTGCCACTTTAAAACAATGGGCATACACACCAGGCAGGGCCGCCTTAAGGGGGGACAGCCGGGACTGTTGTCCTGGGCCCTCACAGGGAGGGGCCCTCCTTTGCACCTGCAGATGAGGGTATAACTGTACAGAATTGTCCTCAACAAAATGGCCACCGCCATGGAGGAGATAAAACAATCAGCAATGGACTACTAAATACATAGGAACACAAGGAAGCATCTAGTTTAACAATACTCAACGATAAAGCAACATTATGGGCTAGATGGATCATTGCATGGAGAGTGATAAAATGGAAAATGATAAACAACCAACTAACCAGCTCCTGTCATTTTTCAAACAGGACCTATGACATGGCAGTTAGGAGCTGATTGGCTGGAACTGTTTCTTTCTCCATTTTATCACTATCCAGGCGATGATGCACCTAGCGCTCAGTCTGCAGAATCTCGGCAGAACAACTGGGAAACTCCGGCTTGCGGAGATAAGGCAGGGCTAAGGGCATATATATATACAGATGGAGCCATGTTTATCCTGGCCTTTAATAGGATTAATTATGCCAGGTCAGTCAGATTTAATCCCCTGCTGTATTGTTCTCTCTGTATTGTATTGCAGCTGAGAACAATAGTTGAAGGGTTTAGGTTAATAAACCATGGTGTGCCTAGGCGCAGCAGAGAAGTCAAGATTATTGTGGACCCATCTGTATGGCTGGGGCAGGTGTGTATATGTGTAAGAGGTAGCCGGCTGGGGTATATGTGTGTGAGAGGAAAGTGGATGGGTATATGTGTGTGGGAGAGAGGTGGCTGGGGTATATGTGTGTGAGAGGAAAGTGGATGGGTATATGTGTGTGGGAGAGAGGTGGCTGGGGTATATGTGTGTGAGACGAAAGTGGATGGGTATATGTGTGTGGGAGAGAGGTGGCTGGGGTATATGTGTGTGAGAGGAAAGTGGATGGGTATATGTGTGTGGGAGAGAGGTGGCTGGGGTATATGTGTGTGAGAGGAAAGTGGATGGGTATATGTGTGTGGGAGAGAGGTGGCTGGGGTATATGTGTGTGAGAGGAAAGTGGATGGGTATATGTGTGTGGGAGAGAGGTGGCTGGGGTATATGTGTGTGAGAGGAAAGTGGATGGGTATATGTGTGTGGGAGAGAGGTGGCTGGGGTATATGTGTGTGAGAGGAAAGTGGATGGGAATATGTGTGTGGGAGAGAGGTGGCTGGGGTATATGTGTGTGAGAGGAAAGTGGATGGGTATATTCAGCACCTCTCACAAACCTGTCATTTTCATCTCAAAAACATTTCTAGAATCAGACCTTTTCTCACACAGGATGCCACTAAGATCATTATTCACTCACTGATTATTTCCAGACTGGACTACTGTAATCTCCTCTTAACTGGCCTCCCTGACAATCACCTCTCTCCACTCCAATCTATCCTCAATGCTGCTGCCCGGCTCATCTTCCTCACCAAACGCACTACGTCTACCTCCCCCCTCCTACAGGCCCTCCACTGGCTTCCCTTCCCTTTCAGAATCCAATTCAAACTTCTCACACTCACTTACAAAGCACTCACCCACTCCTCTCCCATCTACATCTCTGACCTTATCTCCCTTTACTCTCCCACCCGTCCTCTTCGCTCTGCTAATGCACGCCGTCTCTCCTGTCTTCTGATTACTTCCTCCCACTCCTATCTCCAAGATTTTTCACGTGCTGCTCCATTTCTCTGGAATTCTTTACCTCTCCCCCTCAGACTCTCCACCTCTCTACAAAACTTCAAACGGGCTCTTAAGACCCATTTCTTTACCAAACGTAGCCAAATCTCAACATAACCCTCTGTTCCACGCTCTCTATGTACCCCATCTGTGTCATCCCTGTCTGTCTACCCCTCCCCTTAGAATGTAAGCTCTCACGAGTAGGGCCCTCTTCCCTCATGTGCTTATACTTTTCTTACTTTAATAATCCTCAACCGCCCAGATCCCACAGTTTTTTGACCACCTGGAACTTATCTCTATGTTTACTGGTGTAGTTATGCTTAGCTGCCCTGTACTTGTCCTATATTGTATTCAACTGTAAGTCACTGTTTTCCTATTTTTTATGTGCATTTGTACTCTGTAATCGGGCGCTGCAGAACCCTTGTGGCGCCATATAAATAAAGGATAATAATAATAATAATAATATGTGTGTGGGAGAGAGGTGGCTGGGGTATATGTGTGTGAGAGGAAAGTGGATGGGTATATGTGTGTGGGAGAGAGGTGGCTGGGGTATATGTGTGTGAGAGGAAAGTGGATGGGTATATGTGTGTGGGAGAGAGGTGGCTGGGGTATATGTGTGTGAGAGGAAAGTGGATGGGTATATGTGTGTGGGAGAGAGGTGGCTGGGGTATATGTGTGTGAGAGGAAAGTGGATGGGTATATGTGTGTGGGAGAGAGGTGGCTGGGGTATATGTGTGTGAGAGGAAAGTGGATGGGTATATGTGTGTGGGAGAGAGGTGGCTGGGGTATATGTGTGTGAGAGGAAAGTGGATGGGTATATGTGTGTGGGAGAGAGGTGGCTGGGGTATATGTGTGTTAGAGGAAAGTGGATGGGTATATGTGTGTGGGAGAGAGGTGGCTGGGGTATATGTGTGTGAGAGGAAAGTGGATGGGTATATGTGTGTGGGAGAGAGGTGGCTGGGGTATATGTGTGTGAGAAGAAAGTGGTTGGGTATATGTGTGTGGGAGAGAGGTGGCTGGGGTATATGTGTGTGAGAGGAAAGTGGATGGGTATATGTGTGTGGGAGAGAGGTGGCTGGGGTATATGTGTGAGTGAGGGGGTGTGGATCATTAGATCGACAGTGTCTAGGTCGACAATACTGTCGAAGTCGGAAAATATTACAGTACACCTGCTTTAACAATATTTAGGTTGACCAGTCTAGGTCGACAGTCACTAGGTCAACAGGGTCAGAAGGTCGACATATTCTAGGTCGACAGGTCAAAAGGTCGACATTAGTTTTTTATGATTTTTTGGTGTCGATTTCTTCGTAGAGTGACCGGGAACCCCAATTACTGCACCGCGTCCCCTCGCATGGCTCGCTTCGCTTTCCATGCTTCGGGCACGGTGCCTCACTCTGCTACCGCTTTCCTCGGCACAGATTAACCGTTCCAATCGTAGTCCACGTGGATCGTTATGTATGAAAAAGTAAAACAAAATGATTTTTTGAAAAACTAATTTCGACCTTTTGACCTGTCGACCTAGAACATGTCGACCGTCTGACACTGTCGACCTTCTGACCCTGTCGACCTAGTGACTGTCAACCTATAGTGGTCGACCTAAACATTGTCGACCTAGACACTGTCGATATTCAGACCGGATCCCGAGTGAGGTGGGGCTGCCATGAGGATAGTTATGTATTATATGGAGGGGGCTGAGGCAGGACTAGTGTATCATATAATTTATGTGATATATTGAAATACTGTAACACCTAACCCTACAGCCCAAACTTTAACAAGTTTTTTTTCTAACTGGTTTACACACCAATTGATGCCTCACCCTTGCTGTAACTCCACCCACATTATTAACAGCTCCAACCCCCCAGTGGGGTCCTGCCTAATTTACTAATCCAGGGCCCCACAATCCCTGTCACCGAGAACCATCAGATGCATGCAGATCGCAGGCTATTTCATTTCTGCTGTATTTCTGAAATTGCTAAAAGCACAAATGTATTGCAAACAGTATAAATGTATCTGCGTGAACAATCTCACTCAGTCAAGGCAAAACACAAATTTGTACAAAAAGGAAGTTGCTATATATTTTTCAGAAACTTCTGTTTTATCATGCCATTTCTGTTTTCCAACATTAATGTATGCTAAAAATAAATGGTTTTAATAAAATTGCTGTTTATTTCTAGGTCCCGATTTCTGTCTGTAATAAAAATTGTTCACCAGGTCTCAGAAAAGCTGCCAAGAAAGGAGAACCAAGTTGCTGTTATCAGTGTGTCACCTGTTCCCAAGGAGAGATCTCCAACCAGACTGGTGAGTATTCAATAGATGATACAACTTGTTGTGAATGCAGTGGTATTTAATTTTCTCCAATGTCTTATTTTACATAATTTCAGACTCGGGTGAGTGCTTGAAGTGCACATGGAATCAATGGCCAAGTCAAGATAAAGACAGATGTTTGCCGAAAACCATTGAATATCTAAAATATGAAGAGCCATTGGGTATCACATTAACAACCACCACTGTCACCTCATCCTTTGTACCTTTAGCTATTTTAGGGCTTCTTATTTCTTACAAAGCAACTCCTGTAGTACGAGCCAACAATTATACCATCAGTTGTCTTCTCCTGATCTGCCTTTCTCTTTGCTTCTTGTGCTCTTTGGCTTTTATTGGCTATCCTCAACGTGAGAAGTGTCTTTTACGACAGGTTGCCTTTGGTACGGTATTTGCTCTTTGTGTCTCATGCATCTTGGCCAAGACAATCATGGTTGCAATTGCATTCAGGGCAACTAGACCAAACAGCGATTTAAAAAGATGGGCTGGTCCTCATGTCTCCTGTAAAGTCATTAGCTTAGGAACGTTCTTCCAGTTCCTGATCTGTCTCACTTGGCTTGCACTTTTCCCACCTTTCCCTGAATATAATGACAAAACCAAACCTGGAGTCCTCATTCTTGAATGTAATGAGGGCTCAGCCACCTGCTTTTGGAGTACCTTAGGGTATCTCGGTGTCTTGGCTGTGATCAGTTGTGTTGTTGCTTTCTTGGCAAAGGACCTCCCTGACAGCTTTAATGAGGCCAAATTCATCACCTTCAGCATGATAGCCTTTCTCAGTGTCTGGTTGTCTTTCATTCCAGCTCATCTCTCCACCAGTGGCAAGTACACTGTGGCCCTGGAGATCTTTGCCATCTTGTCCTCCAGTTGGGCCATGCTCTGTTGCATGTTTGTGCCAAAATGTTATATAATTCTATTCCGCCCCACAGTGAACACTAAAAAACATCTCATGAGGAGGTTTAGCAAAAGAACCAATTACAATATGCATTCCTGATTGAACAGATGGACAATGAATACAGTATGTTTGTTACCGTTTATTAATCCTATTGGGCTCATTTATCAATGAGTGATACATTTCACTGTGAGTGATAAATTGCACCAGCCAATCAGCTCCTTACTGTCATTTTTCAAGCACAGCCTGTGTTGTTTGTAAATTAGGTATTACATGCAGTAACAGTAATACAGTAGTAATTGTTATGGACTTTAATAAAAATACATTATTTCAAGTTATGTTGTTTTTTATTATATTAGTGTTTTTATAGTATTTGATATTTATCTATTTTAACAGGTTACATAAATTTTAAAAAATCAAATTAGAAGTAAACATTTTAGTTTATTGATAATTATTATATGTTTACAGCTTGTGATTATAAGTAGACCTTTTTGATTACAAGATTGAAGAGTATAATGTATGAAACTATGCGATAAATGCTATATTACACATACAATATTTATTAATAATGTTAACCCTTACATTAATTGGTTGAATATACTTTGGTTTAAAAAAAAGTTAATATATTAAAATAGGAAAATAAATACATGTAACAAAAATATGGATATTACAATAACTTACCTCTAAAATATTGAACTGAAAGGACTTGGCATATTACTTTTGCACAGGCTCACTAAATTGATTGACTGGATGCTATAAATGGTATAGCTTTAATTTATTGTACTTTTAAAAAGACCCAATATTTATTTATTGATTTAATTTATTTTATTGAATTGATTTATGTCCTTTTTTTACCAGTTGATAAATAAAATTTTGATCTGCTTTGTTATCTTGTTTGTGGGGTCCTTGCCTCTCTGCTATGGTGTGTGTTTCTACAGAATCAGAGCCAAGCTTAGTGTGAAAGGCAAAACCTCCCAAATGAGGTCTATACAACCGTACTCCAAGTTAACATCCACCTACAGTACATACAAAACCACCTTTGTACCTTAGCATAAAGACAGTAGAATATGTATTGGGACTGATGGGGAGCCTCTGAAGCCCAGGGAGGTACACAGTAAAGAGAGCATCTTTGCTCTGGATTTGAGCAACATGTGGCAGCTCCTTTGGTGAGCAATGCACTAGAGATACCTCACATTTTGTGAGGTATCAGTTAAACTGATACAGTCATTGCTATTGAGGCTCCAAAAGGGGCGTTTTAAGAGAGGAGGAAGCCCATGTTCAGCCTCCTCCGTTCGTGCCCCCTCCTCTCCGCCCGGAGCGCTGTAGAGTCTGAGCACTAGAGGGCACGGCGGCCATTTTCCCTGAGATTTCTCTACTGTGCATAACTCCGTGAAAATGGCCGCTGAGCCATTTTGACGGAATTCTAATAGCACTTTGGATGCTGGCGCTGGACTCCGGAGAGGTGAGTATTTTAAAAATGGGTGCAGTGTGTGCGGCAGGGGCCCCCCTCTTGACTCAGGGGCCCGTGTGCACCAAACACACTGCACCCATTATAGAATCGCCAGTGGGCTCCAAGTTGTTGAGGCAGTCAGAAACTGGTGAAGGAAAACAGTGTTTAAGTGTTAGACCCTGAATGATGAAATATGTATAGGAAATTCCAGGGACCAGACAGTACCAGAGGACATCTAAATATTGGTAAGCAATATCTATTCAGAAAATATGTGTAACTTTTAATTGTGAAGAGCTTACATATTATGCAGTGAGAATACAGTATGTAATCATTCATACCAGTCATTGATCCAGTGGGGCTTACAGTATATATTACCTACCTTATGCATACATGCCGGGTAGGTTTGTTAGAAGCCAATTAAACTATTAAAAAGGAGAAAACTGGAGAAACAGGAGGAAATCCACACAAACATTAGGTTAGTACTAGAGATGAGCGGGTTCGGTTCCTCGGAATCCGAACCCGCCCGAACTTCATGTTTTTTTTCACGGGTCCGAGCGACTCGGATCTTCCCGCCTTGCTCGGTTAACCCGAGCGCGCCCGAACGTCATCATGACGCTGTCGGATTCTCGCGAGGCTCGGATTCTATCGCGAGACTCGGATTCTATATAAGGAGCCGCGCGTCGCCGCCATTTTCACTCGTGCATTGAGATTGATAGGGAGAGGACGTGTCTGGCGTCCTCTCCATTAGAATAGAGATAGATTAGATAGAGAGAGAGAGATTGTGCAGAGTCGCAGACAGAGTTAGTTTACCACAGTCAGTGACCAGTGCAGTTGCTAGTTAACTTTTATTTAATATAATATATCCGTTCACTTCTCTCTGCTATATCCGTTCTCTGCCTGAAAAAAAAAACGATACACAGCACAGTCAGTCACACAGTGTGACTCAGTCTGTGTGCACTCAGCTCAGCCCAGTGTGCTGCACAGTCATCAATGTATAAATTAAAAGCTTATAATTAATTGTGGGGGAGACTGGGGAGCACTGCAGGTTGTTAGCAGGAGCCAGGAGTACAATTATATTAATTAACAGTGCACACTTTTGCTGCAGGAGTGGTGACCAGTGCCTGACCACCAGTATAGTATTGTTGTATACTACTAATATCTCTTTAAATATCAACCAGTCTATATTAGCAGCAGACACAGTACAGTGCGGTAGTTCACGGCTGTGGCTACCTCTGTGTCGGCACACGGCAGGCAGTCCGTCCGACCAGAATTGTATTATTTATTATTATATACCTACCACCTAACCGTGGTTTTTTTTTCATTCTTTATACCGTCATAGTGTCATCCTAATTGTTACGAGTATACTACTATCTCTTTATCAACCAGTGTACAGTGCGGTAGTTCACGGCTGTGGCTACCTCTGTGTCGGCACACGGCAGGCAGTCCGTCCGACCAGAATTGTATTATTTATTATTATATACCTACCACCTAACCGTGGTTTTTTTTTTCATTCTTTATACCGTCATAGTGTCATCCTAATTGTTACGAGTATACTACTATCTCTTTATCAACCAGTGTACAGTGCGGTAGTTCACGGCTGTGGCTACCTCTGTGTCGGCACACGGCAGGCAGTCCGTCCGACCAGAATTGTATTATTTATTATTATATACCTACCACCTAACCGTGGTTTTTTTTTTCATTCTTTATACCGTCATAGTGTCATCCTAATTGTTACGAGTATACTACTATCTCTTTATCAACCAGTGTACAGTGCGGTAGTTCACGGCTGTGGCTACCTCTGTGTCGGCACACGGCAGGCAGTCCGTCCGACCAGAATTGTATTATTTATTATTATATACCTACCACCTAACCGTGGTTTTTTTTTTCATTCTTTATACCGTCATAGTGTCATCCTAATTGTTACGAGTATACTACTATCTCTTTATCAACCAGTGTACAGTGCGGTAGTTCACGGCTGTGGCTACCTCTGTGTCGGCACACGGCAGGCAGTCCGTCCGACCAGAATTGTATTATTTATTATTATATACCTACCACCTAACCGTGGTTTTTTTTTCATTCTTTATACCGTCATAGTGTCATCCTAATTGTTACGAGTATACTACTATCTCTTTATCAACCAGTGTACAGTGCGGTAGTTCACGGCTGTGGCTACCTCTGTGTCGGCAGTCGGCAGGCAGTCCGTCCATCCATAATTGTATTATTATTATAATATATACCACCTAACCGTGGTTTTTTTTTCATTCTTTATACCGTCGTCATAGTGTCATACTAGTTGTTACGAGTATACTACTATCTCTTTATCAACCAGTGTACAGTGCGGTAGTTCACGGCTGTGGCTACCTCTGTGTCGGCAGTCGGCAGGCAGTCCGTCCATCCATAATTGTATTATTATTATAATATATACCACCTAACCGTGGTTTTTTTTTCATTCTTTATACCGTCGTCATAGTGTCATACTAGTTGTTACGAGTATACTACTATCTCTTTATCAACCAGTGTACAGTGCGGTAGTTCACGGCTGTGGCTACCTCTGTGTCGGCAGTCGGCAGGCAGTCCGTCCATCCATAATTGTATTATTATTATAATATATACCACCTAACCGTGGTTTTTTTTCCATTCTTTATACCGTCGTCATAGTGTCATACTAGTTGTTACGAGTATACTACTATCTCTTTATCAACCAGTGTACAGTGCGGTAGTTCACGGCTGTGGCTACCTCTGTGTCGGCAGTCGGCAGGCAGTCCGTCCATCCATAATTGTATTATTATTATAATATATACCACCTAACCGTGGTTTTTTTATACCACCTAACCGTGGCAGTCCGTCCATAATTGTATACTAGTATCCAATCCATCCATCTCCATTGTTTACCTGAGGTGCCTTTTAGTTCTGCCTATAAAATATGGAGAACAAAAAAGTTGAGGTTCCAAAATTAGGGAAAGATCAAGATCCACTTCCACCTCGTGCTGAAGCTGCTGCCACTAGTCATGGCCGAGACGATGAAATGCCAGCAACGTCGTCTGCCAAGGCCGATGCCCAATGTCATAGTACAGAGCATGTCAAATCCAAAACACCAAATATCAGAAAAAAAAGGACTCCAAAACCTAAAATAAAATTGTCGGAGGAGAAGCGTAAACTTGCCAATATGCCATTTACCACACGGAGTGGCAAGGAACGGCTGAGGCCCTGGCCTATGTTCATGGCTAGTGGTTCAGCTTCACATGAGGATGGAAGCACTCAGCCTCTCGCTAGAAAACTGAAAAGACTCAAGCTGGCAAAAGCACCGCAAAGAACTGTGCGTTCTTTGAAATCCCAAATCCACAAGGAGAGTCCAATTGTGTCGTTTGCGATGCCTGACCTTCCCAACACTGGACGTGAAGAGCATGCGCCTTCCACTATTTGCATGCCCCCTGCAAGTGCTGGAAGGAGCACCCGCAGTCCAGTTCCTGATAGTCAGATTGAAGATGTCAGTGTTGAAGTACACCAGGATGAGGAGGATATGGGTGTTGCTGGCGCTGGGGAGGAAATTGACCAGGAGGATTCTGATGGTGAGGTGGTTTGTTTAAGTCAGGCACCCGGGGAGACACCTGTTGTCCGTGGGAGGAATATGGCCGTTGACATGCCAGGTGAAAATACCAAAAAAATCAGCTCTTCGGTGTGGAGGTATTTCACCAGAAATGCGGACAACAGGTGTCAAGCCGTGTGTTCCCTTTGTCAAGCTGTAATAAGTAGGGGTAAGGACGTTAACCACCTCGGAACATCCTCCCTTATACGTCACCTGCAGCGCATTCATAATAAGTCAGTGACAAGTTCAAAAACTTTGGGTGACAGCGGAAGCAGTCCACTGACCAGTAAATCCCTTCCTCTTGTAACCAAGCTCACGCAAACCACCCCACCAACTCCCTCAGTGTCAATTTCCTCCTTCCCCAGGAATGCCAATAGTCCTGCAGGCCATGTCACTGGCAAGTCTGACGAGTCCTTTCCTGCCTGGGATTCCTCCGATGCATCCTTGCGTGTAACGCCTACTGCTGCTGGCGCTGCTGTTGTTGCCGCTGGGAGTCGATGGTCATCCCAGAGGGGAAGTCGTAAGCCCACTTGTACTACTTCCAGTAAGCAATTGACTGTTCAACAGTCCTTTGCGAGGAAGATGAAATATCACAGCAGTCATCCTACTGCAAAGCGGATAACTGAGTCCTTGACAACTATGTTGGTGTTAGACGTGCGTCCGGTATCCGCCGTTAGTTCACAGGGAACTAGACAATTTATTGAGGCAGTGTGCCCCCGTTACCAAATACCATCTAGGTTCCACTTCTCTAGGCAGGCGATACCGAGAATGTACACGGACGTCAGAAAAAGACTCACCAGTGTCCTAAAAAATGCAGTTGTACCCAATGTCCACTTAACCACGGACATGTGGACAAGTGGAGCAGGGCAGGGTCAGGACTATATGACTGTGACAGCCCACTGGGTAGATGTATGGACTCCCGCCGCAAGAACAGCAGCGGCGGCACCAGTAGCAGCATCTCGCAAACGCCAACTCTTTCCTAGGCAGGCTACGCTTTGTATCACCGCTTTCCAGAATACGCACACAGCTGAAAACCTCTTACGGCAACTGAGGAAGATCATCGCGGAATGGCTTACCCCAATTGGACTCTCCTGTGGATTTGTGGCATCGGACAACGCCAGCAATATTGTGTGTGCATTAAATATGGGCAAATTCCAGCACGTCCCATGTTTTGCACATACCTTGAATTTGGTGGTGCAGAATTTTTTAAAAAACGACAGGGGCGTGCAAGAGATGCTGTCGGTGGCCAGAAAAATTGCGGGACACTTTCGGCGTACAGGCACCACGTACAGAAGACTGGAGCACCACCAAAAACTACTGAACCTGCCCTGCCATCATCTGAAGCAAGAAGTGGTAACGAGGTGGAATTCAACCCTCTATATGCTTCAGAGGTTGGAGGAGCAGCAAAAGGCCATTCAAGCCTATACAATTGAGCACGATATAGGAGATGGAATGCACCTGTCTCAAGTGCAGTGGAGAATGATTTCAACGTTGTGCAAGGTTCTGATGCCCTTTGAACTTGCCACACGTGAAGTCAGTTCAGACACTGCCAGCCTGAGTCAGGTCATTCCCCTCATCAGGCTTTTGCAGAAGAAGCTGGAGGCATTGAAGAAGGAGCTAACACGGAGCGATTCCGCTAGGCATGTGGGACTTGTGGATGCAGCCCTTAATTCGCTTAACAAGGATTCACGGGTGGTCAATCTGTTGAAATCAGAGCACTACATTTTGGCCACCGTGCTCGATCCTAGATTTAAAGCCTACCTTGGATCTCTCTTTCCGGCAGACACAGGTCTGCTGGGGTTGAAAGACCTGCTGGTGACAAAATTGTCAAGTCAAGCGGAACGCGACCTGTCAACATCTCCTCCTTCACATTCTCCCGCAACTGGGGGTGCGAGGAAAAGGCTCAGAATTCCGAGCCCACCCGCTGGCGGTGATGCAGGGCAGTCTGGAGTGACTGCTGATGCTGACATCTGGTCCGGACTGAAGGACCTGACAACGATTACGGACATGTCGTCTACTGTCACTGCATATGATTCTCTCAACATTGATAGAATGGTGGAGGATTATATGAGTGACCGCATCCAAGTAGGCACGTCACACAGTCCGTACTTATACTGGCAGGAAAAAGAGGCAATTTGGAGGCCCTTGCACAAACTGGCTTTATTCTACCTAAGTTGCCCTCCCACAAGTGTGTACTCCGAAAGAGTGTTTAGTGCCGCCGCTCACCTTGTCAGCAATCGGCGTACGAGGTTACATCCAGAAAATGTGGAGAAGATGATGTTCATTAAAATGAATTATAATCAATTCCTCCGCGGAGACATTGACCAGCAGCAATTGCCTCCACAAAGTACACAGGGAGCTGAGATGGTGGATTCCAGTGGGGACGAATTGATAATCTGTGAGGAGGGGGATGTACACGGTGATATATCGGAGGGTGAAGATGAGGTGGACATCTTGCCTCTGTAGAGCCAGTTTGTGCAAGGAGAGATTAATTGCTTCTTTTTTGGGGGGGGTCCAAACCAACCCGTCATATCAGTCACAGTCGTGTGGCAGACCCTGTCACTGAAATGATGGGTTGGTTAAAGTGTGCATGTCCTGTTTTGTTTATACAACATAAGGGTGGGTGGGAGGGCCCAAGGATAATTCCATCTTGCACCTCTTTTTTCTTTTCTTTTTCTTTGCATCATGTGCTGATTGGGGAGGGTTTTTTGGAAGGGACATCCTGCGTGACACTGCAGTGCCACTCCTAGATGGGCCCGGTGTTTGTGTCGGCCACTAGGGTCGCTAATCTTACTCACACAGTCAGCTACCTCATTGCGCCTCTTTTTTTCTTTGCGTCATGTGCTGTTTGGGGAGGGTTTTTTGGAAGGGACATCCTGCGTGACACTGCAGTGCCACTCCTAGATGGGCCCGGTGTTTGTGTCGGCCACTAGGGTCGCTAATCTTACTCACACAGTCAGCTACCTCATTGCGCCTCTTTTTTTCTTTGCGTCATGTGCTGTTTGGGGAGGGTTTTTTGGAAGGGACATCCTGCGTGACACTGCAGTGCCACTCCTAGATGTGCCCGGTGTTTGTGTCGGCCACTAGGGTCGCTAATCTTACTCACACAGTCAGCTACCTCATTGCGCCTCTTTTTTTCTTTGCGTCATGTGCTGTTTGGGGAGGGTTTTTTGGAAGGGCCATCCTGCGTGACACTGCAGTGCCACTCCTAGATGGGCCCGGTGTTTGTGTCGGCCACTAGGGTCGCTTATCTTACTCACACAGCGACCTCGGTGCAAATTTTAGGACTAAAAATAATATTGTGAGGTGTGATGTGTTCAGAATAGGCTGAAAATGAGTGTAAATTATGTTTTTTGAGGTTAATAATACTTTGGGATCAAAATTACCCCCAAATTCTATGATTTAAGCTGTTTTTTAGGGTTTTTTGAAAAAAACACCCGAATCCAAAACACACCCGAATCCGACAAAAAAAATTCGGTGAGGTTTTGCCAAAACGCGGTCGAACCCAAAACACGGCCGCGGAACCGAACCCAAAACCAAAACACAAAACCCGAAAAATTTCCGGCGCTCATCTCTAGTTAGTACACAAGGCCCGAGTACTGTCAGGCTGCACCACTAACCAGTGTAAAATAAGAAAAATCAATTTTTTATTACTTCTCTACATCTGTATGAGTAAACAACAGTGACAAATAAAATATTTGCAATTTATTATATGACTACTTTAAGGCTATGAATTTTGAAAAAATATTAATCTTGGGGGGTACATTTACTAAGAAGTGATAAGAGCGGAGAAGTGAGCCAGTGGAGATGTTGCCCATGGCAATCAATCAGTACTGAAATAACATCTATAATTTGCATACTATAAAATGATACAGAGCTGCTGATTGGCCGATGGGGAAATTTCTTCACTGGCTCACTTCTCTACTTTTATCACTGCTTAATAAATGTACACCTAAATCTTTTAAATAGATTCTAAATCATAACTAAGCCACCTGCAGCTCTTTATTATTATTATGATTATGAATATTATGAATATTATTATTATTATTATTGTTATTATCTATACATATAATAGAACTGTAAGGGTTGTGTTTGCACATAGCAATTTTTTTTAAGAAGTATACTTCTAGGAACTGTATATGAATGACAGATGGAGACACACTCATTGAGCGTGGCTATATCGTAGGCGGTGGCGATCGGCATGCCTGCACCTCGGCCCAACGCCGAGTATACACAGCTGCTCCCCCATCCCGTTAGCTCCCGGTGGTCCGATAAGCATATCTCCAACTGTATGGAGACAAAAACATTTTTCTTCTGAATTTTTGTCTGTCTAATTGTTCCGGCATCACGCAAAGACTACTGGATGAATTGTGATATGTTTTCACTATTGTATAGCTTAGTGACCTAGAAATAAACTGAGGTACAGTATGATCTCGATGTGACATCAGGGAGAGGAGCAATAAAGGAAACATCAGACGCTTGACTTTCTGTACACTGATAGTTGGTGTTCCGAGCACGCTTCTGTTGAACTTGACTGCACGCAAGTTATGCAGTGGAACCTGACTTAAAGTAATGTTTACCCCTTTTCCTCATCAATTCAAGTGCCTGCAGTTTCCTGTAAGCGTCTGCTTCTCTATGATGATCAACAAGTCACAGGGACAATCGCTCAGGGCTGCAGGCATAGATCTCAGGACCAGCTGCTTCTCCAATAGGCAGCTTTATGTGGTTTATGCACGAGTTATACCTCTATCACACCGCAAATATAACCCAGGATATTGCTGGTTCGAGCGCCAACTCAACCCAGGTTGAGGTGCAGTCTAAAAGCACTACTTTTAAATATCCCGGGTCAAGTAACCCTGTATTTCAGCCCGGTATAAAAGCAGTGTTATACATGGATTGGATCCAGGTCAATGTGCACTCTAAAGTGCCAACCCGGGTTATTCAACCCTGCATTCATGTGAAGTGCTGATTGGCTGTTCTTTGTGTGCCTTGATGATGTCAGCAGCCTGAGCCTTGCTACACAGGAAAGCATTAAGACAGAGAGCAACAGAGAGCATCAACAATTAGAGCTATTAAGAATTAGGGGTGAGGGAGAGATTGCTAGGCAGCTTTCTGCATACCTCCCAATTTATTAAAAGTACAAAGAGGGACCTTGGGGGCGTGGCCTATATGAAAGGGGCATGGCATCGCGGCAGAGCCTTGATCATGGGTCACGACCCCTTGTACCATCACTGAGGGGCCATGCCCAGCACTCTCTGAGCTGCTGGCATGCCCCCTCTCCCTCTGTCACCTGTGAATAGATGCATGCGCACAGCGTCTATTCACCGCTGATCTGCCAGGCAGAGCAGCAGTGAGAGGAGTCTCCCAACTACCCCCCCCCCCCCCTCCAACGCAAGACACTGCGGCTCACAGGCGGGACAGTCCCAAAAAATGAGACTGTCCCGCAAAAATCGGGACAGTTGGGAGGTAAGTTACTGGAACAGTTAAAGATGCAATTGTATATAAAAACAGAGCTCTGTCAGCCATGATCCCTGCAATGCTGTGAGCTGTCCCCGCCCTCTCCTTTTGTCCCCTTCTGACACCTCATCTTTTTGAGACAAAAAGAGCCCATTTAAATTTACATCCATGGTGTTTGAATTACTGACGCGGGTTGAGTTAAAAGGAGCCAACCCTGCAATCACCCGGGTTGAAAGTGTTAGTAGCCCCGAGCATCTTTTTGTGTTAATTGTTTACATACAAATTGTGTGATCAATGTGAACATTTTATATATATTTGCATATGAAATTGGTCTCCAGTGCCGTGTTTTGAGAAGGAGTATATATATATATATATATATATATATAAGTTGATGTAATGGGCGGCACTCTCAGACTTGTTTCAAATAAAGGACCCAGACACGCCTGGGTACAACAACGTTTCGGTTTTATAAACCTTCGTCAGGTATGAAAATACAAGAAATGAGCTTACCTTTATACATAGTCTAAAACACATATATTGGTAGATGCTCAATTAGCTTAGTGATATCATTCAGGTGCTCGAAAGGGAGGGGTATTTCTAAGCAAGAAAAAAAGCCATTTGTTTCCCCCAGCACCCTGAATCATAACCGTAACTAGATATGAATTCCACATGATAACAGAATTCAGAGATCTTCGTTACACATATTTGCGCAAATGTGTGAATAAGCCCCAAAGCCGCATCAAGGCGTCTCTGTATATTTGGGGTCCCTAGCGCTATATCTAGGTGCATGGTGTGGCACCCCAAAACACCAGCATAAGCCAGAAAGCACAGCTCAGCATACCAGTGAAAAAACTATAGTGTTAATAAATTAGTATTTAGGAAGCCGAAGCTATAGAGAAAGTGATACAAAATGAAATGCAATTAAAATAGAGAAATAGTGTTAAGAAATTAATACGTGAAAAGTGTTAATAGAATGTAAAGGTATGCCACACTAAGGCCATCCAGCTCAGCCAGTCCAGAGGCACCACACCTCACACCTCCATTACCCCAATCTGGGTCTAGGATTAACCAGCAAGGAGCCACGTGATAATGGCTCCTTACTACAATATGTCTGAGCTAAGAGCTACCTACCTTGGAGCAACCCCATAATGCTCCCTGTGGCATGTCAGGGCCTGCACCTCCTCCTAATGCAGAAACCTCTCTGCCTCTCACAACAAACACATATATTGGTAGATGCTCAATTAGCTTAGTGATATCATTCAGGTGCTCGAAAGGGAGGGGTATTTCTAAGCAAGAAAAAAAGCCATTTGTTTCCCCCAGCACCCTGAATCATAACCGTAACTAGATATGAATTCCACATGATAACAGAATTCAGAGATCTTCGTTACACATATTTGCGCAAATGTGTGAATAAGCCCCAAAGCCGCATCAAGGCGTCTCTGTATATTTGGGGTCCCTAGCGCTATATCTAGGTGCATGGTGTGGCACCCCAAAACACCAGCATAAGCCAGAAAGCACAGCTCAGCATACCAGTGAAAAAACTATAGTGTTAATAAATTAGTATTTAGGAAGCCGAAGCTATAGAGAAAGTGATACAAAATGAAATGCAATTAAAATAGAGAAATAGTGTTAAGAAATTAATACGTGAAAAGTGTTAATAGAATGTAAAGGTATGCCACACTAAGGCCATCCAGCTCAGCCAGTCCAGAGGCACCACACCTCCATTACCCCAATCTGGGTCTAGGATTAACCAGCAAGGAGCCACGTGATAATGGCTCCTTACTACAATATGTCTGAGCTAAGAGCTACCTACCTTGGAGCAACCCCATAATGCTCCCTGTGGCATGTCAGGGCCTGCACCTCCTCCTAATGCAGAAACCTCTCTGCCTCTCACAACAAACACATATATTGGTAGATGCTCAATTAGCTTAGTGATATCATTCAGGTGCTCGAAAGGGAGGGGTATTTCTAAGCAAGAAAAAAGGCCATTTGTTTCCCCCAGCACCCTGAATCATAACCGTAACTAGATATGAATTCCACATGATAACAGAATTCAGAGATCTTCGTTACACATATTTGCGCAAATGTGTGAATAAGCCCCAAAGCCGCATCAAGGCGTCTCTGTATATTTGGGGTCCCTAGCGCTATATCTAGGTGCATGGTGTGGCACCCCAAAACACCAGCATAAGCCAGAAAGCACAGCTCAGCATACCAGTGAAAAAACTATAGTGTTAATAAATTAGTATTTAGGAAGCCGAAGCTATAGAGAAAGTGATACAAAATGAAATGCAATTAAAATAGAGAAATAGTGTTAAGAAATTAATACGTGAAAAGTGTTAATAGAATGTAAAGGTATGCCACACTAAGGCCATCCAGCTCAGCCAGTCCAGAGGCACCACACCTCACACCTCCATTACCCCAATCTGGGTCTAGGATTAACCAGCAAGGAGCCACGTGATAATGGCTCCTTACTACAATATGTCTGAGCTAAGAGCTACCTACCTTGGAGCAACCCCATAATGCTCCCTGTGGCATGTCAGGGCCTGCACCTCCTCCTAATGCAGAAACCTCTCTGCCTCTCACAACAAACACATATATTGGTAGATGCTCAATTAGCTTAGTGATATCATTCAGGTGCTCGAAAGGGAGGGGTATTTCTAAGCAAGAAAAAAAGCCATTTGTTTCCCCCAGCACCCTGAATCATAACCGTAACTAGATATGAATTCCACATGATAACAGAATTCAGAGATCTTCGTTACACATATTTGCGCAAATGTGTGAATAAGCCCCAAAGCCGCATCAAGGCGTCTCTGTATATTTGGGGTCCCTAGCGCTATATCTAGGTGCATGGTGTGGCACCCCAAAACACCAGCATAAGCCAGAAAGCACAGCTCAGCATACCAGTGAAAAAACTATAGTGTTAATAAATTAGTATTTAGGAAGCCGAAGCTATAGAGAAAGTGATACAAAATGAAATGCAATTAAAATAGAGAAATAGTGTTAAGAAATTAATACGTGAAAAGTGTTAATAGAATGTAAAGGTATGCCACACTAAGGCCATCCAGCTCAGCCAGTCCAGAGGCACCACACCTCACACCTCCATTACCCCAATCTGGGTCTAGGATTAACCAGCAAGGAGCCACGTGATAATGGCTCCTTACTACAATATGTCTGAGCTAAGAGCTACCTACCTTGGAGCAACCCCATAATGCTCCCTGTGGCATGTCAGGGCCTGCACCTCCTCCTAATGCAGAAACCTCTCTGCCTCTCACAACAAACACATATATTGGTAGATGCTCAATTAGCTTAGTGATATCATTCAGGTGCTCGAAAGGGAGGGGTATTTCTAAGCAAGAAAAAAAGCCATTTGTTTCACCCAGCACCCTGAATCATAACCGTAACTAGATATGAATTCCACATGATAACAGAATTCAGAGATCTTCGTTACACATATTTGCGCAAATGTGTGAATAAGCCCCAAAGCCGCATCAAGGCGTCTCTGTATATTTGGGGTCCCTAGCGCTATATCTAGGTGCATGGTGTGGCACCCCAAAACACCAGCATAAGCCAGAAAGCACAGCTCAGCATACCAGTGAAAAAACTATAGTGTTAATAAATTAGTATTTAGGAAGCCGAAGCTATAGAGAAAGTGATACAAAATGAAATGCAATTAAAATAGAGAAATAGTGTTAAGAAATTAATACGTGAAAAGTGTTAATAGAATGTAAAGGTATGCCACACTAAGGCCATCCAGCTCAGCCAGTCCAGAGGCACCACACCTCACACCTCCATTACCCCAATCTGGGTCTAGGATTAACCAGCAAGGAGCCACGTGATAATGGCTCCTTACTACAATATGTCTGAGCTAAGAGCTACCTACCTTGGAGCAACCCCATAATGCTCCCTGTGGCATGTCAGGGCCTGCACCTCCTCCTAATGCAGAAACCTCTCTGCCTCTCACAACAAACACATATATTGGTAGATGCTCAATTAGCTTAGTGATATCATTCAGGTGCTCGAAAGGGAGGGGTATTTCTAAGCAAGAAAAAAAGCCATTTGTTTCCCCCAGCACCCTGAATCATAACCGTAACTAGATATGAATTCCACATGATAACAGAATTCAGAGATCTTCGTTACACATATTTGCGCAAATGTGTGAATAAGCCCCAAAGCCGCATCAAGGCGTCTCTGTATATTTGGGGTCCCTAGCGCTATATCTAGGTGCATGGTGTGGCACCCCAAAACACCAGCATAAGCCAGAAAGCACAGCTCAGCATACCAGTGAAAAAACTATAGTGTTAATAAATTAGTATTTAGGAAGCCGAAGCTATAGAGAAAGTGATACAAAATGAAATGCAATTAAAATAGAGAAATAGTGTTAAGAAATTAATACGTGAAAAGTGTTAATAGAATGTAAAGGTATGCCACACTAAGGCCATCCAGCTCAGCCAGTCCAGAGGCACCACACCTCACACCTCCATTACCCCAATCTGGGTCTAGGATTAACCAGCAAGGAGCCACGTGATAATGGCTCCTTACTACAATATGTCTGAGCTAAGAGCTACCTACCTTGGAGCAACCCCATAATGCTCCCTGTGGCATGTCAGGGCCTGCACCTCCTCCTAATGCAGAAACCTCTCTGCCTCTCACAACAAACACATATATTGGTAGATGCTCAATTAGCTTAGTGATATCATTCAGGTGCTCGAAAGGGAGGGGTATTTCTAAGCAAGAAAAAAAGCCATTTGTTTCCCCCAGCACCCTGAATCATAACCGTAACTAGATATGAATTCCACATGATAACAGAATTCAGAGATCTTCGTTACACATATTTGCGCAAATGTGTGAATAAGCCCCAAAGCCGCATCAAGGCGTCTCTGTATATTTGGGGTCCCTAGCGCTATATCTAGGTGCATGGTGTGGCACCCCAAAACACCAGCATAAGCCAGAAAGCACAGCTCAGCATACCAGTGAAAAAACTATAGTGTTAATAAATTAGTATTTAGGAAGCCGAAGCTATAGAGAAAGTGATACAAAATGAAATGCAATTAAAATAGAGAAATAGTGTTAAGAAATTAATACGTGAAAAGTGTTAATAGAATGTAAAGGTATGCCACACTAAGGCCATCCAGCTCAGCCAGTCCAGAGGCACCACACCTCACACCTCCATTACCCCAATCTGGGTCTAGGATTAACCAGCAAGGAGCCACGTGATAATGGCTCCTTACTACAATATGTCTGAGCTAAGAGCTACCTACCTTGGAGCAACCCCATAATGCTCCCTGTGGCATGTCAGGGCCTGCACCTCCTCCTAATGCAGAAACCTCTCTGCCTCTCACAACAAACACATATATTGGTAGATGCTCAATTAGCTTAGTGATATCATTCAGGTGCTCGAAAGGGAGGGGTATTTCTAAGCAAGAAAAAAAGCCATTTGTTTCCCCCAGCACCCTGAATCATAACCGTAACTAGATATGAATTCCACATGATAACAGAATTCAGAGATCTTCGTTACACATATTTGCGCAAATGTGTGAATAAGCCCCAAAGCCGCATCAAGGCGTCTCTGTATATTTGGGGTCCCTAGCGCTATATCTAGGTGCATGGTGTGGCACCCCAAAACACCAGCATAAGCCAGAAAGCACAGCTCAGCATACCAGTGAAAAAACTATAGTGTTAATAAATTAGTATTTAGGAAGCCGAAGCTATAGAGAAAGTGATACAAAATGAAATGCAATTAAAATAGAGAAATAGTGTTAAGAAATTAATACGTGAAAAGTGTTAATAGAATGTAAAGGTATGCCACACTAAGGCCATCCAGCTCAGCCAGTCCAGAGGCACCACACCTCACACCTCCATTACCCCAATCTGGGTCTAGGATTAACCAGCAAGGAGCCACGTGATAATGGCTCCTTACTACAATATGTCTGAGCTAAGAGCTACCTACCTTGGAGCAACCCCATAATGCTCCCTGTGGCATGTCAGGGCCTGCACCTCCTCCTAATGCAGAAACCTCTCTGCCTCTCACAACAAACACATATATTGGTAGATGCTCAATTAGCTTAGTGATATCATTCAGGTGCTCGAAAGGGAGGGGTATTTCTAAGCAAGAAAAAAAGCCATTTGTTTCCCCCAGCACCCTGAATCATAACCGTAACTAGATATGAATTCCACATGATAACAGAATTCAGAGATCTTCGTTACACATATTTGCGCAAATGTGTGAATAAGCCCCAAAGCCGCATCAAGGCGTCTCTGTATATTTGGGGTCCCTAGCGCTATATCTAGGTGCATGGTGTGGCACCCCAAAACACCAGCATAAGCCAGAAAGCACAGCTCAGCATACCAGTGAAAAAACTATAGTGTTAATAAATTAGTATTTAGGAAGCCGAAGCTATAGAGAAAGTGATACAAAATGAAATGCAATTAAAATAGAGAAATAGTGTTAAGAAATTAATACGTGAAAAGTGTTAATAGAATGTAAAGGTATGCCACACTAAGGCCATCCAGCTCAGCCAGTCCAGAGGCACCACACCTCACACCTCCATTACCCCAATCTGGGTCTAGGATTAACCAGCAAGGAGCCACGTGATAATGGCTCCTTACTACAATATGTCTGAGCTAAGAGCTACCTACCTTGGAGCAACCCCATAATGCTCCCTGTGGCATGTCAGGGCCTGCACCTCCTCCTAATGCAGAAACCTCTCTGCCTCTCACAACAAACACATATATTGGTAGATGCTCAATTAGCTTAGTGATATCATTCAGGTGCTCGAAAGGGAGGGGTATTTCTAAGCAAGAAAAAAAGCCATTTGTTTCCCCCAGCACCCTGAATCATAACCGTAACTAGATATGAATTCCACATGATAACAGAATTCAGAGATCTTCGTTACACATATTTGCGCAAATGTGTGAATAAGCCCCAAAGCCGCATCAAGGCGTCTCTGTATATTTGGGGTCCCTAGCGCTATATCTAGGTGCATGGTGTGGCACCCCAAAACACCAGCATAAGCCAGAAAGCACAGCTCAGCATACCAGTGAAAAAACTATAGTGTTAATAAATTAGTATTTAGGAAGCCGAAGCTATAGAGAAAGTGATACAAAATGAAATGCAATTAAAATAGAGAAATAGTGTTAAGAAATTAATACGTGAAAAGTGTTAATAGAATGTAAAGGTATGCCACACTAAGGCCATCCAGCTCAGCCAGTCCAGAGGCACCACACCTCACACCTCCATTACCCCAATCTGGGTCTAGGATTAACCAGCAAGGAGCCACGTGATAATGGCTCCTTACTACAATATGTCTGAGCTAAGAGCTACCTACCTTGGAGCAACCCCATAATGCTCCCTGTGGCATGTCAGGGCCTGCACCTCCTCCTAATGCAGAAACCTCTCTGCCTCTCACAACAAACACATATATTGGTAGATGCTCAATTAGCTTAGTGATATCATTCAGGTGCTCGAAAGGGAGGGGTATTTCTAAGCAAGAAAAAAAGCCATTTGTTTCCCCCAGCACCCTGAATCATAACCGTAACTAGATATGAATTCCACATGATAACAGAATTCAGAGATCTTCGTTACACATATTTGCGCAAATGTGTGAATAAGCCCCAAAGCCGCATCAAGGCGTCTCTGTATATTTGGGGTCCCTAGCGCTATATCTAGGTGCATGGTGTGGCACCCCAAAACACCAGCATAAGCCAGAAAGCACAGCTCAGCATACCAGTGAAAAAACTATAGTGTTAATAAATTAGTATTTAGGAAGCCGAAGCTATAGAGAAAGTGATACAAAATGAAATGCAATTAAAATAGAGAAATAGTGTTAAGAAATTAATACGTGAAAAGTGTTAATAGAATGTAAAGGTATGCCACACTAAGGCCATCCAGCTCAGCCAGTCCAGAGGCACCACACCTCACACCTCCATTACCCCAATCTGGGTCTAGGATTAACCAGCAAGGAGCCACGTGATAATGGCTCCTTACTACAATATGTCTGAGCTAAGAGCTACCTACCTTGGAGCAACCCCATAATGCTCCCTGTGGCATGTCAGGGCCTGCACCTCCTCCTAATGCAGAAACCTCTCTGCCTCTCACAACAAACACATATATTGGTAGATGCTCAATTAGCTTAGTGATATCATTCAGGTGCTCGAAAGGGAGGGGTATTTCTAAGCAAGAAAAAAAGCCATTTGTTTCCCCCAGCACCCTGAATCATAACCGTAACTAGATATGAATTCCACATGATAACAGAATTCAGAGATCTTCGTTACACATATTTGCGCAAATGTGTGAATAAGCCCCAAAGCCGCATCAAGGCGTCTCTGTATATTTGGGGTCCCTAGCGCTATATCTAGGTGCATGGTGTGGCACCCCAAAACACCAGCATAAGCCAGAAAGCACAGCTCAGCATACCAGTGAAAAAACTATAGTGTTAATAAATTAGTATTTAGGAAGCCGAAGCTATAGAGAAAGTGATACAAAATGAAATGCAATTAAAATAGAGAAATAGTGTTAAGAAATTAATACGTGAAAAGTGTTAATAGAATGTAAAGGTATGCCACACTAAGGCCATCCAGCTCAGCCAGTCCAGAGGCACCACACCTCACACCTCCATTACCCCAATCTGGGTCTAGGATTAACCAGCAAGGAGCCACGTGATAATGGCTCCTTACTACAATATGTCTGAGCTAAGAGCTACCTACCTTGGAGCAACCCCATAATGCTCCCTGTGGCATGTCAGGGCCTGCACCTCCTCCTAATGCAGAAACCTCTCTGCCTCTCACAACAAACACATATATTGGTAGATGCTCAATTAGCTTAGTGATATCATTCAGGTGCTCGAAAGGGAGGGGTATTTCTAAGCAAGAAAAAAAGCCATTTGTTTCCCCCAGCACCCTGAATCATAACCGTAACTAGATATGAATTCCACATGATAACAGAATTCAGAGATCTTCGTTACACATATTTGCGCAAATGTGTGAATAAGCCCCAAAGCCGCATCAAGGCGTCTCTGTATATTTGGGGTCCCTAGCGCTATATCTAGGTGCATGGTGTGGCACCCCAAAACACCAGCATAAGCCAGAAAGCACAGCTCAGCATACCAGTGAAAAAACTATAGTGTTAATAAATTAGTATTTAGGAAGCCGAAGCTATAGAGAAAGTGATACAAAATGAAATGCAATTAAAATAGAGAAATAGTGTTAAGAAATTAATACGTGAAAAGTGTTAATAGAATGTAAAGGTATGCCACACTAAGGCCATCCAGCTCAGCCAGTCCAGAGGCACCACACCTCACACCTCCATTACCCCAATCTGGGTCTAGGATTAACCAGCAAGGAGCCACGTGATAATGGCTCCTTACTACAATATGTCTGAGCTAAGAGCTACCTACCTTGGAGCAACCCCATAATGCTCCCTGTGGCATGTCAGGGCCTGCACCTCCTCCTAATGCAGAAACCTCTCTGCCTCTCACAACAAACACATATATTGGTAGATGCTCAATTAGCTTAGTGATATCATTCAGGTGCTCGAAAGGGAGGGGTATTTCTAAGCAAGAAAAAAAGCTATTTGTTTCCCCCAGCACCCTGAATCATAACCGTAACTAGATATGAATTCCACATGATAACAGAATTCAGAGATCTTCGTTACACATATTTGCGCAAATGTGTGAATAAGCCCCAAAGCCGCATCAAGGCGTCTCTGTATATTTGGGGTCCCTAGCGCTATATCTAGGTGCATGGTGTGGCACCCCAAAACACCAGCATAAGCCAGAAAGCACAGCTCAGCATACCAGTGAAAAAACTATAGTGTTAATAAATTAGTATTTAGGAAGCCGAAGCTATAGAGAAAGTGATACAAAATGAAATGCAATTAAAATAGAGAAATAGTGTTAAGAAATTAATACGTGAAAAGTGTTAATAGAATGTAAAGGTATGCCACACTAAGGCCATCCAGCTCAGCCAGTCCAGAGGCACCACACCTCACACCTCCATTACCCCAATCTGGGTCTAGGATTAACCAGCAAGGAGCCACGTGATAATGGCTCCTTACTACAATATGTCTGAGCTAAGAGCTACCTACCTTGGAGCAACCCCATAATGCTCCCTGTGGCATGTCAGGGCCTGCACCTCCTCCTAATGCAGAAACCTCTCTGCCTCTCACAACAAACACATATATTGGTAGATGCTCAATTAGCTTAGTGATATCATTCAGGTGCTCGAAAGGGAGGGGTATTTCTAAGCAAGAAAAAAAGCCATTTGTTTCCCCCAGCACCCTGAATCATAACCGTAACTAGATATGAATTCCACATGATAACAGAATTCAGAGATCTTCGTTACACATATTTGCGCAAATGTGTGAATAAGCCCCAAAGCCGCATCAAGGCGTCTCTGTATATTTGGGGTCCCTAGCGCTATATCTAGGTGCATGGTGTGGCACCCCAAAACACCAGCATAAGCCAGAAAGCACAGCTCAGCATACCAGTGAAAAAACTATAGTGTTAATAAATTAGTATTTAGGAAGCCGAAGCTATAGAGAAAGTGATACAAAATGAAATGCAATTAAAATAGAGAAATAGTGTTAAGAAATTAATACGTGAAAAGTGTTAATAGAATGTAAAGGTATGCCACACTAAGGCCATCCAGCTCAGCCAGTCCAGAGGCACCACACCTCACACCTCCATTACCCCAATCTGGGTCTAGGATTAACCAGCAAGGAGCCACGTGATAATGGCTCCTTACTACAATATGTCTGAGCTAAGAGCTACCTACCTTGGAGCAACCCCATAATGCTCCCTGTGGCATGTCAGGGCCTGCACCTCCTCCTAATGCAGAAACCTCTCTGCCTCTCACAACAAACACATATATTGGTAGATGCTCAATTAGCTTAGTGATATCACTCAGGTGCTCGAAAGGGAGGGGTATTTCTAAGCAAGAAAAAAAGCCATTTGTTTCCCCCAGCACCCTGAATCATAACCGTAACTAGATATGAATTCCACATGATAACAGAATTCAGAGATCTTCGTTACACATATTTGCGCAAATGTGTGAATAAGCCCCAAAGCCGCATCAAGGCGTCTCTGTATATTTGGGGTCCCTAGCGCTATATCTAGGTGCATGGTGTGGCACCCCAAAACACCAGCATAAGCCAGAAAGCACAGCTCAGCATACCAGTGAAAAAACTATAGTGTTAATAAATTAGTATTTAGGAAGCCGAAGCTATAGAGAAAGTGATACAAAATGAAATGCAATTAAAATAGAGAAATAGTGTTAAGAAATTAATACGTGAAAAGTGTTAATAGAATGTAAAGGTATGCCACACTAAGGCCATCCAGCTCAGCCAGTCCAGAGGCACCACACCTCACACCTCCATTACCCCAATCTGGGTCTAGGATTAACCAGCAAGGAGCCACGTGATAATGGCTCCTTACTACAATATGTCTGAGCTAAGAGCTACCTACCTTGGAGCAACCCCATAATGCTCCCTGTGGCATGTCAGGGCCTGCACCTCCTCCTAATGCAGAAACCTCTCTGCCTCTCACAACAAACACATATATTGGTAGATGCTCAATTAGCTTAGTGATATCATTCAGGTGCTCGAAAGGGAGGGGTATTTCTAAGCAAGAAAAAAAGCCATTTGTTTCCCCCAGCACCCTGAATCATAACCGTAACTAGATATGAATTCCACATGATAACAGAATTCAGAGATCTTCGTTACACATATTTGCGCAAATGTGTGAATAAGCCCCAAAGCCGCATCAAGGCGTCTCTGTATATTTGGGGTCCCTAGCGCTATATCTAGGTGCATGGTGTGGCACCCCAAAACACCAGCATAAGCCAGAAAGCACAGCTCAGCATACCAGTGAAAAAACTATAGTGTTAATAAATTAGTATTTAGGAAGCCGAAGCTATAGAGAAAGTGATACAAAATGAAATGCAATTAAAATAGAGAAATAGTGTTAAGAAATTAATACGTGAAAAGTGTTAATAGAATGTAAAGGTATGCCACACTAAGGCCATCCAGCTCAGCCAGTCCAGAGGCACCACACCTCACACCTCCATTACCCCAATCTGGGTCTAGGATTAACCAGCAAGGAGCCACGTGATAATGGCTCCTTACTACAATATGTCTGAGCTAAGAGCTACCTACCTTGGAGCAACCCCATAATGCTCCCTGTGGCATGTCAGGGCCTGCACCTCCTCCTAATGCAGAAACCTCTCTGCCTCTCACAACAAACACATATATTGGTAGATGCTCAATTAGCTTAGTGATATCATTCAGGTGCTCGAAAGGGAGGGGTATTTCTAAGCAAGAAAAAAAGCCATTTGTTTCCCCCAGCACCCTGAATCATAACCGTAACTAGATATGAATTCCACATGATAACAGAATTCAGAGATCTTCGTTACACATATTTGCGCAAATGTGTGAATAATCCCCAAAGCCGCATCAAGGCGTCTCTGTAAATTTGGGGTCCCTAGCGCTATATCTAGGTGCATGGTGTGGCACCCCAAAACACCAGCATAAGCCAGAAAGCACAGCTCAGCATACCAGTGAAAAAACTATAGTGTTAATAAATTAGTATTTAGGAAGCCGAAGCTATAGAGAAAGTGATACAAAATGAAATGCAATTAAAATAGAGAAATAGTGTTAAGAAATTAATACGTGAAAAGTGTTAATAGAATGTAAAGGTATGCCACACTAAGGCCATCCAGCTCAGCCAGTCCAGAGGCACCACACCTCACACCTCCATTACCCCAATCTGGGTCTAGGATTAACCAGCAAGGAGCCACGTGATAATGGCTCCTTACTACAATATGTCTGAGCTAAGAGCTACCTACCTTGGAGCAACCCCATAATGCTCCCTGTGGCATGTCAGGGCCTGCACCTCCTCCTAATGCAGAAACCTCTCTGCCTCTCACAACAAACACATATATTGGTAGATGCTCAATTAGCTTAGTGATATCATTCAGGTGCTCGAAAGGGAGGGGTATTTCTAAGCAAGAAAAAAAGCCATTTGTTTCCCCCAGCACCCTGAATCATAACCGTAACTAGATATGAATTCCACATGATAACAGAATTCAGAGATCTTCGTTACACATATTTGCGCAAATGTGTGAATAAGCCCCAAAGCCGCATCAAGGCGTCTCTGTATATTTGGGGTCCCTAGCGCTATATCTAGGTGCATAGTGTGGCACCCCAAAACACCAGCATAAGCCAGAAAGCACAGCTCAGCATACCAGTGAAAAAACTATAGTGTTAATAAATTAGTATTTAGGAAGCCGAAGCTATAGAGAAAGTGATACAAAATGAAATGCAATTAAAATAGAGAAATAGTGTTAAGAAATTAATACGTGAAAAGTGTTAATAGAATGTAAAGGTATGCCACACTAAGGCCATCCAGCTCAGCCAGTCCAGAGGCACCACACCTCACACCTCCATTACCCCAATCTGGGTCTAGGATTAACCAGCAAGGAGCCACGTGATAATGGCTCCTTACTACAATATGTCTGAGCTAAGAGCTACCTACCTTGGAGCAACCCCATAATGCTCCCTGTGGCATGTCAGGGCCTGCACCTCCTCCTAATGCAGAAACCTCTCTGCCTCTCACAACAAACACATATATTGGTAGATGCTCAATTAGCTTAGTGATATCATTCAGGTGCTCGAAAGGGAGGGGTATTTCTAAGCAAGAAAAAAAGCCATTTGTTTCCCCCAGCACCCTGAATCATAAACGTAACTAGGTATGAATTCCACATGATAACAGAATTCAGAGATCTTCGTTACACATATTTGCGCAAATGTGTGAATAAGCCCCAAAGCCGCATCAAGGCGTCTCTGTATATTTGGGGTCCCTAGCGCTATATCTAGGTGCATGGTGTGGCACCCCAAAACACCAGCATAAGCCAGAAAGCACAGCTCAGCATACCAGTGAAAAAACTATAGTGTTAATAAATTAGTATTTAGGAAGCCGAAGCTATAGAGAAAGTGATACAAAATGAAATGCAATTAAAATAGAGAAATAGTGTTAAGAAATTAATACGTGAAAAGTGTTAATAGAATGTAAAGGTATGCCACACTAAGGCCATCCAGCTCAGCCAGTCCAGAGGCACCACACCTCACACCTCCATTACCCCAATCTGGGTCTAGGATTAACCAGCAAGGAGCCACGTGATAATGGCTCCTTACTACAATATGTCTGAGCTAAGAGCTACCTACCTTGGAGCAACCCCATAATGCTCCCTGTGGCATGTCAGGGCCTGCACCTCCTCCTAATGCAGAAACCTCTCTGCCTCTCACAACAAACACATATATTGGTAGATGCTCAATTAGCTTAGTGATATCATTCAGGTGCTCGAAAGGGAGGGGTATTTCTAAGCAAGAAAAAAAGCCATTTGTTTCCCCCAGCACCCTGAATCATAACCGTAACTAGGTATGAATTCCACATGATAACAGAATTCAGAGATCTTCGTTACACATATTTGCGCAAATGTGTGAATAAGCCCCAAAGCCGCATCAAGGCGTCTCTGTATATTTGGGGTCCCTAGCGCTATATCTAGGTGCATGGTGTGGCACCCCAAAACACCAGCATAAGCCAGAAAGCACAGCTCAGCATACCAGTGAAAAAACTATAGTGTTAATAAATTAGTATTTAGGAAGCCGAAGCTATAGAGAAAGTGATACAAAATGAAATGCAATTAAAATAGAGAAATAGTGTTAAGAAATTAATACGTGAAAAGTGTTAATAGAATGTAAAGGTATGCCACACTAAGGCCATCCAGCTCAGCCAGTCCAGAGGCACCACACCTCCCACCTCCATTACCCCAATCTGGGTCTAGGATTAACCAGCAAGGAGCCACGTGATAATGGCTCCTTACTACAATATGTCTGAGCTAAGAGCTACCTACCTTGGAGCAACCCCATAATGCTCCCTGTGGCATGTCAGGGCCTGCACCTCCTCCTAATGCAGAAACCTCTCTGCCTCTCACAACAAACACATATATTGGTAGATGCTCAATTAGCTTAGTGATATCATTCAGGTGCTCGAAAGGGAGGGGTATTTCTAAGCAAGAAAAAAAGCCATTTGTTTCCCCCAGCACCCTGAATCATAACCGTAACTAGATATGAATTCCACATGATAACAGAATTCAGAGATCTTCGTTACACATATTTGCGCAAATGTGTGAATAAGCCCCAAAGCCGCATCAAGGCGTCTCTGTATATTTGGGGTCCCTAGCGCTATATCTAGGTGCATGGTGTGGCACCCCAAAACACCAGCATAAGCCAGAAAGCACAGCTCAGCATACCAGTGAAAAAACTATAGTGTTAATAAATTAGTATTTAGGAAGCCGAAGCTATAGAGAAAGTGATACAAAATGAAATGCAATTAAAATAGAGAAATAGTGTTAAGAAATTAATACGTGAAAAGTGTTAATAGAATGTAAAGGTATGCCACACTAAGGCCATCCAGCTCAGCCAGTCCAGAGGCACCACACCTCACACCTCCATTACCCCAATCTGGGTCTAGGATTAACCAGCAAGGAGCCACGTGATAATGGCTCCTTACTACAATATGTCTGAGCTAAGAGCTACCTACCTTGGAGCAACCCCATAATGCTCCCTGTGGCATGTCAGGGCCTGCACCTCCTCCTAATGCAGAAACCTCTCTGCCTCTCACAACAAACACATATATTGGTAGATGCTCAATTAGCTTAGTGATATCATTCAGGTGCTCGAAAGGGAGGGGTATTTCTAAGCAAGAAAAAAAGCCATTTGTTTCCCCCAGCACCCTGAATCATAACCGTAACTAGATATGAATTCCACATGATAACAGAATTCAGAGATCTTCGTTACACATATTTGCGCAAATGTGTGAATAAGCCCCAAAGCCGCATCAAGGCGTCTCTGTATATTTGGGGTCCCTAGCGCTATATCTAGGTGCATGGTGTGGCACCCCAAAACACCAGCATAAGCCAGAAAGCACAGCTCAGCATACCAGTGAAAAAACTATAGTGTTAATAAATTAGTATTTAGGAAGCCGAAGCTATAGAGAAAGTGATACAAAATGAAATGCAATTAAAATAGAGAAATAGTGTTAAGAAATTAATACGTGAAAAGTGTTAATAGAATGTAAAGGTATGCCACACTAAGGCCATCCAGCTCAGCCAGTCCAGAGGCACCACACCTCACACCTCCATTACCCCAATCTGGGTCTAGGATTAACCAGCAAGGAGCCACGTGATAATGGCTCCTTACTACAATATGTCTGAGCTAAGAGCTACCTACCTTGGAGCAACCCCATAATGCTCCCTGTGGCATGTCAGGGCCTGCACCTCCTCCTAATGCAGAAACCTCTCTGCCTCTCACAACAAACACATATATTGGTAGATGCTCAATTAGCTTAGTGATATCATTCAGGTGCTCGAAAGGGAGGGGTATTTCTAAGCAAGAAAAAAAGCCATTTGTTTCCCCCAGCACCCTGAATCATAACCGTAACTAGATATGAATTCCACATGATAACAGAATTCAGAGATCTTCGTTACACATATTTGCGCAAATGTGTGAATAAGCCCCAAAGCCGCATCAAGGCGTCTCTGTATATTTGGGGTCCCTAGCGCTATATCTAGGTGCATGGTGTGGCACCCCAAAACACCAGCATAAGCCAGAAAGCACAGCTCAGCATACCAGTGAAAAAACTATAGTGTTAATAAATTAGTATTTAGGAAGCCGAAGCTATAGAGAAAGTGATACAAAATGAAATGCAATTAAAATAGAGAAATAGTGTTAAGAAATTAATACGTGAAAAGTGTTAATAGAATGTAAAGGTATGCCACACTAAGGCCATCCAGCTCAGCCAGTCCAGAGGCACCACACCTCACACCTCCATTACCCCAATCTGGGTCTAGGATTAACCAGCAAGGAGCCACGTGATAATGGCTCCTTACTACAATATGTCTGAGCTAAGAGCTACCTACCTTGGAGCAACCCCATAATGCTCCCTGTGGCATGTCAGGGCCTGCACCTCCTCCTAATGCAGAAACCTCTCTGCCTCTCACAACAAACACATATATTGGTAGATGCTCAATTAGCTTAGTGATATCATTCAGGTGCTCGAAAGGGAGGGGTATTTCTAAGCAAGAAAAAAAGCCATTTGTTTCCCCCAGCACCCTGAATCATAACCGTAACTAGATATGAATTCCACATGATAACAGAATTCAGAGATCTTCGTTACACATATTTGCGCAAATGTGTGAATAAGCCCCAAAGCCGCATCAAGGCGTCTCTGTATATTTGGGGTCCCTAGCGCTATATCTAGGTGCATGGTGTGGCACCCCAAAACACCAGCATAAGCCAGAAAGCACAGCTCAGCATACCAGTGAAAAAACTATAGTGTTAATAAATTAGTATTTAGGAAGCCGAAGCTATAGAGAAAGTGATACAAAATGAAATGCAATTAAAATAGAGAAATAGTGTTAAGAAATTAATACGTGAAAAGTGTTAATAGAATGTAAAGGTATGCCACACTAAGGCCATCCAGCTCAGCCAGTCCAGAGGCACCACACCTCACACCTCCATTACCCCAATCTGGGTCTAGGATTAACCAGCAAGGAGCCACGTGATAATGGCTCCTTACTACAATATGTCTGAGCTAAGAGCTACCTACCTTGGAGCAACCCCATAATGCTCCCTGTGGCATGTCAGGGCCTGCACCTCCTCCTAATGCAGAAACCTCTCTGCCTCTCACAACAAACACATATATTGGTAGATGCTCAATTAGCTTAGTGATATCATTCAGGTGCTCGAAAGGGAGGGGTATTTCTAAGCAAGAAAAAAAGCCATTTGTTTCCCCCAGCACCCTGAATCATAACCGTAACTAGATATGAATTCCACATGATAACAGAATTCAGAGATCTTCGTTACACATATTTGCGCAAATGTGTGAATAAGCCCCAAAGCCGCATCAAGGCGTCTCTGTATATTTGGGGTCCCTAGCGCTATATCTAGGTGCATGGTGTGGCACCCCAAAACACCAGCATAAGCCAGAAAGCACAGCTCAGCATACCAGTGAAAAAACTATAGTGTTAATAAATTAGTATTTAGGAAGCCGAAGCTATAGAGAAAGTGATACAAAATGAAATGCAATTAAAATAGAGAAATAGTGTTAAGAAATTAATACGTGAAAAGTGTTAATAGAATGTAAAGGTATGCCACACTAAGGCCATCCAGCTCAGCCAGTCCAGAGGCACCACACCTCACACCTCCATTACCCCAATCTGGGTCTAGGATTAACCAGCAAGGAGCCACGTGATAATGGCTCCTTACTACAATATGTCTGAGCTAAGAGCTACCTACCTTGGAGCAACCCCATAATGCTCCCTGTGGCATGTCAGGGCCTGCACCTCCTCCTAATGCAGAAACCTCTCTGCCTCTCACAACAAACACATATATTGGTAGATGCTCAATTAGCTTAGTGATATCATTCAGGTGCTCGAAAGGGAGGGGTATTTCTAAGCAAGAAAAAAAGCCATTTGTTTCCCCCAGCACCCTGAATCATAACCGTAACTAGATATGAATTCCACATGATAACAGAATTCAGAGATCTTCGTTACACATATTTGCGCAAATGTGTGAATAAGCCCCAAAGCCGCATCAAGGCGTCTCTGTATATTTGGGGTCCCTAGCGCTATATCTAGGTGCATGGTGTGGCACCCCAAAACACCAGCATAAGCCAGAAAGCACAGCTCAGCATACCAGTGAAAAAACTATAGTGTTAATAAATTAGTATTTAGGAAGCCGAAGCTATAGAGAAAGTGATACAAAATGAAATGCAATTAAAATAGAGAAATAGTGTTAAGAAATTAATACGTGAAAAGTGTTAATAGAATGTAAAGGTATGCCACACTAAGGCCATCCAGCTCAGCCAGTCCAGAGGCACCACACCTCCCACCTCCATTACCCCAATCTGGGTCTAGGATTAACCAGCAAGGAGCCACGTGATAATGGCTCCTTACTACAATATGTCTGAGCTAAGAGCTACCTACCTTGGAGCAACCCCATAATGCTCCCTGTGGCATGTCAGGGCCTGCACCTCCTCCTAATGCAGAAACCTCTCTGCCTCTCACAACAAACACATATATTGGTAGATGCTCAATTAGCTTAGTGATATCATTCAGGTGCTCGAAAGGGAGGGGTATTTCTAAGCAAGAAAAAAAGCCATTTGTTTCCCCCAGCACCCTGAATCATAACCGTAACTAGATATGAATTCCACATGATAACAGAATTCAGAGATCTTCGTTACACATATTTGCGCAAATGTGTGAATAAGCCCCAAAGCCGCATCAAGGCGTCTCTGTATATTTGGGGTCCCTAGCGCTATATCTAGGTGCATGGTGTGGCACCCCAAAACACCAGCATAAGCCAGAAAGCACAGCTCAGCATACCAGTGAAAAAACTATAGTGTTAATAAATTAGTATTTAGGAAGCCGAAGCTATAGAGAAAGTGATACAAAATGAAATGCAATTAAAATAGAGAAATAGTGTTAAGAAATTAATACGTGAAAAGTGTTAATAGAATGTAAAGGTATGCCACACTAAGGCCATCCAGCTCAGCCAGTCCAGAGGCACCACACCTCACACCTCCATTACCCCAATCTGGGTCTAGGATTAACCAGCAAGGAGCCACGTGATAATGGCTCCTTACTACAATATGTCTGAGCTAAGAGCTACCTACCTTGGAGCAACCCCATAATGCTCCCTGTGGCATGTCAGGGCCTGCACCTCCTCCTAATGCAGAAACCTCTCTGCCTCTCACAACAAACACATATATTGGTAGATGCTCAATTAGCTTAGTGATATCATTCAGGTGCTCGAAAGGGAGGGGTATTTCTAAGCAAGAAAAAAAGCCATTTGTTTCCCCCAGCACCCTGAATCATAACCGTAACTAGATATGAATTCCACATGATAACAGAATTCAGAGATCTTCGTTACACATATTTGCGCAAATGTGTGAATAAGCCCCAAAGCCGCATCAAGGCGTCTCTGTATATTTGGGGTCCCTAGCGCTATATCTAGGTGCATGGTGTGGCACCCCAAAACACCAGCATAAGCCAGAAAGCACAGCTCAGCATACCAGTGAAAAAACTATAGTGTTAATAAATTAGTATTTAGGAAGCCGAAGCTATAGAGAAAGTGATACAAAATGAAATGCAATTAAAATAGAGAAATAGTGTTAAGAAATTAATACGTGAAAAGTGTTAATAGAATGTAAAGGTATGCCACACTAAGGCCATCCAGCTCAGCCAGTCCAGAGGCACCACACCTCCCACCTCCATTACCCCAATCTGGGTCTAGGATTAACCAGCAAGGAGCCACGTGATAATGGCTCCTTACTACAATATGTCTGAGCTAAGAGCTACCTACCTTGGAGCAACCCCATAATGCTCCCTGTGGCATGTCAGGGCCTGCACCTCCTCCTAATGCAGAAACCTCTCTGCCTCTCACAACAAACACATATATTGGTAGATGCTCAATTAGCTTAGTGATATCATTCAGGTGCTCGAAAGGGAGGGGTATTTCTAAGCAAGAAAAAAAGCCATTTGTTTCCCCCAGCACCCTGAATCATAACCGTAACTAGATATGAATTCCACATGATAACAGAATTCAGAGATCTTCGTTACACATATTTGCGCAAATGTGTGAATAAGCCCCAAAGCCGCATCAAGGCGTCTCTGTATATTTGGGGTCCCTAGCGCTATATCTAGGTGCATGGTGTGGCACCCCAAAACACCAGCATAAGCCAGAAAGCACAGCTCAGCATACCAGTGAAAAAACTATAGTGTTAATAAATTAGTATTTAGGAAGCCGAAGCTATAGAGAAAGTGATACAAAATGAAATGCAATTAAAATAGAGAAATAGTGTTAAGAAATTAATACGTGAAAAGTGTTAATAGAATGTAAAGGTATGCCACACTAAGGCCATCCAGCTCAGCCAGTCCAGAGGCACCACACCTCACACCTCCATTACCCCAATCTGGGTCTAGGATTAACCAGCAAGGAGCCACGTGATAATGGCTCCTTACTACAATATGTCTGAGCTAAGAGCTACCTACCTTGGAGCAACCCCATAATGCTCCCTGTGGCATGTCAGGGCCTGCACCTCCTCCTAATGCAGAAACCTCTCTGCCTCTCACAACAAACACATATATTGGTAGATGCTCAATTAGCTTAGTGATATCATTCAGGTGCTCGAAAGGGAGGGGTATTTCTAAGCAAGAAAAAAAGCCATTTGTTTCCCCCAGCACCCTGAATCATAACCGTAACTAGATATGAATTCCACATGATAACAGAATTCAGAGATCTTCGTTACACATATTTGCGCAAATGTGTGAATAAGCCCCAAAGCCGCATCAAGGCGTCTCTGTATATTTGGGGTCCCTAGCGCTATATCTAGGTGCATGGTGTGGCACCCCAAAACACCAGCATAAGCCAGAAAGCACAGCTCAGCATACCAGTGAAAAAACTATAGTGTTAATAAATTAGTATTTAGGAAGCCGAAGCTATAGAGAAAGTGATACAAAATGAAATGCAATTAAAATAGAGAAATAGTGTTAAGAAATTAATACGTGAAAAGTGTTAATAGAATGTAAAGGTATGCCACACTAAGGCCATCCAGCTCAGCCAGTCCAGAGGCACCACACCTCACACCTCCATTACCCCAATCTGGGTCTAGGATTAACCAGCAAGGAGCCACGTGATAATGGCTCCTTACTACAATATGTCTGAGCTAAGAGCTACCTACCTTGGAGCAACCCCATAATGCTCCCTGTGGCATGTCAGGGCCTGCACCTCCTCCTAATGCAGAAACCTCTCTGCCTCTCACAACAAACACATATATTGGTAGATGCTCAATTAGCTTAGTGATATCATTCAGGTGCTCGAAAGGGAGGGGTATTTCTAAGCAAGAAAAAAAGCCATTTGTTTCCCCCAGCACCCTGAATCATAACCGTAACTAGATATGAATTCCACATGATAACAGAATTCAGAGATCTTCGTTACACATATTTGCGCAAATGTGTGAATAAGCCCCAAAGCCGCATCAAGGCGTCTCTGTATATTTGGGGTCCCTAGCGCTATATCTAGGTGCATGGTGTGGCACCCCAAAACACCAGCATAAGCCAGAAAGCACAGCTCAGCATACCAGTGAAAAAACTATAGTGTTAATAAATTAGTATTTAGGAAGCCGAAGCTATAGAGAAAGTGATACAAAATGAAATGCAATTAAAATAGAGAAATAGTGTTAAGAAATTAATACGTGAAAAGTGTTAATAGAATGTAAAGGTATGCCACACTAAGGCCATCCAGCTCAGCCAGTCCAGAGGCACCACACCTCACACCTCCATTACCCCAATCTGGGTCTAGGATTAACCAGCAAGGAGCCACGTGATAATGGCTCCTTACTACAATATGTCTGAGCTAAGAGCTACCTACCTTGGAGCAACCCCATAATGCTCCCTGTGGCATGTCAGGGCCTGCACCTCCTCCTAATGCAGAAACCTCTCTGCCTCTCACAACAAACACATATATTGGTAGATGCTCAATTAGCTTAGTGATATCATTCAGGTGCTCGAAAGGGAGGGGTATTTCTAAGCAAGAAAAAAAGCCATTTGTTTCCCCCAGCACCCTGAATCATAACCGTAACTAGATATGAATTCCACATGATAACAGAATTCAGAGATCTTCGTTACACATATTTGCGCAAATGTGTGAATAAGCCCCAAAGCCGCATCAAGGCGTCTCTGTATATTTGGGGTCCCTAGCGCTATATCTAGGTGCATGGTGTGGCACCCCAAAACACCAGCATAAGCCAGAAAGCACAGCTCAGCATACCAGTGAAAAAACTATAGTGTTAATAAATTAGTATTTAGGAAGCCGAAGCTATAGAGAAAGTGATACAAAATGAAATGCAATTAAAATAGAGAAATAGTGTTAAGAAATTAATACGTGAAAAGTGTTAATAGAATGTAAAGGTATGCCACACTAAGGCCATCCAGCTCAGCCAGTCCAGAGGCACCACACCTCACACCTCCATTACCCCAATCTGGGTCTAGGATTAACCAGCAAGGAGCCACGTGATAATGGCTCCTTACTACAATATGTCTGAGCTAAGAGCTACCTACCTTGGAGCAACCCCATAATGCTCCCTGTGGCATGTCAGGGCCTGCACCTCCTCCTAATGCAGAAACCTCTCTGCCTCTCACAACAAACACATATATTGGTAGATGCTCAATTAGCTTAGTGATATCATTCAGGTGCTCGAAAGGGAGGGGTATTTCTAAGCAAGAAAAAAAGCCATTTGTTTCCCCCAGCACCCTGAATCATAACCGTAACTAGATATGAATTCCACATGATAACAGAATTCAGAGATCTTCGTTACACATATTTGCGCAAATGTGTGAATAAGCCCCAAAGCCGCATCAAGGCGTCTCTGTATATTTGGGGTCCCTAGCGCTATATCTAGGTGCATGGTGTGGCACCCCAAAACACCAGCATAAGCCAGAAAGCACAGCTCAGCATACCAGTGAAAAAACTATAGTGTTAATAAATTAGTATTTAGGAAGCCGAAGCTATAGAGAAAGTGATACAAAATGAAATGCAATTAAAATAGAGAAATAGTGTTAAGAAATTAATACGTGAAAAGTGTTAATAGAATGTAAAGGTATGCCACACTAAGGCCATCCAGCTCAGCCAGTCCAGAGGCACCACACCTCACACCTCCATTACCCCAATCTGGGTCTAGGATTAACCAGCAAGGAGCCACGTGATAATGGCTCCTTACTACAATATGTCTGAGCTAAGAGCTACCTACCTTGGAGCAACCCCATAATGCTCCCTGTGGCATGTCAGGGCCTGCACCTCCTCCTAATGCAGAAACCTCTCTGCCTCTCACAACAAACACATATATTGGTAGATGCTCAATTAGCTTAGTGATATCATTCAGGTGCTCGAAAGGGAGGGGTATTTCTAAGCAAGAAAAAAAGCCATTTGTTTCCCCCAGCACCCTGAATCATAACCGTAACTAGATATGAATTCCACATGATAACAGAATTCAGAGATCTTCGTTACACATATTTGCGCAAATGTGTGAATAAGCCCCAAAGCCGCATCAAGGCGTCTCTGTATATTTGGGGTCCCTAGCGCTATATCTAGGTGCATGGTGTGGCACCCCAAAACACCAGCATAAGCCAGAAAGCACAGCTCAGCATACCAGTGAAAAAACTATAGTGTTAATAAATGAGTATTTAGGAAGCCGAAGCTATAGAGAAAGTGATACAAAATGAAATGCAATTAAAATAGAGAAATAGTGTTAAGAAATTAATACGTGAAAAGTGTTAATAGAATGTAAAGGTATGCCACACTAAGGCCATCCAGCTCAGCCAGTCCAGAGGCACCACACCTCACACCTCCATTACCCCAATCTGGGTCTAGGATTAACCAGCAAGGAGCCACGTGATAATGGCTCCTTACTACAATATGTCTGAGCTAAGAGCTACCTACCTTGGAGCAACCCCATAATGCTCCCTGTGGCATGTCAGGGCCTGCACCTCCTCCTAATGCAGAAACCTCTCTGCCTCTCACAACAAACACATATATTGGTAGATGCTCAATTAGCTTAGTGATATCATTCAGGTGCTCGAAAGGGAGGGGTATTTCTAAGCAAGAAAAAAAGCCATTTGTTTCCCCCAGCACCCTGAATCATAACCGTAACTAGATATGAATTCCACATGATAACAGAATTCAGAGATCTTCGTTACACATATTTGCGCAAATGTGTGAATAAGCCCCAAAGCCGCATCAAGGCGTCTCTGTATATTTGGGGTCCCTAGCGCTATATCTAGGTGCATGGTGTGGCACCCCAAAACACCAGCATAAGCCAGAAAGCACAGCTCAGCATACCAGTGAAAAAACTATAGTGTTAATAAATTAGTATTTAGGAAGCCGAAGCTATAGAGAAAGTGATACAAAATGAAATGCAATTAAAATAGAGAAATAGTGTTAAGAAATTAATACGTGAAAAGTGTTAATAGAATGTAAAGGTATGCCACACTAAGGCCATCCAGCTCAGCCAGTCCAGAGGCACCACACCTCCCACCTCCATTACCCCAATCTGGGTCTAGGATTAACCAGCAAGGAGCCACGTGATAATGGCTCCTTACTACAATATGTCTGAGCTAAGAGCTACCTACCTTGGAGCAACCCCATAATGCTCCCTGTGGCATGTCAGGGCCTGCACCTCCTCCTAATGCAGAAACCTCTCTGCCTCTCACAACAAACACATATATTGGTAGATGCTCAATTAGCTTAGTGATATCATTCAGGTGCTCGAAAGGGAGGGGTATTTCTAAGCAAGAAAAAAAGCCATTTGTTTCCCCCAGCACCCTGAATCATAACCGTAACTAGATATGAATTCCACATGATAACAGAATTCAGAGATCTTCGTTACACATATTTGCGCAAATGTGTGAATAAGCCCCAAAGCCGCATCAAGGCGTCTCTGTATATTTGGGGTCCCTAGCGCTATATCTAGGTGCATGGTGTGGCACCCCAAAACACCAGCATAAGCCAGAAAGCACAGCTCAGCATACCAGTGAAAAAACTATAGTGTTAATAAATTAGTATTTAGGAAGCCGAAGCTATAGAGAAAGTGATACAAAATGAAATGCAATTAAAATAGAGAAATAGTGTTAAGAAATTAATACGTGAAAAGTGTTAATAGAATGTAAAGGTATGCCACACTAAGGCCATCCAGCTCAGCCAGTCCAGAGGCACCACACCTCACACCTCCATTACCCCAATCTGGGTCTAGGATTAACCAGCAAGGAGCCACGTGATAATGGCTCCTTACTACAATATGTCTGAGCTAAGAGCTACCTACCTTGGAGCAACCCCATAATGCTCCCTGTGGCATGTCAGGGCCTGCACCTCCTCCTAATGCAGAAACCTCTCTGCCTCTCACAACAAACACATATATTGGTAGATGCTCAATTAGCTTAGTGATATCATTCAGGTGCTCGAAAGGGAGGGGTATTTCTAAGCAAGAAAAAAAGCCATTTGTTTCCCCCAGCACCCTGAATCATAACCGTAACTAGATATGAATTCCACATGATAACAGAATTCAGAGATCTTCGTTACACATATTTGCGCAAATGTGTGAATAAGCCCCAAAGCCGCATCAAGGCGTCTCTGTATATTTGGGGTCCCTAGCGCTATATCTAGGTGCATGGTGTGGCACCCCAAAACACCAGCATAAGCCAGAAAGCACAGCTCAGCATACCAGTGAAAAAACTATAGTGTTAATAAATTAGTATTTAGGAAGCCGAAGCTATAGAGAAAGTGATACAAAATGAAATGCAATTAAAATAGAGAAATAGTGTTAAGAAATTAATACGTGAAAAGTGTTAATAGAATGTAAAGGTATGCCACACTAAGGCCATCCAGCTCAGCCAGTCCAGAGGCACCACACCTCACACCTCCATTACCCCAATCTGGGTCTAGGATTAACCAGCAAGGAGCCACGTGATAATGGCTCCTTACTACAATATGTCTGAGCTAAGAGCTACCTACCTTGGAGCAACCCCATAATGCTCCCTGTGGCATGTCAGGGCCTGCACCTCCTCCTAATGCAGAAACCTCTCTGCCTCTCACAACAAACACATATATTGGTAGATGCTCAATTAGCTTAGTGATATCATTCAGGTGCTCGAAAGGGAGGGGTATTTCTAAGCAAGAAAAAAAGCCATTTGTTTCCCCCAGCACCCTGAATCATAACCGTAACTAGATATGAATTCCACATGATAACAGAATTCAGAGATCTTCGTTACACATATTTGCGCAAATGTGTGAATAAGCCCCAAAGCCGCATCAAGGCGTCTCTGTATATTTGGGGTCCCTAGCGCTATATCTAGGTGCATGGTGTGGCACCCCAAAACACCAGCATAAGCCAGAAAGCACAGCTCAGCATACCAGTGAAAAAACTATAGTGTTAATAAATTAGTATTTAGGAAGCCGAAGCTATAGAGAAAGTGATACAAAATGAAATGCAATTAAAATAGAGAAATAGTGTTAAGAAATTAATACGTGAAAAGTGTTAATAGAATGTAAAGGTATGCCACACTAAGGCCATCCAGCTCAGCCAGTCCAGAGGCACCACACCTCACACCTCCATTACCCCAATCTGGGTCTAGGATTAACCAGCAAGGAGCCACGTGATAATGGCTCCTTACTACAATATGTCTGAGCTAAGAGCTACCTACCTTGGAGCAACCCCATAATGCTCCCTGTGGCATGTCAGGGCCTGCACCTCCTCCTAATGCAGAAACCTCTCTGCCTCTCACAACAAACACATATATTGGTAGATGCTCAATTAGCTTAGTGATATCATTCAGGTGCTCGAAAGGGAGGGGTATTTCTAAGCAAGAAAAAAAGCCATTTGTTTCCCCCAGCACCCTGAATCATAACCGTAACTAGATATGAATTCCACATGATAACAGAATTCAGAGATCTTCGTTACACATATTTGCGCAAATGTGTGAATAAGCCCCAAAGCCGCATCAAGGCGTCTCTGTATATTTGGGGTCCCTAGCGCTATATCTAGGTGCATGGTGTGGCACCCCAAAACACCAGCATAAGCCAGAAAGCACAGCTCAGCATACCAGTGAAAAAACTATAGTGTTAATAAATTAGTATTTAGGAAGCCGAAGCTATAGAGAAAGTGATACAAAATGAAATGCAATTAAAATAGAGAAATAGTGTTAAGAAATTAATACGTGAAAAGTGTTAATAGAATGTAAAGGTATGCCACACTAAGGCCATCCAGCTCAGCCAGTCCAGAGGCACCACACCTCACACCTCCATTACCCCAATCTGGGTCTAGGATTAACCAGCAAGGAGCCACGTGATAATGGCTCCTTACTACAATATGTCTGAGCTAAGAGCTACCTACCTTGGAGCAACCCCATAATGCTCCCTGTGGCATGTCAGGGCCTGCACCTCCTCCTAATGCAGAAACCTCTCTGCCTCTCACAACAAACACATATATTGGTAGATGCTCAATTAGCTTAGTGATATCATTCAGGTGCTCGAAAGGGAGGGGTATTTCTAAGCAAGAAAAAAAGCCATTTGTTTCCCCCAGCACCCTGAATCATAACCGTAACTAGATATGAATTCCACATGATAACAGAATTCAGAGATCTTCGTTACACATATTTGCGCAAATGTGTGAATAAGCCCCAAAGCCGCATCAAGGCGTCTCTGTATATTTGGGGTCCCTAGCGCTATATCTAGGTGCATGGTGTGGCACCCCAAAACACCAGCATAAGCCAGAAAGCACAGCTCAGCATACCAGTGAAAAAACTATAGTGTTAATAAATTAGTATTTAGGAAGCCGAAGCTATAGAGAAAGTGATACAAAATGAAATGCAATTAAAATAGAGAAATAGTGTTAAGAAATTAATACGTGAAAAGTGTTAATAGAATGTAAAGGTATGCCACACTAAGGCCATCCAGCTCAGCCAGTCCAGAGGCACCACACCTCACACCTCCATTACCCCAATCTGGGTCTAGGATTAACCAGCAAGGAGCCACGTGATAATGGCTCCTTACTACAATATGTCTGAGCTAAGAGCTACCTACCTTGGAGCAACCCCATAATGCTCCCTGTGGCATGTCAGGGCCTGCACCTCCTCCTAATGCAGAAACCTCTCTGCCTCTCACAACAAACACATATATTGGAAGATGCTCAATTAGCTTAGTGATATCATTCAGGTGCTCGAAAGGGAGGGGTATTTCTAAGCAAGAAAAAAAGCCATTTGTTTCCCCCAGCACCCTGAATCATAACCGTAACTAGATATGAATTCCACATGATAACAGAATTCAGAGATCTTCGTTACACATATTTGCGCAAATGTGTGAATAAGCCCCAAAGCCGCATCAAGGCGTCTCTGTATATTTGGGGTCCCTAGCGCTATATCTAGGTGCATGGTGTGGCACCCCAAAACACCAGCATAAGCCAGAAAGCACAGCTCAGCATACCAGTGAAAAAACTATAGTGTTAATAAATTAGTAATTAGGAAGCCGAAGCTATAGAGAAAGTGATACAAAATGAAATGCAATTAAAATAGAGAAATAGTGTTAAGAAATTAATACGTGAAAAGTGTTAATAGAATGTAAAGGTATGCCACACTAAGGCCATCCAGCTCAGCCAGTCCAGAGGCACCACACCTCACACCTCCATTACCCCAATCTGGGTCTAGGATTAACCAGCAAGGAGCCACGTGATAATGGCTCCTTACTACAATATGTCTGAGCTAAGAGCTACCTACCTTGGAGCAACCCCATAATGCTCCCTGTGGCATGTCAGGGCCTGCACCTCCTCCTAATGCAGAAACCTCTCTGCCTCTCACAACAAACACATATATTGGTAGATGCTCAATTAGCTTAGTGATATCATTCAGGTGCTCGAAAGGGAGGGGTATTTCTAAGCAAGAAAAAAAGCCATTTGTTTCCCCCAGCACCCTGAATCATAACCGTAACTAGATATGAATTCCACATGATAACAGAATTCAGAGATCTTCGTTACACATATTTGCGCAAATGTGTGAATAAGCCCCAAAGCCGCATCAAGGCGTCTCTGTATATTTGGGGTCCCTAGCGCTATATCTAGGTGCATGGTGTGGCACCCCAAAACACCAGCATAAGCCAGAAAGCGCAGCTCAGCATACCAGTGAAAAAACTATAGTGTTAATAAATTAGTATTTAGGAAGCCGAAGCTATAGAGAAAGTGATACAAAATGAAATGCAATTAAAATAGAGAAATAGTGTTAAGAAATTAATACGTGAAAAGTGTTAATAGAATGTAAAGGTATGCCACACTAAGGCCATCCAGCTCAGCCAGTCCAGAGGCACCACACCTCACACCTCCATTACCCCAATCTGGGTCTAGGATTAACCAGCAAGGAGCCACGTGATAATGGCTCCTTACTACAATATGTCTGAGCTAAGAGCTACCTACCTTGGAGCAACCCCATAATGCTCCCTGTGGCATGTCAGGGCCTGCACCTCCTCCTAATGCAGAAACCTCTCTGCCTCTCACAACAAACACATATATTGGTAGATGCTCAATTAGCTTAGTGATATCATTCAGGTGCTCGAAAGGGAGGGGTATTTCTAAGCAAGAAAAAAAGCCATTTGTTTCCCCCAGCACCCTGAATCATAACCGTAACTAGATATGAATTCCACATGATAACAGAATTCAGAGATCTTCGTTACACATATTTGCGCAAATGTGTGAATAAGCCCCAAAGCCGCATCAAGGCGTCTCTGTATATTTGGGGTCCCTAGCGCTATATCTAGGTGCATGGTGTGGCACCCCAAAACACCAGCATAAGCCAGAAAGCGCAGCTCAGCATACCAGTGAAAAAACTATAGTGTTAATAAATTAGTATTTAGGAAGCCGAAGCTATAGAGAAAGTGATACAAAATGAAATGCAATTAAAATAGAGAAATAGTGTTAAGAAATTAATACGTGAAAAGTGTTAATAGAATGTAAAGGTATGCCACACTAAGGCCATCCAGCTCAGCCAGTCCAGAGGCACCACACCTCACACCTCCATTACCCCAATCTGGGTCTAGGATTAACCAGCAAGGAGCCACGTGATAATGGCTCCTTACTACAATATGTCTGAGCTAAGAGCTACCTACCTTGGAGCAACCCCATAATGCTCCCTGTGGCATGTCAGGGCCTGCACCTCCTCCTAATGCAGAAACCTCTCTGCCTCTCACAACAAACACATATATTGGTAGATGCTCAATTAGCTTAGTGATATCATTCAGGTGCTCGAAAGGGAGGGGTATTTCTAAGCAAGAAAAAAAGCCATTTGTTTCCCCCAGCACCCTGAATCATAACCGTAACTAGATATGAATTCCACATGATAACAGAATTCAGAGATCTTCGTTACACATATTTGCGCAAATGTGTGAATAAGCCCCAAAGCCGCATCAAGGCGTCTCTGTATATTTGGGGTCCCTAGCGCTATATCTTGGTGCATGGTGTGGCACCCCAAAACACCAGCATAAGCCAGAAAGCACAGCTCAGCATACCAGTGAAAAAACTATAGTGTTAATAAATTAGTATTTAGGAAGCCGAAGCTATAGAGAAAGTGATACAAAATGAAATGCAATTAAAATAGAGAAATAGTGTTAAGAAATTAATACGTGAAAAGTGTTAATAGAATGTAAAGGTATGCCACACTAAGGCCATCCAGCTCAGCCAGTCCAGAGGCACCACACCTCACACCTCCATTACCCCAATCTGGGTCTAGGATTAACCAGCAAGGAGCCACGTGATAATGGCTCCTTACTACAATATGTCTGAGCTAAGAGCTACCTACCTTGGAGCAACCCCATAATGCTCCCTGTGGCATGTCAGGGCCTGCACCTCCTCCTAATGCAGAAACCTCTCTGCCTCTCACAACAAACACATATATTGGTAGATGCTCAATTAGCTTAGTGATATCATTCAGGTGCTCGAAAGGGAGGGGTATTTCTAAGCAAGAAAAAAAGCCATTTGTTTCCCCCAGCACCCTGAATCATAACCGTAACTAGATATGAATTCCACATGATAACAGAATTCAGAGATCTTCGTTACACATATTTGCGCAAATGTGTGAATAAGCCCCAAAGCCGCATCAAGGCGTCTCTGTATATTTGGGGTCCCTAGCGCTATATCTAGGTGCATGGTGTGGCACCCCAAAACACCAGCATAAGCCAGAAAGCACAGCTCAGCATACCAGTGAAAAAACTATAGTGTTAATAAATTAGTATTTAGGAAGCCGAAGCTATAGAGAAAGTGATACAAAATGAAATGCAATTAAAATAGAGAAATAGTGTTAAGAAATTAATACGTGAAAAGTGTTAATAGAATGTAAAGGTATGCCACACTAAGGCCATCCAGCTCAGCCAGTCCAGAGGCACCACACCTCACACCTCCATTACCCCAATCTGGGTCTAGGATTAACCAGCAAGGAGCCACGTGATAATGGCTCCTTACTACAATATGTCTGAGCTAAGAGCTACCTACCTTGGAGCAACCCCATAATGCTCCCTGTGGCATGTCAGGGCCTGCACCTCCTCCTAATGCAGAAACCTCTCTGCCTCTCACAACAAACACATATATTGGTAGATGCTCAATTAGCTTAGTGATATCATTCAGGTGCTCGAAAGGGAGGGGTATTTCTAAGCAAGAAAAAAAGCCATTTGTTTCCCCCAGCACCCTGAATCATAACCGTAACTAGATATGAATTCCACATGATAACAGAATTCAGAGATCTTCGTTACACATATTTGCGCAAATGTGTGAATAAGCCCCAAAGCCGCATCAAGGCGTCTCTGTATATTTGGGGTCCCTAGCGCTATATCTAGGTGCATGGTGTGGCACCCCAAAACACCAGCATAAGCCAGAAAGCACAGCTCAGCATACCAGTGAAAAAACTATAGTGTTAATAAATTAGTATTTAGGAAGCCGAAGCTATAGAGAAAGTGATACAAAATGAAATGCAATTAAAATAGAGAAATAGTGTTAAGAAATTAATACGTGAAAAGTGTTAATAGAATGTAAAGGTATGCCACACTAAGGCCATCCAGCTCAGCCAGTCCAGAGGCACCACACCTCACACCTCCATTACCCCAATCTGGGTCTAGGATTAACCAACAAGGAGCCACGTGATAATGGCTCCTTACTACAATATGTCTGAGCTAAGAGCTACCTACCTTGGAGCAACCCCATAATGCTCCCTGTGGCATGTCAGGGCCTGCACCTCCTCCTAATGCAGAAACCTCTCTGCCTCTCACAACAAACACATATATTGGTAGATGCTCAATTAGCTTAGTGATATCATTCAGGTGCTCGAAAGGGAGGGGTATTTCTAAGCAAGAAAAAAAGCCATTTGTTTCCCCCAGCACCCTAAATCATAACCGTAACTAGATATGAATTCCACATGATAACAGAATTCAGAGATCTTCGTTACACATATTTGCGCAAATGTGTGAATAAGCCCCAAAGCCGCATCAAGGCGTCTCTGTATATTTGGGGTCCCTAGCGCTATATCTAGGTGCATGGTGTGGCACCCCAAAACACCAGCATAAGCCAGAAAGCACAGCTCAGCATACCAGTGAAAAAACTATAGTGTTAATAAATTAGTATTTAGGAAGCCGAAGCTATAGAGAAAGTGATACAAAATGAAATGCAATTAAAATAGAGAAATAGTGTTAAGAAATTAATACGTGAAAAGTGTTAATAGAATGTAAAGGTATGCCACACTAAGGCCATCCAGCTCAGCCAGTCCAGAGGCACCACACCTCACACCTCCATTACCCCAATCTGGGTCTTGGATTAACCAGCAAGGAGCCACGTGATAATGGCTCCTTACTACAATATGTCTGAGCTAAGAGCTACCTACCTTGGAGCAACCCCATAATGCTCCCTGTGGCATGTCAGGGCCTGCACCTCCTCCTAATGCAGAAACCTCTCTGCCTCTCACAACAAACACATATATTGGTAGATGCTCAATTAGCTTAGTGATATCATTCAGGTGCTCGAAAGGGAGGGGTATTTCTAAGCAAGAAAAAAAGCCATTTGTTTCCCCCAGCACCCTGAATCATAACCGTAACTAGGTATGAATTCCACATGATAACAGAATTCAGAGATCTTCGTTACACATATTTGCGCAAATGTGTGAATAAGCCCCAAAGCCGCATCAAGGCGTCTCTGTATATTTGGGGTCCCTAGCGCTATATCTAGGTGCATGGTGTGACACCCCAAAACACCAGCATAAGCCAGAAAGCACAGCTCAGCATACCAGTGAAAAAACTATAGTGTTAATAAATTAGTATTTAGGAAGCCGAAGCTATAGAGAAAGTGATACAAAATGAAATGCAATTAAAATAGAGAAATAGTGTTAAGAAATTAATACGTGAAAAGTGTTAATAGAATGTAAAGGTATGCCACACTAAGGCCATCCAGCTCAGCCAGTCCAGAGGCACCACACCTCACACCTCCATTACCCCAATCTGGGTCTAGGATTAACCAGCAAGGAGCCACGTGATAATGGCTCCTTACTACAATATGTCTGAGCTAAGAGCTACCTACCTTGGAGCAACCCCATAATGCTCCCTGTGGCATGTCAGGGCCTGCACCTCCTCCTAATGCAGAAACCTCTCTGCCTCTCACAACAAACACATATATTGGTAGATGCTCAATTAGCTTAGTGATATCATTCAGGTGCTCGAAAGGGAGGGGTATTTCTAAGCAAGAAAAAAAGCCATTTGTTTCCCCCAGCACCCTGAATCATAACCGTAACTAGGTATGAATTCCACATGATAACAGAATTCAGAGATCTTCGTTACACATATTTGCGCAAATGTGTGAATAAGCCCCAAAGCCGCATCAAGGCGTCTCTGTATATTTGGGGTCCCTAGCGCTATATCTAGGTGCATGGTGTGGCACCCCAAAACACCAGCATAAGCCAGAAAGCACAGCTCAGCATACCAGTGAAAAAACTATAGTGTTAATAAATTAGTATTTAGGAAGCCGAAGCTATAGAGAAAGTGATACAAAATGAAATGCAATTAAAATAGAGAAATAGTGTTAAAAAATTAATACGTGAAAAGTGTTAATAGAATGTAAAGGTATGCCACACTAAGGCCATCCAGCTCAGCCAGTCCAGAGGCACCACACCTCACACCTCCATTACCCCAATCTGGGTCTAGGATTAACCAGCAAGGAGCCACGTGATAATGGCTCCTTACTACAATATGTCTGAGCTAAGAGCTACCTACCTTGGAGCAACCCCATAATGCTCCCTGTGGCATGTCAGGGCCTGCACCTCCTCCTAATGCAGAAACCTCTCTGCCTCTCACAACAAACACATATATTGGTAGATGCTCAATTAGCTTAGTGATATCATTCAGGTGCTCGAAAGGGAGGGGTATTTCTAAGCAAGAAAAAAAGCCATTTGTTTCCCCCAGCACCCTGAATCATAACCGTAACTAGATATGAATTCCACATGATAACAGAATTCAGAGATCTTCGTTACACATATTTGCGCAAATGTGTGAATAAGCCCCAAAGCCGCATCAAGGCGTCTCTGTATATTTGGGGTCCCTAGCGCTATATCTAGGAGCATGGTGTGGCACCCCAAAACACCAGCATAAGCCAGAAAGCACAGCTCAGCATACCAGTGAAAAAACTATAGTGTTAATAAATTAGTATTTAGGAAGCCGAAGCTATAGAGAAAGTGATACAAAATGAAATGCAATTAAAATAGAGAAATAGTGTTAAGAAATTAATACGTGAAAAGTGTTAATAGAATGTAAAGGTATGCCACACTAAGGCCATCCAGCTCATCCAGTCCAGAGGCACCACACCTCACACCTCCATTACCCCAATCTGGGTCTAGGATTAACCAGCAAGGAGCCACGTGATAATGGCTCCTTACTACAATATGTCTGAGCTAAGAGCTACCTACCTTGGAGCAACCCCATAATGCTCCCTGTGGCATGTCAGGGCCTGCACCTCCTCCTAATGCAGAAACCTCTCTGCCTCTCACAACAAACACATATATTGGTAGATGCTCAATTAGCTTAGTGATATCATTCAGGTGCTCGAAAGGGAGGGGTATTTCTAAGCAAGAAAAAAAGCCATTTGTTTCCCCCAGCACCCTGAATCATAACCGTAACTAGATATGAATTCCACATGATAACAGAATTCAGAGATCTTCGTTACACATATTTGCGCAAATGTGTGAATAAGCCCCAAAGCCGCATCAAGGCGTCTCTGTATATTTGGGGTCCCTAGCGCTATATCTAGGTGCATGGTGTGGCACCCCAAAACACCAGCATAAGCCAGAAAGCACAGCTCAGCATACCAGTGAAAAAACTATAGTGTTAATAAATTAGTATTTAGGAAGCCGAAGCTATAGAGAAAGTGATACAAAATGAAATGCAATTAAAATAGAGAAATAGTGTTAAAAAATTAATACGTGAAAAGTGTTAATAGAATGTAAAGGTATGCCACACTAAGGCCATCCAGCTCAGCCAGTCCAGAGGCACCACACCTCACACCTCCATTACCCCAATCTGGGTCTAGGATTAACCAGCAAGGAGCCACGTGATAATGGCTCCTTACTACAATATGTCTGAGCTAAGAGCTACCTACCTTGGAGCAACCCCATAATGCTCCCTGTGGCATGTCAGGGCCTGCACCTCCTCCTAATGCAGAAACCTCTCTGCCTCTCACAACAAACACATATATTGGTAGATGCTCAATTAGCTTAGTGATATCATTCAGGTGCTCGAAAGGGAGGGGTATTTCTAAGCAAGAAAAAAAGCCATTTGTTTCCCCCAGCACCCTGAATCATAACCGTAACTAGATATGAATTCCACATGATAACAGAATTCAGAGATCTTCGTTACACATATTTGCGCAAATGTGTGAATAAGCCCCAAAGCCGCATCAAGGCGTCTCTGTATATTTGGGGTCCCTAGCGCTATATCTAGGTGCATGGTGTGGCACCCCAAAACACCAGCATAAGCCAGAAAGCACAGCTCAGCATACCAGTGAAAAAACTATAGTGTTAATAAATTAGTATTTAGGAAGCCGAAGCTATAGAGAAAGTGATACAAAATGAAATGCAATTAAAATAGAGAAATAGTGTTAAGAAATTAATACGTGAAAAGTGTTAATAGAATGTAAAGGTATGCCACACTAAGGCCATCCAGCTCATCCAGTCCAGAGGCACCACACCTCACACCTCCATTACCCCAATCTGGGTCTAGGATTAACCAGCAAGGAGCCACGTGATAATGGCTCCTTACTACAATATGTCTGAGCTAAGAGCTACCTACCTTGGAGCAACCCCATAATGCTCCCTGTGGCATGTCAGGGCCTGCACCTCCTCCTAATGCAGAAACCTCTCTGCCTCTCACAACAAACACATATATTGGTAGATGCTCAATTAGCTTAGTGATATCATTCAGGTGCTCGAAAGGGAGGGGTATTTCTAAGCAAGAAAAAAAGCCATTTGTTTCCCCCAGCACCCTGAATCATAACCGTAACTAGATATGAATTCCACATGATAACAGAATTCAGAGATCTTCGTTACACATATTTGCGCAAATGTGTGAATAAGCCCCAAAGCCGCATCAAGGCGTCTCTGTATATTTGGGGTCCCTAGCGCTATATCTAGGTGCATGGTGTGGCACCCCAAAACACCAGCATAAGCCAGAAAGCACAGCTCAGCATACCAGTGAAAAAACTATAGTGTTAATAAATTAGTATTTAGGAAGCCGAAGCTATAGAGAAAGTGATACAAAATGAAATGCAATTAAAATAGAGAAATAGTGTTAAGAAATTAATACGTGAAAAGTGTTAATAGAATGTAAAGGTATGCCACACTAAGGCCATCCAGCTCAGCCAGTCCAGAGGCACCACACCTCACACCTCCATTACCCCAATCTGGGTCTAGGATTAACCAGCAAGGAGCCACGTGATAATGGCTCCTTACTACAATATGTCTGAGCTAAGAGCTACCTACCTTGGAGCAACCCCATAATGCTCCCTGTGGCATGTCAGGGCCTGCACCTCCTCCTAATGCAGAAACCTCTCTGCCTCTCACAACAAACACATATATTGGTAGATGCTCAATTAGCTTAGTGATATCATTCAGGTGCTCGAAAGGGAGGGGTATTTCTAAGCAAGAAAAAAAGCCATTTGTTTCCCCCAGCACCCTGAATCATAACCGTAACTAGATATGAATTCCACATGATAACAGAATTCAGAGATCTTCGTTACACATATTTGCGCAAATGTGTGAATAAGCCCCAAAGCCGCATCAAGGCGTCTCTGTATATTTGGGGTCCCTAGCGCTATATCTAGGTGCATGGTGTGGCACCCCAAAACACCAGCATAAGCCAGAAAGCACAGCTCAGCATACCAGTGAAAAAACTATAGTGTTAATAAATTAGTATTTAGGAAGCCGAAGCTATAGAGAAAGTGATACAAAATGAAATGCAATTAAAATAGAGAAATAGTGTTAAGAAATTAATACGTGAAAAGTGTTAATAGAATGTAAAGGTATGCCACACTAAGGCCATCCAGCTCAGCCAGTCCAGAGGCACCACACCTCACACCTCCATTACCCCAATCTGGGTCTAGGATTAACCAGCAAGGAGCCACGTGATAATGGCTCCTTACTACAATATGTCTGAGCTAAGAGCTACCTACCTTGGAGCAACCCCATAATGCTCCCTGTGGCATGTCAGGGCCTGCACCTCCTCCTAATGCAGAAACCTCTCTGCCTCTCACAACAAACACATATATTGGTAGATGCTCAATTAGCTTAGTGATATCATTCAGGTGCTCGAAAGGGAGGGGTATTTCTAAGCAAGAAAAAAAGCCATTTGTTTCCCCCAGCACCCTGAATCATAACCGTAACTAGATATGAATTCCACATGATAACAGAATTCAGAGATCTTCGTTACACATATTTGCGCAAATGTGTGAATAAGCCCCAAAGCCGCATCAAGGCGTCTCTGTATATTTGGGGTCCCTAGCGCTATATCTAGGTGCATGGTGTGGCACCCCAAAACACCAGCATAAGCCAGAAAGCACAGCTCAGCATACCAGTGAAAAAACTATAGTGTTAATAAATTAGTATTTAGGAAGCCGAAGCTATAGAGAAAGTGATACAAAATGAAATGCAATTAAAATAGAGAAATAGTGTTAAGAAATTAATACGTGAAAAGTGTTAATAGAATGTAAAGGTATGCCACACTAATGCCATCCAGCTCAGCCAGTCCAGAGGCACCACACCTCACACCTCCATTACCCCAATCTGGGTCTAGGATTAACCAGCAAGGAGCCACGTGATAATGGCTCCTTACTACAATATGTCTGAGCTAAGAGCTACCTACCTTGGAGCAACCCCATAATGCTCCCTGTGGCATGTCAGGGCCTGCACCTCCTCCTAATGCAGAAACCTCTCTGCCTCTCACAACAAACACATATATTGGTAGATGCTCAATTAGCTTAGTGATATCATTCAGGTGCTCGAAAGGGAGGGGTATTTCTAAGCAAGAAAAAAAGCCATTTGTTTCCCCCAGCACCCTGAATCATAACCGTAACTAGATATGAATTCCACATGATAACAGAATTCAGAGATCTTCGTTACACATATTTGCGCAAATGTGTGAATAAGCCCCAAAGCCGCATCAAGGCGTCTCTGTATATTTGGGGTCCCTAGCGCTATATCTAGGTGCATGGTGTGGCACCCCAAAACACCAGCATAAGCAAGAAAGCACAGCTCAGCATACCAGTGAAAAAACTATAGTGTTAATAAATTAGTATTTAGGAAGCCGAAGCTATAGAGAAAGTGATACAAAATGAAATGCAATTAAAATAGAGAAATAGTGTTAAGAAATTAATACGTGAAAAGTGTTAATAGAATGTAAAGGTATGCCACACTAAGGCCATCCAGCTCAGCCAGTCCAGAGGCACCACACCTCACACCTCCATTACCCCAATCTGGGTCTAGGATTAACCAGCAAGGAGCCACGTGATAATGGCTCCTTACTACAATATGTCTGAGCTAAGAGCTACCTACCTTGGAGCAACCCCATAATGCTCCCTGTGGCATGTCAGGGCCTGCACCTCCTCCTAATGCAGAAACCTCTCTGCCTCTCACAACAAACACATATATTGGTAGATGCTCAATTAGCTTAGTGATATCATTCAGGTGCTCGAAAGGGAGGGGTATTTCTAAGCAAGAAAAAAAGCCATTTGTTTCCCCCAGCACCCTGAATCATAACCGTAACTAGATATGAATTCCACATGATAACAGAATTCAGAGATCTTCGTTACACATATTTGCGCAAATGTGTGAATAAGCCCCAAAGCCGCATCAAGGCGTCTCTGTATATTTGGGGTCCCTAGCGCTATATCTTGGTGCATGGTGTGGCACCCCAAAACACCAGCATAAGCCAGAAAGCACAGCTCAGCATACCAGTGAAAAAACTATAGTGTTAATAAATTAGTATTTAGGAAGCCGAAGCTATAGAGAAAGTGATACAAAATGAAATGCAATTAAAATAGAGAAATAGTGTTAAGAAATTAATACGTGAAAAGTGTTAATAGAATGTAAAGGTATGCCACACTAAGGCCATCCAGCTCAGCCAGTCCAGAGGCACCACACCTCACACCTCCATTACCCCAATCTGGGTCTAGGATTAACCAGCAAGGAGCCACGTGATAATGGCTCCTTACTACAATATGTCTGAGCTAAGAGCTACCTACCTTGGAGCAACCCCATAATGCTCCCTGTGGCATGTCAGGGCCTGCACCTCCTCCTAATGCAGAAACCTCTCTGCCTCTCACAACAAACACATATATTGGTAGATGCTCAATTAGCTTAGTGATATCATTCAGGTGCTCGAAAGGGAGGGGTATTTCTAAGCAAGAAAAAAAGCCATTTGTTTCCCCCAGCACCCTGAATCATAACCGTAACTAGATATGAATTCCACATGATAACAGAATTCAGAGATCTTCGTTACACATATTTGCGCAAATGTGTGAATAAGCCCCAAAGCCGCATCAAGGCGTCTCTGTATATTTGGGGTCCCTAGCGCTATATCTAGGTGCATGGTGTGGCACCCCAAAACACCAGCATAAGCCAGAAAGCACAGCTCAGCATACCAGTGAAAAAACTATAGTGTTAATAAATGAGTATTTAGGAAGCCGAAGCTATAGAGAAAGTGATACAAAATGAAATGCAATTAAAATAGAGAAATAGTGTTAAGAAATTAATACGTGAAAAGTGTTAATAGAATGTAAAGGTATGCCACACTAAGGCCATCCAGCTCAGCCAGTCCAGAGGCACCACACCTCACACCTCCATTACCCCAATCTGGGTCTAGGATTAACCAGCAAGGAGCCACGTGATAATGGCTCCTTACTACAATATGTCTGAGCTAAGAGCTACCTACCTTGGAGCAACCCCATAATGCTCCCTGTGGCATGTCAGGGCCTGCACCTCCTCCTAATGCAGAAACCTCTCTGCCTCTCACAACAAACACATATATTGGTAGATGCTCAATTAGCTTAGTGATATCATTCAGGTGCTCGAAAGGGAGGGGTATTTCTAAGCAAGAAAAAAAGCCATTTGTTTCCCCCAGCACCCTGAATCATAACCGTAACTAGATATGAATTCCACATGATAACAGAATTCAGAGATCTTCGTTACACATATTTGCGCAAATGTGTGAATAAGCCCCAAAGCCGCATCAAGGCGTCTCTGTATATTTGGGGTCCCTAGCGCTATATCTAGGTGCATGGTGTGGCACCCCAAAACACCAGCATAAGCCAGAAAGCACAGCTCAGCATACCAGTGAAAAAACTATAGTGTTAATAAATGAGTATTTAGGAAGCCGAAGCTATAGAGAAAGTGATACAAAATGAAATGCAATTAAAATAGAGAAATAGTGTTAAGAAATTAATACGTGAAAAGTGTTAATAGAATGTAAAGGTATGCCACACTAAGGCCATCCAGCTCAGCCAGTCCAGAGGCACCACACCTCACACCTCCATTACCCCAATCTGGGTCTAGGATTAACCAGCAAGGAGCCACGTGATAATGGCTCCTTACTACAATATGTCTGAGCTAAGAGCTACCTACCTTGGAGCAACCCCATAATGCTCCCTGTGGCATGTCAGGGCCTGCACCTCCTCCTAATGCAGAAACCTCTCTGCCTCTCACAACAAACACATATATTGGTAGATGCTCAATTAGCTTAGTGATATCATTCAGGTGCTCGAAAGGGAGGGGTATTTCTAAGCAAGAAAAAAAGCCATTTGTTTCCCCCAGCACCCTGAATCATAACCGTAACTAGATATGAATTCCACATGATAACAGAATTCAGAGATCTTCGTTACACATATTTGCGCAAATGTGTGAATAAGCCCCAAAGCCGCATCAAGGCGTCTCTGTATATTTGGGGTCCCTAGCGCTATATCTAGGTGCATGGTGTGGCACCCCAAAACACCAGCATAAGCCAGAAAGCACAGCTCAGCATACCAGTGAAAAAACTATAGTGTTAATAAATTAGTATTTAGGAAGCCGAAGCTATAGAGAAAGTGATACAAAATGAAATGCAATTAAAATAGAGAAATAGTGTTAAGAAATTAATACGTGAAAAGTGTTAATAGAATGTAAAGGTATGCCACACTAAGGCCATCCAGCTCAGCCAGTCCAGAGGCACCACACCTCACACCTCCATTACCCCAATCTGGGTCTAGGATTAACCAGCAAGGAGCCACGTGATAATGGCTCCTTACTACAATATGTCTGAGCTAAGAGCTACCTACCTTGGAGCAACCCCATAATGCTCCCTGTGGCATGTCAGGGCCTGCACCTCCTCCTAATGCAGAAACCTCTCTGCCTCTCACAACAAACACATATATTGGTAGATGCTCAATTAGCTTAGTGATATCATTCAGGTGCTCGAAAGGGAGGGGTATTTCTAAGCAAGAAAAAAAGCCATTTGTTTCCCCCAGCACCCTGAATCATAACCGTAACTAGATATGAATTCCACATGATAACAGAATTCAGAGATCTTCGTTACACATATTTGCGCAAATGTGTGAATAAGCCCCAAAGCCGCATCAAGGCGTCTCTGTATATTTGGGGTCCCTAGCGCTATATCTAGGTGCATGGTGTGGCACCCCAAAACACCAGCATAAGCCAGAAAGCACAGCTCAGCATACCAGTGAAAAAACTATAGTGTTAATAAATTAGTATTTAGGAAGCCGAAGCTATAGAGAAAGTGATACAAAATGAAATGCAATTAAAATAGAGAAATAGTGTTAAGAAATTAATACGTGAAAAGTGTTAATAGAATGTAAAGGTATGCCACACTAAGGCCATCCAGCTCAGCCAGTCCAGAGGCACCACACCTCACACCTCCATTACCCCAATCTGGGTCTAGGATTAACCAGCAAGGAGCCACGTGATAATGGCTCCTTACTACAATATGTCTGAGCTAAGAGCTACCTACCTTGGAGCAACCCCATAATGCTCCCTGTGGCATGTCAGGGCCTGCACCTCCTCCTAATGCAGAAACCTCTCTGCCTCTCACAACAAACACATATATTGGTAGATGCTCAATTAGCTTAGTGATATCATTCAGGTGCTCGAAAGGGAGGGGTATTTCTAAGCAAGAAAAAAAGCCATTTGTTTCCCCCAGCACCCTGAATCATAACCGTAACTAGATATGAATTCCACATGATAACAGAATTCAGAGATCTTCGTTACACATATTTGCGCAAATGTGTGAATAAGCCCCAAAGCCGCATCAAGGCGTCTCTGTATATTTGGGGTCCCTAGCGCTATATCTAGGTGCATGGTGTGGCACCCCAAAACACCAGCATAAGCCAGAAAGCACAGCTCAGCATACCAGTGAAAAAACTATAGTGTTAATAAATTAGTATTTAGGAAGCCGAAGCTATAGAGAAAGTGATACAAAATGAAATGCAATTAAAATAGAGAAATAGTGTTAAGAAATTAATACGTGAAAAGTGTTAATAGAATGTAAAGGTATGCCACACTAAGGCCATCCAGCTCAGCCAGTCCAGAGGCACCACACCTCACACCTCCATTACCCCAATCTGGGTCTAGGATTAACCAGCAAGGAGCCACGTGATAATGGCTCCTTACTACAATATGTCTGAGCTAAGAGCTACCTACCTTGGAGCAACCCCATAATGCTCCCTGTGGCATGTCAGGGCCTGCACCTCCTCCTAATGCAGAAACCTCTCTGCCTCTCACAACAAACACATATATTGGTAGATGCTCAATTAGCTTAGTGATATCATTCAGGTGCTCGAAAGGGAGGGGTATTTCTAAGCAAGAAAAAAAGCCATTTGTTTCCCCCAGCACCCTGAATCATAACCGTAACTAGATATGAATTCCACATGATAACAGAATTCAGAGATCTTCGTTACACATATTTGCGCAAATGTGTGAATAAGCCCCAAAGCCGCATCAAGGCGTCTCTGTATATTTGGGGTCCCTAGCGCTATATCTAGGTGCATGGTGTGGCACCCCAAAACACCAGCATAAGCCAGAAAGCACAGCTCAGCATACCAGTGAAAAAACTATAGTGTTAATAAATTAGTATTTAGGAAGCCGAAGCTATAGAGAAAGTGATACAAAATGAAATGCAATTAAAATAGAGAAATAGTGTTAAGAAATTAATACGTGAAAAGTGTTAATAGAATGTAAAGGTATGCCACACTAAGGCCATCCAGCTCAGCCAGTCCAGAGGCACCACACCTCACACCTCCATTACCCCAATCTGGGTCTAGGATTAACCAGCAAGGAGCCACGTGATAATGGCTCCTTACTACAATATGTCTGAGCTAAGAGCTACCTACCTTGGAGCAACCCCATAATGCTCCCTGTGGCATGTCAGGGCCTGCACCTCCTCCTAATGCAGAAACCTCTCTGCCTCTCACAACAAACACATATATTGGTAGATGCTCAATTAGCTTAGTGATATCATTCAGGTGCTCGAAAGGGAGGGGTATTTCTAAGCAAGAAAAAAAGCCATTTGTTTCCCCCAGCACCCTGAATCATAACCGTAACTAGATATGAATTCCACATGATAACAGAATTCAGAGATCTTCGTTACACATATTTGCGCAAATGTGTGAATAAGCCCCAAAGCCGCATCAAGGCGTCTCTGTATATTTGGGGTCCCTAGCGCTATATCTAGGTGCATGGTGTGGCACCCCAAAACACCAGCATAAGCCAGAAAGCACAGCTCAGCATACCAGTGAAAAAACTATAGTGTTAATAAATTAGTATTTAGGAAGCCGAAGCTATAGAGAAAGTGATACAAAATGAAATGCAATTAAAATAGAGAAATAGTGTTAAGAAATTAATACGTGAAAAGTGTTAATAGAATGTAAAGGTATGCCACACTAAGGCCATCCAGCTCAGCCAGTCCAGAGGCACCACACCTCACACCTCCATTACCCCAATCTGGGTCTAGGATTAACCAGCAAGGAGCCACGTGATAATGGCTCCTTACTACAATATGTCTGAGCTAAGAGCTACCTACCTTGGAGCAACCCCATAATGCTCCCTGTGGCATGTCAGGGCCTGCACCTCCTCCTAATGCAGAAACCTCTCTGCCTCTCACAACAAACACATATATTGGTAGATGCTCAATTAGCTTAGTGATATCATTCAGGTGCTCGAAAGGGAGGGGTATTTCTAAGCAAGAAAAAAAGCCATTTGTTTCCCCCAGCACCCTGAATCATAACCGTAACTAGATATGAATTCCACATGATAACAGAATTCAGAGATCTTCGTTACACATATTTGCGCAAATGTGTGAATAAGCCCCAAAGCCGCATCAAGGCGTCTCTGTATATTTGGGGTCCCTAGCGCTATATCTAGGTGCATGGTGTGGCACCCCAAAACACCAGCATAAGCCAGAAAGCACAGCTCAGCATACCAGTGAAAAAACTATAGTGTTAATAAATTAGTATTTAGGAAGCCGAAGCTATAGAGAAAGTGATACAAAATGAAATGCAATTAAAATAGAGAAATAGTGTTAAGAAATTAATACGTGAAAAGTGTTAATAGAATGTAAAGGTATGCCACACTAAGGCCATCCAGCTCAGCCAGTCCAGAGGCACCACACCTCACACCTCCATTACCCCAATCTGGGTCTAGGATTAACCAGCAAGGAGCCACGTGATAATGGCTCCTTACTACAATATGTCTGAGCTAAGAGCTACCTACCTTGGAGCAACCCCATAATGCTCCCTGTGGCATGTCAGGGCCTGCACCTCCTCCTAATGCAGAAACCTCTCTGCCTCTCACAACAAACACATATATTGGTAGATGCTCAATTAGCTTAGTGATATCATTCAGGTGCTCGAAAGGGAGGGGTATTTCTAAGCAAGAAAAAAAGCCATTTGTTTCCCCCAGCACCCTGAATCATAACCGTAACTAGATATGAATTCCACATGATAACAGAATTCAGAGATCTTCGTTACACATATTTGCGCAAATGTGTGAATAAGCCCCAAAGCCGCATCAAGGCGTCTCTGTATATTTGGGGTCCCTAGCGCTATATCTAGGTGCATGGTGTGGCACCCCAAAACACCAGCATAAGCCAGAAAGCACAGCTCAGCATACCAGTGAAAAAACTATAGTGTTAATAAATTAGTATTTAGGAAGCCGAAGCTATAGAGAAAGTGATACAAAATGAAATGCAATTAAAATAGAGAAATAGTGTTAAGAAATTAATACGTGAAAAGTGTTAATAGAATGTAAAGGTATGCCACACTAAGGCCATCCAGCTCAGCCAGTCCAGAGGCACCACACCTCACACCTCCATTACCCCAATCTGGGTCTAGGATTAACCAGCAAGGAGCCACGTGATAATGGCTCCTTACTACAATATGTCTGAGCTAAGAGCTACCTACCTTGGAGCAACCCCATAATGCTCCCTGTGGCATGTCAGGGCCTGCACCTCCTCCTAATGCAGAAACCTCTCTGCCTCTCACAACAAACACATATATTGGTAGATGCTCAATTAGCTTAGTGATATCATTCAGGTGCTCGAAAGGGAGGGGTATTTCTAAGCAAGAAAAAAAGCCATTTGTTTCCCCCAGCACCCTGAATCATAACCGTAACTAGATATGAATTCCACATGATAACAGAATTCAGAGATCTTCGTTACACATATTTGCGCAAATGTGTGAATAAGCCCCAAAGCCGCATCAAGGCGTCTCTGTATATTTGGGGTCCCTAGCGCTATATCTAGGTGCATGGTGTGGCACCCCAAAACACCAGCATAAGCCAGAAAGCACAGCTCAGCATACCAGTGAAAAAACTATAGTGTTAATAAATTAGTATTTAGGAAGCCGAAGCTATAGAGAAAGTGATACAAAATGAAATGCAATTAAAATAGAGAAATAGTGTTAAGAAATTAATACGTGAAAAGTGTTAATAGAATGTAAAGGTATGCCACACTAAGGCCATCCAGCTCAGCCAGTCCAGAGGCACCACACCTCACACCTCCATTACCCCAATCTGGGTCTAGGATTAACCAGCAAGGAGCCACGTGATAATGGCTCCTTACTACAATATGTCTGAGCTAAGAGCTACCTACCTTGGAGCAACCCCATAATGCTCCCTGTGGCATGTCAGGGCCTGCACCTCCTCCTAATGCAGAAACCTCTCTGCCTCTCACAACAAACACATATATTGGTAGATGCTCAATTAGCTTAGTGATATCATTCAGGTGCTCGAAAGGGAGGGGTATTTCTAAGCAAGAAAAAAAGCCATTTGTTTCCCCCAGCACCCTGAATCATAACCGTAACTAGATATGAATTCCACATGATAACAGAATTCAGAGATCTTCGTTACACATATTTGCGCAAATGTGTGAATAAGCCCCAAAGCCGCATCAAGGCGTCTCTGTATATTTGGGGTCCCTAGCGCTATATCTAGGTGCATGGTGTGGCACCCCAAAACACCAGCATAAGCCAGAAAGCACAGCTCAGCATACCAGTGAAAAAACTATAGTGTTAATAAATGAGTATTTAGGAAGCCGAAGCTATAGAGAAAGTGATACAAAATGAAATGCAATTAAAATAGAGAAATAGTGTTAAGAAATTAATACGTGAAAAGTGTTAATAGAATGTAAAGGTATGCCACACTAAGGCCATCCAGCTCAGCCAGTCCAGAGGCACCACACCTCACACCTCCATTACCCCAATCTGGGTCTAGGATTAACCAGCAAGGAGCCACGTGATAATGGCTCCTTACTACAATATGTCTGAGCTAAGAGCTACCTACCTTGGAGCAACCCCATAATGCTCCCTGTGGCATGTCAGGGCCTGCACCTCCTCCTAATGCAGAAACCTCTCTGCCTCTCACAACAAACACATATATTGGTAGATGCTCAATTAGCTTAGTGATATCATTCAGGTGCTCGAAAGGGAGGGGTATTTCTAAGCAAGAAAAAAAGCCATTTGTTTCCCCCAGCACCCTGAATCATAACCGTAACTAGATATGAATTCCACATGATAACAGAATTCAGAGATCTTCGTTACACATATTTGCGCAAATGTGTGAATAAGCCCCAAAGCCGCATCAAGGCGTCTCTGTATATTTGGGGTCCCTAGCGCTATATCTAGGTGCATGGTGTGGCACCCCAAAACACCAGCATAAGCCAGAAAGCACAGCTCAGCATACCAGTGAAAAAACTATAGTGTTAATAAATTAGTATTTAGGAAGCCGAAGCTATAGAGAAAGTGATACAAAATGAAATGCAATTAAAATAGAGAAATAGTGTTAAGAAATTAATACGTGAAAAGTGTTAATAGAATGTAAAGGTATGCCACACTAAGGCCATCCAGCTCAGCCAGTCCAGAGGCACCACACCTCACACCTCCATTACCCCAATCTGGGTCTAGGATTAACCAGCAAGGAGCCACGTGATAATGGCTCCTTACTACAATATGTCTGAGCTAAGAGCTACCTACCTTGGAGCAACCCCATAATGCTCCCTGTGGCATGTCAGGGCCTGCACCTCCTCCTAATGCAGAAACCTCTCTGCCTCTCACAACAAACACATATATTGGTAGATGCTCAATTAGCTTAGTGATATCATTCAGGTGCTCGAAAGGGAGGGGTATTTCTAAGCAAGAAAAAAAGCCATTTGTTTCCCCCAGCACCCTGAATCATAACCGTAACTAGATATGAATTCCACATGATAACAGAATTCAGAGATCTTCGTTACACATATTTGCGCAAATGTGTGAATAAGCCCCAAAGCCGCATCAAGGCGTCTCTGTATATTTGGGGTCCCTAGCGCTATATCTAGGTGCATGGTGTGGCACCCCAAAACACCAGCATAAGCCAGAAAGCACAGCTCAGCATACCAGTGAAAAAACTATAGTGTTAATAAATTAGTATTTAGGAAGCCGAAGCTATAGAGAAAGTGATACAAAATGAAATGCAATTAAAATAGAGAAATAGTGTTAAGAAATTAATACGTGAAAAGTGTTAATAGAATGTAAAGGTATGCCACACTAAGGCCATCCAGCTCAGCCAGTCCAGAGGCACCACACCTCACACCTCCATTACCCCAATCTGGGTCTAGGATTAACCAGCAAGGAGCCACGTGATAATGGCTCCTTACTACAATATGTCTGAGCTAAGAGCTACCTACCTTGGAGCAACCCCATAATGCTCCCTGTGGCATGTCAGGGCCTGCACCTCCTCCTAATGCAGAAACCTCTCTGCCTCTCACAACAAACACATATATTGGTAGATGCTCAATTAGCTTAGTGATATCATTCAGGTGCTCGAAAGGGAGGGGTATTTCTAAGCAAGAAAAAAAGCCATTTGTTTCCCCCAGCACCCTGAATCATAACCGTAACTAGATATGAATTCCACATGATAACAGAATTCAGAGATCTTCGTTACACATATTTGCGCAAATGTGTGAATAAGCCCCAAAGCCGCATCAAGGCGTCTCTGTATATTTGGGGTCCCTAGCGCTATATCTAGGTGCATGGTGTGGCACCCCAAAACACCAGCATAAGCCAGAAAGCACAGCTCAGCATACCAGTGAAAAAACTATAGTGTTAATAAATTAGTATTTAGGAAGCCGAAGCTATAGAGAAAGTGATACAAAATGAAATGCAATTAAAATAGAGAAATAGTGTTAAGAAATTAATACGTGAAAAGTGTTAATAGAATGTAAAGGTATGCCACACTAAGGCCATCCAGCTCAGCCAGTCCAGAGGCACCACACCTCACACCTCCATTACCCCAATCTGGGTCTAGGATTAACCAGCAAGGAGCCACGTGATAATGGCTCCTTACTACAATATGTCTGAGCTAAGAGCTACCTACCTTGGAGCAACCCCATAATGCTCCCTGTGGCATGTCAGGGCCTGCACCTCCTCCTAATGCAGAAACCTCTCTGCCTCTCACAACAAACACATATATTGGTAGATGCTCAATTAGCTTAGTGATATCATTCAGGTGCTCGAAAGGGAGGGGTATTTCTAAGCAAGAAAAAAAGCCATTTGTTTCCCCCAGCACCCTGAATCATAACCGTAACTAGATATGAATTCCACATGATAACAGAATTCAGAGATCTTCGTTACACATATTTGCGCAAATGTGTGAATAAGCCCCAAAGCCGCATCAAGGCGTCTCTGTAAATTTGGGGTCCCTAGCGCTATATCTAGGTGCATGGTGTGGCACCCCAAAACACCAGCATAAGCCAGAAAGCACAGCTCAGCATACCAGTGAAAAAACTATAGTGTTAATAAATTAGTATTTAGGAAGCCGAAGCTATAGAGAAAGTGATACAAAATGAAATGCAATTAAAATAGAGAAATAGTGTTAAGAAATTAATACGTGAAAAGTGTTAATAGAATGTAAAGGTATGCCACACTAAGGCCATCCAGCTCAGCCAGTCCAGAGGCACCACACCTCACACCTCCATTACCCCAATCTGGGTCTAGGATTAACCAGCAAGGAGCCACGTGATAATGGCTCCTTACTACAATATGTCTGAGCTAAGAGCTACCTACCTTGGAGCAACCCCATAATGCTCCCTGTGGCATGTCAGGGCCTGCACCTCCTCCTAATGCAGAAACCTCTCTGCCTCTCACAACAAACACATATATTGGTAGATGCTCAATTAGCTTAGTGATATCATTCAGGTGCTCGAAAGGGAGGGGTATTTCTAAGCAAGAAAAAAAGCCATTTGTTTCCCCCAGCACCCTGAATCATAACCGTAACTAGTCTAAAACACCAGGTGAAAAACGTGCACAACTACTCCCTCCGCTTCCAATGATGTCATCACATGCAGACGGCGCCAGAACGGCAGCAGGGACAAAACTAATGTGAATCCGTCACCATGGTAACACCTGCAGGAATGTAAACAATAATCACATGATTTATACAGAAGTAATCATGTGGCATAGCAGAAACCTTAAAACAATGGCACTTTAGAGGAAACAATTAAATGAAATTATCTGATTTAATCCTTGAGGGGAGACAGTATTCAGTAAATGTATCCACTTAATCTCCAGTTGTAAAAGGGTTCTCCCTCTATCACCCCCTCTAATATCTTCCTTTACATGATCCAACATCATATAGCGTAAAGATGAGAGGCTATGATTACAAGCTTTAAAGTGCTTGGCAACGGGCTGATCAATACTCTTTCCTTCCAATGCCTGCTTTATAGCGCTCCGATGTTGCGCCATACGTTCCTTGAACTGGCAGACCGTCTTGCCAATATAATATAAACTGCAAGGGCATCTTATGCAGTAGACAACATACTTGCTGATACATGTAAATACGTGTCTTAATTTAATCTGTTTACCACTATGGGGATGTCTAATATATTCACCAGTATCCAAGTACATGCAGGTAGTACAACCAAGGCACCTATAGTTGCCCGGCTTTCTAGTCATGAAAAGCTCAGAGCGTGCACTCAAGCAATTAGCTATATCAGTGTGCACCATATGATCCCCTATGTTCTTTCCCCTAGTGTAACATGGGAGTAAGACACGATTAGTCAGGTCTAAGAGATCTGGATCAGATTGTATCACTGGCCAGACCCTTTTGGCAGTATTGACAATTCTCTTAGTGGATACTGTATAGTTACTAAAACCGAATCATGGTTGTATCCATTTTGTCAGATTTAATAACTGTGGTGTCCTTCACTTTTGGTGCTGCTAGTCCCTTTGTTCTAGCTAATTGAAGATCCTTATTACAATAACCCCTTTCCAAGAATTTGGTAGTCATTAGGTCCATCTTACTCACTTCATCAATGGGATCACTGCAAATGCGGTGAACACGGAGATATTGTGAGTAAGGGAGACCTCTTTGAGTGAACTGGGATGATGACTGGAAGCATCGAGCATGTTATTACAGTCGGTAGGTTTTTGATAAATGGATGTGACGAAGTCCACCCCTCTAATCTTCACTTCTACATCTAGGAAATGTATACTTTCCTTCTGAATATTGCAAGTAAACTTGATATATATTAGAGATGAGTGGGTTCGGTTTTGCTCGGTTTTACTCGAATTTACTCAAAACGGCATGTTATTGGCTCACGGACGTCACGTGTTTTGGATAGCCAATAAGAAACATCCGAATAAAACCGAACTGGCGTTAATTCTGGCGTTACATTCAAACCCGCTCATCTCTAATATATATATATATATATATATCACAATATTAGATGGCACTACTGTCTCTGTAAAATTAGTTCTGGTGAGCAATAACAGACATCCACACAAGCAAAGCCACGGGAAAACATATTAATATTAGAGATGAGCGGGTTCGGTTTTTACGGGTCCGAGCCAGGCTTGGTTGTTCCCACCTGACTCGGAAAACCTGAACGAGGCAAAACGTCATCATCCCGCTGTCGGATTCTTGCGAGATTCGGATTCCATATAAAGAGCTGCGCGTCGCCGCTATTTTCACTCGTGCATTGTAGAGAGATCGGAGAGGACGTGGCTACGTTCTCTCAGTGGAAATCTAAATATCAGTGCTCAGTATCAGTGCTTACTTATTGCTGCTTAGTAATACTAGTAGTGTGTCTCTCCTGCTCAGTGTCAGTTCTCAGTATTGTGCATTGTGCATTGTGGTGCATTGTGCATTGTGGTGCATTGTGCATTCTGCATTGTGGTGCTCAGTATACTACAGTACATTACTAATAGTCCAGTGCTGCATCTTGCTGCTCAGTATCAGTTCTCAGTATCATCCTCATTAGTGCTCAGTATCACTACTCACTGTCTTGTGCTGCATTGTGGTGCTCAGTATATTACAGTACATTACTAATGGTCCAGAGCTGCATCTTGCTGCTCAGTGTCAGTTCTTAGTATCATCCTCATTAGTGCTCAGTATCACTGCTCATTGTCTTGTGCTGCATTGTGGTGCTCAGTACACTACAGTACATTACTAATGGTCCAGTGTCTTGTGCTGCAGCTTGCTGCTGTAGTGTGCTGTGGTAGTGTCCTGTCACTGTGCATAGGTCATCATCATTCCAGTCACAGTGTTATCTGGTATTTATCTAGTGGTATCTAATTCCAGACATTACCACCGTCTAATTCCAGATATATTACTGGCATATAATTCCACACATTAAAAAATGGAGAACAAAAATGTGGAGGGTAAAATAGGGAAAGATCAAGATCCACTTCCACCTAGTGCTGAAGCTGCTGCCACTAGTCGTGGCAGAGACAATGAAATGCCATCAACGTCGTCTGCCAAGGCCGATGCCCAATGTTATAGTAGAGAGCATGTAAAATCCAAAAAGCAAAAGTTCAGTAAATTGACCCAAAAATTAAAATTAAAATCGTCTGAGAGAAGCGTAAACTTGCCAATATGCCATTTACGACACGGAGTGGCAGGGAACGGCTGAGGCCCTGGCCTATGTTCATGGCTAGTGGTTCAGCTTCACATGAGGATGGAAGCACTCATCTTCCCGCTAGAAAAATGAAAAGAGTTAAGCTGGCAAAAGCACCGCAAAGAATTGTGCATTCTAAATCACAAATCCACAAGGAGAGTCCAAATGTGTCGGTGGGTGCGATGCCTGACCTTCCCAACACTGGACGGGAAGAGGTGGCTCATTCCACCATTTGCACGCCCCCTGCAAGTGCTGGAAGGAACACCCACAGTCCAGTTCCTGATATTCATATTGAAGATGTCACTGTTGAAGTACACCAGGATGAGGATATGGGTGTTGCTGGCGCTGAGGAGGAAATTGACAAGGAGGATTCTGATGGTGAGGTGGTTTGTTTAAGTCAGGCACCCGGGGAGACACCTGTTGTCCGTGATATAAATAAGGCCATTGACATGCCTGGTCAAAATACAAAAAAAAATTAACTATTCGGTATGGAATTATTTCAACAGAAATTATTTCAACAGAAATGCGGACAACAGGTGTCAAGTCGTGTGTTGCCTTTGTCAAGCTGTAATAAGTAGGGGTAAGGGCGTTAACCACCTAGGAACATCCTCCCTTATATGTCACCCGGAGCGCATTCATCAGAAGTCATTGTCAAGTTCAAAAACTTTGGGTGACAGCGGAAGCAGTCCACTGACAACTAAATGCCTTCTTTTTGTACACAAGCTCCTGCAAACCACACCACCAATTCCCTCAATGTCAATTTCCTCCTTAGACAGGAATGCCAATAGTCCTGCAGGCCATGTCAATGGCAAGTCTAACGAGTCCTCTGGGAGTTGATCGTCATCCCAGAGGGGAAGTCGGAAGACCACTTGTACTACTTCCAGTAAGCGATTGACTGTCCAACAGTCCTTTGCGAGGAAGATGAAATATCACAGCAGTCATCCTGTTGCAAAGCGGATAACTCATGCCTTGACAACTATGTTGGTGTTAGACGTGCATCCGGTATCCACCGTTAGTTCACAGGGACTTAGAGAATTTCTTGAGGTAATATATCCCTGGTACCAAATCCCATCTAGGTTCCACTTCTATAGGCAGGCGATACCGAGAATGTACACAGACGTCAGAAAAAGAGTCACCAGTGTCCTAAAAAATGCAGTTTTACCCACTGTCCACTTAACCACGGACATATGGACAAGTGGAGCAGGGCAGACTAAGAACTATATGACTGTGACAGCCCACTGGGTAGATGTATTGCCTCCCGCAGCAACAACAGCGGCGGCACCAGTAGCAGCATCTTGCAAATGCCAATTCGTTTCTAGTCAGGCTACGCTTTGTATCACCGCTTTTCATAAGAGGCACACAGCTGACAACCTCTTACGGAAACCGAGGAACATCATCGCAGATTGGCTTACCCCAATTGGACTCTCCTGGGTATCTGTGATATCGGACAACGCCACCAATATTGTGTGTGCATCACATGTGGGCAAATTCCAGCACGTCCCATGTTTTGCACATACAATTAATTTGGTGGTGCAGAATTTTTTAAAAAAACGACAGGGGCATGCAGGAGATGATGTCGGTGGCCCGAAGAATTGCGGGCCACATTCAGCATTTAGCCACCGTGTGCCGAAGACTGGAACGCCAGCAAACACTCATGAACATGCCCTGCCATCAGCTGAAGCAAGAGGTGGTAACGAGGTGGAATTTAACCCTCTATATGCTTCAGAGAATGGAGGAGCAGCATAAGGCCATTCAAGCCTATACATCTGCCTTTGATATAGACAAAGGAGGGGGAATGCACCTGACTCAAGCACAGTGGAGAATGATTTCCATGTTGTGCAAGGTTCTCCAACCCTTTGAACTTGCCACACGTGAAATCAGTTCAGACACTGCAAGCCTAAGTCATGTCATTCCCCTCATCATGCTTTTGCAGAAGCAGCTGGAGGGATTGAAGGAGGAGCTAAAACAGAGCGATTCCACTAGGCATGTGGGACTTGTGGATGGAGCCCTTCATTTGCTTTACCAGGATTCACGGGTGGTCAATCTGTTGAAATCAGAGCACTACATTGTGGCCACCGTGCTCGATCCTAGGTTTAAAGCCTACGCTGTATCTCTCTTTCCGGCAGACACAAGTCTGCAGATGTTCAAAGACTTGCTGGTGAGACAATTATCAAGTCAAGCAGAACGTGACCCGCTCCTTCATTTTCTACCGCCACTGGAGCTGCCAGGAAAAGGATCAAAAATCCAAAACCACCCGCTGACGGTGATGCAGGGCAGTCAGGAGCAAGTGCTGACATCTGGTTCGGACTGATGGACCTGCCAACGATTACTGACATGTCGTCTACTGTCACTGCATATGATTCTGTCACCATTGAAAGAATGGTGGAGGAGTATATGAGTGACAGTACCCAAGTAAGCATGTCAGATAGTCCGTACATATACTGGCAGGAAAAAGAGGCAATTTGGAGGCCCTTGCACAAACTGGCTTTATTTTACCTAAGTTGCCCCCCCTTCAGTGTGTACTCCGAAAGAGTGTTTAGTGCAGCCGCTCACCTTGTCAGCGATCGGCGTAGGAGGTTACTTCCAGAAAATGTGGAGAAGATGATGTTCATCAAAATGAATTATAATAAATTCATCCGTGGAGACATTTACCAGCAATTGCCTCCAGAAAGTACACAGGGACCTGTGATGGTGGATTCCAGTGGGGACAAATTAATACTCTGGGAGGAGGAGGGTGTACACTGTGAAAGGGGTGATTAATCAGGGGATGAGAATGAGGTGGACATCTTGCCTCTGTAGAGCCAGTTTGTGCAAGGAAAGATTGATTGCTTCTTTTTTGGTGGGGGCCCAGACCAACCAGTCATTTCAGCCACAGTCGTGTGGCAGACCCTAACGCTGAAATGATGGGTTTGTTAAAGTGTGCATGTCTTGTTTATACAACATAAGGGTGGGTGGGAGGGCCCAAGGACAATTCCATCTTGCACCTCTTTTTTCTTTCATTTTTCTTTGCATCATGTGCTGTACGGGGACAATTTTTTTGAAGTGCCATCCTGCCTGACACTGCAGTGCCACTCCTAGATGGGCCAGGTGTTTGTGTCGGCCACTTGTGTCGCTTAGCTTAGTCACACAGCTTCCTCATTGCGCCTCTTTTTTTCTTTGCATCATGTGCTGTTTGGGGACAATTTTTTTGAAGTGCCATCCTGTCTGACACTGCAGTGCCACTCCTAGATGGGCCAGGTGTTTGTGTCGGCCACTTGGGTCGCTTAGCTTAGTAACACAGCTACCTCATTGCGCCTCTTTTTTTCTTTGCATCATGTGCTGTTTGGGGACTATTTTTTTGAAGTGCCATCCTGTCTGACACTGCAGTGCCACTCCTAGATGGGCCAGGTGTTTGTTTCGGCCACTTGTGTCGCTTAGCTTAGTCACACAGCGACCTTGGTGCGCCTCTTTTTTTCTTTGCATCATGTGCTGTTTGGGGACTATATTTTTGAAGTGCCATCCTGTCTGACAGTGCAGTGCCACTCCTAGATGGGCCAGGTGTTTGTGTCGGCCACTTGGGTCACTTAGCTTAGTCATCCAGCGACCTCGGTGCAAATTTTAGGTCTAAAAATAATATTGTGAGGTGTGAGGTGTTCAGAATAGACAGGAAATGAGTGGAAATTATGGTTATTGAGGTTAATAATACTATGGGATCAAAATGACCCCCAAATTCTATGATTTAAGCTGTTTTTGAGGGTTTTTTGAAAAAAAACCACCCAAATCCAAAACGCACCCGAATCCGACAAAAATTCAAAAGGGTGGTTTTGCCAAAATGCGTCTGAATCCAAAACACGGCCGCGGAATCAAATCCAAAACCAAAACACAAAATTTACTTAATGTAATTCAATTCATAATGTTTATGAAATTCTCAATAAAACAATGGGGTGGTTGAGGCCTGATCGTAGATGTGCTAAATTTAGCACATCTACGATCAGTTTCTCTGACATGCGGAGGGACACCCAGCACAAGGCTAGTCAGCCCCGCATGTCAGGCCCTGCCCTCCCCTGCGCACGGGTGCAAAAGCATCGCATAGTGGCGATGTTTTCGCATGCACCAAGTAGCTCCCTACCTGCGTAGCCCAGCTGCACTGGCAGACCGCTACCCGCCGCGTTCTGGGTTGTAGCGGCTGCGTGTGATGTAATCAATCAGGCAGAGGCGATCTCACTGGATGCGCACGTGCTGTACGCCTTCTGCGCGTGCGCACTAAGAAAAGGGCTTCAGACTGCGATCGCTGCCGTTGCAGCGATCGGGTCTAAATTAGGCCCAATGTTAGTCCTAGGGATGGGACAGGGGGGTAAAAAAAAAATGTTGATGCTCCAGCACCCCACAATTCAAGAAAACTTGGGAACCATTGTTATACCCAATGTATGGGAAATAAAAACAGTGTTAGGGTCACTGACAGGGAGGAACAGCAACTAGACTGCTGGTCTCGTTATACCCTGCCAGATAGTGGCTATCAGTTATTTAGCAGAGCATGCTGGGGCTTGTAGTTCACCACAGCTGGAGGGCCTCAGGTAGTCCAGGGCTGACCCAGACCTAGTAAAATGAAGTATTACCCTGTGGAAAAATATATATATACAAGTTGAGTTTCCCTTATCCAAAATGCTTGGGACCAGAAGTATTTTGGATATGGGATTTTCACATATTTTGGAATAACTGCATACCATAATGAGATATCATGGTGATGGGACCCAAGTCTAAGCACAGTATGCATTTATGTTACATATACACCTTATACACACAGCCTGAAGGTCATTTAATACAATATTTTAATAACTTTGTGTATTAAACAAAGTCTGTGTACATTGGTCCTCATTCCGAGTTGTTCGCTCGTTCTTTTTCTTCGCATCGGTGCGATAAGTCGCAAACTGCGCATGCGCAATGTTCACAGTGCGTCTGCGCCAAGTAAATTTGCACAAAAGTTTGGTATTTTACTCATGGCGTAACAAAGAATTTTCATCGTTCTGGTGATCGGAGTGTGATTGACAGGAAGTGGGTGATTCTGGGCGGAAACTGACCGTTTTATGGGTGTGTGTGAAAAAACGCTGGCGTTTCTGGAAAAAACGCGGGAGTGGCTGGAGAAACGGGGGAGTGTCTGGACGAACGCTGGGTGTGTTTGTGACGTCAAACCAGGAACGAAACTGACTGAACTGATCGCAGTGGCAGAGTAAGTCTAGAGCTACTCGGAAACTGCAAAGAAATTTCTAATCGCTATTCTATTTGCAATTCTGCTAATCTTTCGTTTGCAATTCTGTAAAGCTAAGATTCACTCCCAGTAGGCGGCGGCTTAGCGTTTGCAATGCGGCTAAAAGCAGCTAGCGAGCGAACAACTCGGAATGAGGGCCATTGAGCCATCAGAAAACAAAGGTTTCACTATCTCACTCTCACTCAAAAAATCCTGTATTTCGGAATATTTGGATATGAGATACTCAACCTGTATACTTATTGTACATTGTATATGGTGTTCAGGCCAGATGTCCTGTTTACCAACATTAAATATTTATGGGGCAAGACACATTACTGCTTTCAGTTATAAGAAGGTAATTATATGTAAAACAGTTTGAATCTATTATGTTTTGAAAGTTTTTTTAAATGCACCCTTCCAGAATAAATACATGATATACACAGTTATCGTTGTTTAAAACAGCATATATTCCTCATGGATATATACAGAGGGTGTACTGCAGAATCAGTGATTAATTCCCATGGTTCAAAATCTATTAGTGCCTTAAATGCTCACTTGGGAGCTCAAAAATTAATCTTCATATATATATTAGAGATGAGCGCCGGAAATTTTTCGGGTTTTGTGTTTTGGTTTTGGGTTCGGTTCCGCGGCCGTGTTTTAAGATTCGACCGCGTTTTGGCAAAACCTAACCGAATTTTTTTTGTCGTATTCGGGTGTGTTTTGGATTCGGGTGTTTTTTTCCAAAAAACCTAAAAAACAGCTTAAATCATAGAATTTGGGGGTCATTTTGATCCCAAAGTATTATTAACCTCAAAAACCATCATTTCCACTCATTTTCAGTCTATTCTGAATACCTCACACCTCACAATATTATTTTTAGTCATAAAATTTGCACCGAGGTCGCTGGATGACTAAGCTAAGCGACCCTAGTGGCCGACACAAACACCGGGCCCATCTAGGAGTGTCACTGCAGTGTCACGCAGGATGTCCCTTCCAAAAAACCCTCCCCAAACAGCACATGACGCAAAGAAAAAAAGAGGCGCAATGAGGTAGCTGTGTGAGTAAGATAAGCGACCCTAGTGGCCGACACAAACACCGGGCCCATCTAGGAGTGGCACTGCAGTGTCACGCAGGATGGCCCTTCCAAAAAACACTCCCCAAACAGCACATGACGCAAAGAAAAAAAGAGGCGCAATGAGGTAGCTGTGTGAGTAAGATAAGCGACCCTAGTGGCCGACACAAACACCGGGCCCATCTAGGAGTGTCACTGCAGTGTCACGCAGGATGTCCCTTCCAAAAAACCCTCCCCAAACAGCACATGACGCAAAGAAAAAAAGAGGCGCAATGAGGTAGCTGTGTGAGTAAGATAAGCGACCCTAGTGGCCGACACAAACACCGGGCCCATCTAGGAGTGTCACTGCAGTGTCACGCAGGATGTCCCTTCCAAAAAACCCTCCCCAAAACAGCACATGACGCAAAGAAAAAAAGAGGCGCAATGAGGTAGCTGTGTGAGTAAGATTAGCGACCCTAGTGGCCGACACAAACACCGAGCCCATCTAGGAGTGTCACTGCAGTGTCACGCAGGATGTCCCTTCCAAAAAATCCTCCCCAAACAGCACATGACGCAAAGAAAAAAAGAGGCGCAATGAGGTAGCTGTGTGAGTAAGATAAGCGACCATAGTGGCCGACACAAACACCGGGCCCATCTAGGAGTGGCACTGCAGTGTCACGCAGGATGTCCCTTCCAAAAAACCCTCCCCAAACAGCACATGACGCAAAGAAAAAAAGAGGCGCAATGAGGTAGCTGTGTGAGTAAGATAAGCGACCCTAGTGGCCGACACAAACACCGGGCCCATCTAGGAGTGTCACTGCAGTGTCACGCAGGATGTCCCTTCCAAAAAACCCTCCCCAAACAGCACATGACGCAAAGAAAAAAAGAGGCGCAATGAGGTAGCTGTGTGAGTAAGATAAGCGACCCTAGTGGCCGACACAAACACCGGGCCCATCTAGGAGTGGCACTGCAGTGTCACGCAGGATGTCCCTTCCAAAAAACCCTCCCCAAACAGCACATGACGCAAAGAAAAAAAGAGGCACAATGAGGTAGCTGTGTGAGTAAGATAGGCGACCCTAGTGGCCGACACAAACACTGGGCCCATCTAGGAGTGTCACTGCAGTGTCACGCAGGATGTCCCTTCCAAAAAACCCTCCCCAAACAGCACATGACGCAAAGAAAAAAAGAGGCGCAATGAGGTAGCTGTGTGAGTAAGATAAGCGACCCTAGTGGCCGACACAAACACCGGGCCCATCTAGGAGTGGCACTGCAGTGTCACGCAGGATGGCCCTTCCAAAAAACACTCCCCAAACAGCACATGACGCAAAGAAAAATTAAAGAAAAAAGAGGTGCAAAATGGAATTGTCCTTGGGCCCTCCCACCCACCCTTATGTTGTATAAACAGGACATGCACACTTTAACCAACCCATCATTTCAGTGACAGGGTCTGAAACACGACTGTGACTGATATGACGGGTTGGTTTGGACCCCCACCAAAAAAGAAGCAATTAATCTCTCCTTGCACAAACTGGCTCTACAGAGGCAAGATGTCCACCTCATCATCATCCTCCGATATATCACCGTGTACATCCCCCTCCTCACAGATTATCAATTCGTCCCCACTGGAATCCACCATCTCAGCTCCCTGTGTACTTTGTGGAGGCAATTGCTGCTGGTCAATGTCTCCGCGGAGGAATTGATTATAATTCATTTTAATGAACATCATCTTCTCCACATTTTCTGGAAGTAACCTCGTACGCCGATTGCTGACAAGGTGAGCGGCGGCACTAAACACTCTTTCGGAGTACACACTTGTGGGAGGGCAACTTAGGTAGAATAAAGCCAGTTTGTGCAAGGGCCTCCAAATTGCCTCTTTTTCCTGCCAGTATAAGTACGGACTGTGTGACGTGCCTACTTGGATGCGGTCACTCATATAATCCTCCACCATTCTTTCAATGGTGAGAGAATCATATGCACTGACAGTAGACGACATGTCCGTAATCGTTGTCAGGTCCTTCAGTCCGGACCAGATGTCAGCAGTCAGCATCAGCAGTCGCTCCAGACTGCCCTGCATCACCGCCAGCGGGTGGGCTCGGAATTCTGAGCCTTTTCCTCGCACCCCCAGTTGCGGGAGAATGTGAAGGAGGAGATGTTGACAGGTCGCGTTCCGCTTGACTTGACAATTTTCTCACCAGCAGGTCTTTCAACCCCAGCAGACTTGTGTCTGCCGGAAAGAGAGATCCAAGGTAGGCTTTAAATCTAGGATCGAGCACGGTGGCCAAAATGTAGTGCTCTGATTTCAACAGATTGACCACCCGTGAATCCTTGTTAAGCGAATTAAGGGCTCCATCCACAAGTCCCACATGCCTAGCGGAATCGCTCCGTGTTAGCTCCTCCTTCAATGTCTCCAGCTTCTTCTGCAAAAGCCTGATGAGGGGAATGACCTGACTCAGGCTGGCAGTGTCTGAACTGACTTCACGTGTGGCAAGTTCAAAGGGCATCAGAACCTTGCACAACGTTGAAATCATTCTCCACTGCGCTTGAGACAGGTGCATTCCACCTCCTATATCGTGCTCAATTGTATAGGCTTAAATGGCCTTTTGCTGCTCCTCCAACCTCTGAAGCATATAGAGGGTTGAATTCCACCTCGTTACCACTTCTTGCTTCAGATGATGGCAGGGCAGGTTCAGTAGTTTTTGGTGGTGCTCCAGTCTTCTGTACATGGTGCCTGTACGCCGAAAGTGTCCCGCAATTCTTCTGGCCACCGACAGCATCTCTTGCACGCCCCTGTCGTTTTTTAAAAAATTCTGCACCACCAAATTCAAGGTATGTGCAAAACATGGGACGTGCTGGAATTTGCCCATATTTAATGCACACACAATATTGCTGGCGTTGTCCGATGCCACAAATCCACAGGAGAGTCCAATTGGGGTAAGCCATTCCGCGATGATCTTCCTCAGTTGCCGTAAGAGGTTTTCAGCTGTGTGCGTATTCTGGAAAGCGGTGATACAAAGCGTAGCCTGCCTAGGAAAGAGTTGGCGTTTGCGAGATGCTGCTACTGGTGCCGCCGCTGCTGTTCTTGCGGCGGGAGTCCATACATCTACCCAGTGGGCTGTCACAGTCATATAGTCCTGACCCTGCCCTGCTCCACTTGTCCACATGTCCGTGGTTAAGTGGACATTGGGTACAACTGCATTTTTTAGGACACTGGTGAGTCTTTTTCTGACGTCCGTGTACATTTTCGGTATCGCCTGCCTAGAGAAGTGGAACCTAGATGGTATTTGGTAACGGGGGCACACTACCTCAAGAAATTGTCTAGTTCCCTGTGAACTAACGGCGGATACCGGACGCACGTCTAACACCAACATAGTTGTCAAGGCCTCAGTTATCCGCTTTGCAGCAGGATGACTGCTGTGATATTTCATCTTCCTCGCAAAGGACTGTTGGACAGTCAATTGCTTACTGGAAGTAGTACAAGTGGGCTTACGACTTCCCCTCTGGGATGACCATCGACTCCCAGCAGCAACAACAGCAGCGCCAGCAGCAGTAGGCATTACACTCAAGGATGCATCGGAGGAATCCCAGGCAGGAGAGGACTCGTCAGAATTGCCAGTGACATGGCCTGCAGGACTATTGGCATTCCTGGGGAAGGAGGAAATTGACACTGAGGGAGTTGGTGGGGTGGTTTGCGTGAGCTTGGTTACAAGAGGAAGGGATTTACTGGTCAGTGGACTGCTTCCGCTGTCGCCCAAAGTTTTTGAACTTGTCACTGACTTATTATGAATGCGCTGCAGGTGACGTATAAGGGAGGATGTTCCGAGGTGGTTAACGTCCTTACCCCTACTTATTACAGCTTGACAAAGGCAACACACGGCTTGACACCTGTTGTCCGCATTTCTCTTAAAATACTTCCACACCGAAGAGATGATTTTTTTGGTATTTTCACCAGGCATGTCAGTGGCCATATTCCTCCCACGGACAACAGGTGTCTCCCCGGGTGCCTGACTTAAACAAACCACCTCACCATCAGAATCCTCCTGGTCAATTTCCTCCCCAGCGCCAGCAACACCCATATCCTCCTCATCCTGGTGTACTTCAACACCGACATCTTCAATCTGACTATCAGGAACTGGACTGCGGGTGCTCCTTCCAGCACTTGCAGGGGGCGTGCAAATGGTGGAAGGCGCATGCTCTTCACGTCCAGTGTTGGGAAGGTCAGGCATCGCAACCGACACAATTGGACTCTCCTTGTGGATTTGGGATTTCGAAGAACGCACAGTTCTTTGCGGTGCTACTGCTTTTGCCAGCTTGAGTCTTTTCCTTTTTCTAGCGAGAGGCTGAGTGCTTCCATCCTCATGTGAAGCTGAACCACTAGCCATGAACATAGGCCAGGGCCTCAGCCGTTCCTTGCCACTCCGTGTGGTAAATGGCATATTGGCAAGTTTACGCTTCTCCTCCGACAATTTTATTTTAGGTTTTGGAGTCCTTTTTTTACTGATATTTGGTGTTTTGGATTTGACATGCTCTGTACTATGACATTGGGCATCGGCCTTGGCAGACGACGTTGCTGGCATTTCATCGTCTCGGCCATGACTAGTGGCAGCAGCTTCAGCACGAGGTGGAAGTGGATCTTGATCTTTCCCTAATTTTGGAACCTCAACATTTTTGTTCTCCATATTTTAATAGGCACAACTAAAAGGCACCTCAGGTAAACAATGGAGATGGATGGATACTAGTATACAATTATGGATGGACTGCCGAGTGCCGACACAGAGGTAGCTACAGCCGTGGACTACCGCACTGTACTGTGTCTGCTGCTAATATAGACTGGATGATAATGAGATGTAGTATGTATAAAGAAGAAAGAAAAAAAAAAACACGGGTAGGTGGTATACAATTATGGATGGACTGCCGAGTGCCGACACAGAGATAGCTACAGCCGTAGACTACCGTACTGTACTGTGTCTGCTGCTAATATAGACTGGATGATAATGAGATGTAGTATGTATAAAGAAGAAAGGAAAAAAAACCACGGGTAGGTGGTATACAATTATGGATGGACTGCCGAGTGCCGACACAGAGGTAGCTACAGCCGTGGACTACCGTACTGTGTCTGCTGCTAATATAGACTGGATGATAATGAGATGTAGTATGTATAAAGAAGAAAGAAAAAAAATCCACGGGTAGGTGGTATACAATTATGGATGGACTGCCGAGTGCCGACACAGAGGTAGCTACAGCCGTGGACTACCGTACTGTGTCTGCTGCTAATATAGACTGGATGATAATGAGATGTAGTATGTATAAAGAAGAAAGAAAAAAAAAACCACGGGTAGGTGGTATACAATTATGGATGGACTGCCGAGTGCCGACACAGAGGTAGCTACAGCCGTGGACTACCGTACTGTGTCTGCTGCTAATATAGACTGGATGATAATGAGATGTAGTATGTATAAAGAAGAAAGAAAAAAAAAAACCACGGGTAGGTGGTATACAATTATGGATGGACTGCCGAGTGCCGACACAGAGATAGCTACAGCCGTGGACTACCGTACTGTACTGTGTCTGCTGCTAATATAGACTGGATGATAATGAGATCTAGTATGTATAAAGAAGAAAGAAAAAAAAAACCACGGGTAGGTGGTATACAATTATGGATGGACTGCCGAGTGCCGACACAGAGGTAGCTACAGCCGTGGACTACCGTACTGTGTCTGCTGCTAATATAGACTGGATGATAATGAGATGTAGTATGTATAAAGAAGAAAGAAAAAAAAAACACGGGTAGGTGGTATACAATTATGGATGGACTGCCGAGTGCCGACACAGAGGTAGCTACAGCCGTGGACTACCGTACTGTGTCTGCTGCTAATATAGACTGGATGATAATGAGATGTAGTATGTATAAAGAAGAAAGAAAAAAAAACCACGGGTAGGTGGTATACAATTATGGCTGGACTGCCGAGTGCCGACACAGAGGTAGCTATAGCCGTGACTACCGTACTGTGTCTGCTGCTAATCTAGACTGGATGATAATGAGATGTAGTATGTATAAAGAAGAAAGAAAAAAAAACACGGGTAGGTGGTATACAATTATGGATGGACTGCCGAGTGCCGACACAGAGGTAGCTACAGCCGTGGACTACCATACTGTGTCTGCAGCTAATATAGACTGGATGATAATGAGATGTAGTATGTATAAAGAAGAAAGAAAAAATAAACCACGGGTAGGTGGTATACAATTATGGATGGACTGCCGAGTGCCGACACAGAGGTAGCTACAGCCGTGGACTACCGTACTGTACTGTGTCTGCTGCTAATATAGACTGGATGATAATGAGATGTAGTATGTATTAAGAAGAAAGAAAAAAAAAACCACGGGTAGGTGGTATACAATTATGGATGGACTGCCGAGTGCCGACACAGAGGTAGCTACAGCCGTGAACTACCGTACTGTGTCTGCTGCTAGTATAGACTGGATGATAAATAATGATATAAAAAATATATATATATCACTACTGCAGCCGGACAGGTATATATTATATAATGACGGACCTGCTGGACACTGTCTGTCAGCAGAATGAGTTTTTTATAGAATAAAAAAACACCACACAAGTCACACGACGAGTGTTTAACTTTTTCAGGCAGACAATCACAATATACTGGTGGTCAGTGTGGTCAGGTCACTGGTCAGTCACACTGGCAGTGGCACTCTGGCAGCAAAAGTGTGCACTGTTTAATATGTACTCCTGGCTCCTGCTATAACCTATAACTGCTCCCCAGTCTCCCCCACAATTAAGCTGTGTGAGCACAGTCAGATATTATACATAGATGATGCAGCACACTGGGCTGAGCACAGATATGGTATGTGACTGAGTCACTGTGTATCGTTTTTTTTCAGGCAGAGAACGGATTATATTAAATAATAATAAAACTGCACTGGTGGTCACTGGTCAGTCACTAGTATAACTGGGTTCACTACGGCTGGCCGGCGGTCGGGCTCCCGGCGCCCAGCATACCGGCGCCGGGAGCCCGACCGCCGGCTGACCGACAGTGTGGCGAGCGCAAAGGAGCCCCTTGCGGGCTCGCTGCGCTCGCCACGCTACGGGCACGGTGGCGCGCTACGCGCGCCACACTATTTTATTCTCCCTCTATGGGGGTCGTGGACCCCCACGAGGGAAAATAAGTGTCGGTATGCCGGCAGTCGGGCTCCCGGCGCCGGTATACTGAGCGCCGGGAGCCCGACCGCCGGCATACAGAATGCCACCCGTATAACTAACTACTATCAGCAAAATTCTGCACTCTCTGAGTACTCCTCCTAAGCTCCAGTAAATGAAGTGTCTCACTCTCACTCTCCTATCTATTTCTAAACGGAGAGGACGCCAGCCACGTCCTCTCCCTATCAATCTCAATGCACGTGTGAAAATGGCGGCGACGCGCGGCTCCTTATATAGCATCCGAGTCTCGCGATAGAATCCGAGCCTCGCGAGAATCCGACAGCGTGATGATGACGTTCTGGCGCGCTCGGGTTAACCGAGCAAGGCGGGAAGATCCGAGTCGCTCGGACCCGTGTAAAAAAACATGAAGTTCGGGCGGGTTCGGATTCAGAGGAACCGAACCCGCTCATCTCTAATATATATATATATATATATATATATATATATATATACTGTATATATATGAGTTATTTATGTTAAATGTCCTTCTAGGAGCAAGCAAGCCTGAGCTACAGTAAAATGAGGTTAGTAATTACTGTATTTGTAGTTTAGTCTTTTTTATACTGTACTTGCAAAATATACTACTGTATGTTTTCTTTACGTTATCAATCGTTTTGGTAATTCAGATTATTCTTAAATCATTTATCTTCCACAAGCAAATATATTATTTCAATCAATTGTTAACCTGAAGATAAATATCCATATATTTCATTATATATATATTTTTTTTTTTAACATTGTGCTCAGGTACAATAGATTCCCTGTATGCCGAATATTTTTTATTTTCTTTGTTAAAATACTGTTTTACACATTGTAGCAAACTGTGCATATTTTGAATGTCAAAAGAGCTAGCAATATGAAAAGATACCAAGAATTCGGAGTGGGACAGATTTATCAAGCCTTGGAGAGTGCTAAATTGCATGGTGATAAAGTACAAACCAATCAGCTCCTAACTGCCATTTTTCAAACACATGTAACATGACAGTTAGGAGCTGATTGGTTGGTACTTTATCACCATGCAATTTATCACTCTCCAAGGCTTGATAAATCTGGGCCCAAGTGTGTACATACATCATTTTAAATGATTTTTTAAAATGTTATGTATTATTATCTGACTACTATTACATACTCTCTCTTTAGATTTCATTGGCCAAAATTAAAATAAAAGATTTTAAAAGTTAACACCAGTTAATTTTAAATCATGTGAGATCCAATTAATTAAAAGATAATTTACGACTTCCGGTTCCGGCTTCATGGAGACCTGAGCTCCGCTCTGAGCTCCGTCCCCCGCTCCTCTACAGACACCATTTACTAGGCTTTTAAAGCCTCGTTTGACCCCGGGAGCCAGTCCGCAGTGCACCTACTCCTCCCGCCGCTCACATGGACCGCTTTCTAGCTCCACTGGCACCGCCGCCCCAGCCGGACCAGCAGCAGCAACAGCCGCAGCCTCCTCGTCAGGAGAAGCGGCGGGCTGCAGGGACCATGCAGGCAGACTCTGCCGTGGAGAGCGCTCCCCCCTGCACAAGAAAGCCGCGGCCGAGGGACCTGCATCTGGGGGACACGTGAGTGTGGGCTGCGATGCCCCTGTGACTTATGCTGAGGTGGTGGCGGCCATTACAGCCACTATGACTCCCCTACTATCTAAAGCAGTGGCTGATATCACCAGTCAGCTGCAACATTTGACACACAGGGTTTATACAGCAGAACAACAGCTCGGTGTAGCCTCCCATGATATAGGAGATATACAGCACAATGTGAAGCGCCTCACTAATGATTCCTATCAGCTGTGGAATAAGATCGACGACGTTGAGAACAGATCGCGTCGAAATAATATTAGGCTGGTCGGCCTCCCTGAGTCTATAAAGGGGCCCGCATTGGCCCATTTTGTCCGCAACACTCTACCCTCGCTCTTAGGCATAGAGGCGGTTTGCCAGGACATGGCTATAGAAAGGGCCCATAGGGTGGACCTGACACTGACCCCTAACAGGCCGAGACCCCGCGTTACCCTGTTCCGCTGCTTAAATTATCTACACAAGATGGAGATATGGTCGGCCTCTCGTAAAGCTAAATCTTTTTCGTGGGAAGGACACAAGCTCCATATTTTTCAAGACTACTCCGCTGAGTTATCACGGGCCAGGAAATCCTTTTCCCCTGTTTGTTCTCGATTAGTCGCTGAAGGGCGCAAATTTGGCCTACTATACCCTGCCAGGCTTCGCATTTATGATGGGACTTCATTTAGGGACTTCTCCACACCACCTGACGCTTTGGCCTACCTCCAGGAGCTGCCCCAGGCCAAGGATGCAGATATCTCTGATTCCACAGAATGAGGGACTGTGCTCCATGTTCTAAATTGCCTTATTACCGTATATACTCGAGTATAAGCCGAGTTTTTCAGCACATTTTTTGTGCTGAAAAAGCCCCCCCTCGGCTTATACGCGAGTGATGCTCCGAAGCATAGCGTAGAGAGCTCTGGGAAGGAGGGAAGGAGGAGGAAGGAGGGGGACACGGGAGCCGCAGCAGTGCACTGTAATTGGTGCATCAACCAGTGACGCTGCTGCAGCCATCCATCTCCCTCTCCGTGCTCGCTGAAGCACCGCCGCGCCGCCCGCCTCCTCAGCCGCTGCAGACTTGTCCTAAGGCCGGCCACCGATGCCCGCACCGCCTGCTGCTGCCCACATTCCGCTGCCCCGTCATTTATTAATACAGAGCCCGGATCATGGTGAGTAGAGACAGGCGGCGGCGGTGGGGGTGGGGGGGCTGGGCATATCTGGCACCATGAGGGTATATCTGGCACTATGACTGTGGGGGCATGTGTAGCACTGTGGGGGCATATCTGGCACCATGGGGAAAATCTGGCAGTATGGCAGTATGAGGGCATTTCTTGCACTGTGGGGGCATTTCTGGCACTGTGGGGGCATTTCTGGCACTGTGGAGGCACACGTAGCACTGTGGGGGCATATCTGGCACTATGGGGAAAATCTGGCAGTATGAGGGCATTTCTGGCACTGTGGGGGCATTTCTGGCACTGTGGGGGCATACGTAGCACTGTGGGGGCATACGTAGCACTGTGGGGGCATATCTGGCACTATGGGGAAAATCTGGCAGTATGGCAGTATGAAGGCATTTCTGGCACTGTGGGGGCATTTCTGGCACTGTGGGGGCATATCAGGCACTGTGGGGGCATATGTAGCACTGTGGGTGCATATCTGGCACCGTGGGGGAATATCTGGCAGTATGGCACTGTGGGGGCATATCTGGCACTGTGAGGGCATGTGTAGCACTGTGGGGGCATATCTGGCACCGTGGGGAAAATCTGGCAGTATGAGGGCATATCTGGCACTGTGGGGGCATATATGGCACTGTGGGGGCATATCTGGCACTGTGGGGGCATATCTGGCACTGTGGGGGCATATCTGGCACCGTGGAGGAATATCTGGCACCGTGGGGGGAATATCTGGCACTGTGGGGGCATATCTGGCACTGTGGGGGCATATCTGGCACTGTGGGGGCATATCTGGCACTGTGGGGGCATATCTGGCACCGTGGGGGAATATCTGGCACTGTGGGGGCATATCTGGCAGTATGAGGGCTGTGTACGGCTAGACTTGCATTTCCCACCCTAGGCTTATACTCGAGTCAATAAGTTTTCCCAGTTTTTTGGGGTGAAATTAGATGCCTCGGCTTATATTCGGGTCGACTTATACTCGAGTATATACGGTACGTTATTCCTGCCTTGCATGTTTTCCTGTTTGAATAGTGTTTTCTACATTTATAACACTGCCCTTTTTCCTCTTCCTTTTCACATTTTATGGCTCATTCTCTGTATACTACATGTTATTTTAAGGTCCTTTTGCGCAATGCGCTGCTGGGTCCTCCGGTGTCCAGTTATACAGTTATACTTTGCTGCATTTTGAGGATCGGGGACGGATATGCCCCTCCTTGCTGGATGTACATCCTTTTTGTTCAGTTATTATGTGCACATTTGCTCGGAAGTTTGGCTTCAAATGCTAGCGTTTGTATGCCTCTTTTCATCTGTGCTCCCTTTTCCCCCTCCCGTACACTCCCTCCCTCCCTTCCTATGTGGTGTCCTCCTCCTACTCCTTTGAGCGCTGTCCTGCAATGTCTAAATGGGTCCGTTTTGCTGATGTCCTTTGGCATCCTTGTACTGAAAGTTCCCCTTGTAGTACTTTTATGTTTTAAACCAATGTTTCTTTTTTTCCCTGTTTCCTCGGGGGATGCCTAGTCTACGCTACGCAACCTGGAACGTTGGAGGGATTAACTCTCCGGCGAAACGCAGGAAAATTCTGATTTTCTTTCAAAAATCTGGCATGGATGTGGCATTCCTCCAGGAAACTCATTTGACTCCTTCTGAGTCTGCGAAACTGGGAATGCTGGGCTGGTCTGTATTGGCGTCTTCCTCCTACAGCTCCAAGGCACGTGGAGTAGCTATCCTGGTAAAATGCTCATTGGCCTATGAACTTCAAAGCGTCGCTACTGACGATACAGGTAGATATGTGGTGGTCTCTGTGGATATACTGGGCAAGAGGCTCACACTGGCTAATATATATATTCCCCCTCCCTACTCTAAGTCATACTTCCAGTGCTTGATTACCCTTTTGACCCCCTTCATGGGAGACAATTTGATTATTGGTGGAGATTTTTACCTGATCGCTTCCTACCTACTTGATAGATCGAATACGCGAGGGACCCCCCCCCCCACTTCCTAAAGTAGGCATCCCCCTCCTCACTTCCACTCTACAGGTTATCGACCTGTGGCGAGCCCTGTATCCAACGGAGCAAGAATACACCTGTCTCTCGGCGGCACACGGCTCTCTCTCCCGCATTGATTATTTCTTCATCTCGCATGCTCTTTTTCCTCAGGTAATGGACTGTTCTATTGCCCCCATCTCCCTGTCAGACCATGCTTTGATTTCTATGAATATCCATTTTCCTGACGACAGAGACTCAACCAGGTTATGGAAATTCCCCTCCAGATTTTGTCGCTCTTCTACTTTCAAATCCTGCTTGGAAGCTACTTGGGATGATTATTGCACTACCAACTCTGAACATCTCCAGATGGATCCTTTTCTGTTCTGGATGTCGGCGAAAGCCGTTCTCAGAGGAGCGATTATGTCTTTCACTGCGGCTTCCAACAAGAAATTCGCAAAGCAGTACCTGGGGCTCCAGGACGCTCTCACTAAGGCCTTTCAGGCGTACATACAGGTACCTTCACCGGCCACTAAGCAAGCATATCTGCTCACTAAAACCCACTTTGATGAACACATTTCCGAAATGGGAGATAGATACCTTTTTTCTGTCCACTACAAATTTCATAAATTCTGGAACAAATCTGGCCGTTTACTCTCCAACTTGCTTCGAGGCACGTTTTCACCTGCAGTGGTTCACCCCTTTCGTACACAGCACGGCACACTGACTTCCACAAACAAGCAGATTGCTCACATCATGCAGTCTTACTTTTCCCAATTATACTCATCCACTCTTCCAAGCACCTTGCACCCATCCTCGCCAGCTTCGCATTCCCCGACATCTTGCCCTCAACCACCGCAATCTCCCACCACCCCCGCTGACACTTCTCTCACCACTCCTCTCTCCTGGGAAGCTCTGCCTTACCCTGCTCTCTCTGATAATATGGCTTCTCAACTTTTACCCCCGATCACTCTCGTTGAAGTCCGCTTAGCGATCAAACAGCTGAAACCCAACAAGGCCCCAGGCCCTGATGGCTATAATGGAGAGTTTTATAGACTCCTCTCTCACAAATTTGACTTCATCCTGGTAGACATTTTCAACTCCTTAATGCTAGCCAAGACCCCCCCGCTCCACTACAACTCGGCACTCCTCAAACTGCTCCCTAAACTGGGCAGAGATTTATCCCTCCCAGGCTCCTACCGACCAATATCTTTGTTAAACTTGGATTATAAATTGTTCGCCTGAAATTCATACTTCCCCACATCATCCACCCTGACCAGACGGGCTTTATAGCAGGTAGACACTCGGCAATCAATGTAAGGAAGGTGATAGCGGCTTTACACTCCTGCCATGGTAGCTTGCCCTCTTCGGAGTATGCCATCATTTCATTGGACGCGGAAAAGGCCTTCGACCTTGTCGAATGGCCACACCTATACATAACCTTGAAACGTTTTAACTTTCCTGATGCGTTCATTCAGGCTATCCGCGCATATTCGTCCCCGGCCACTCAAATTTCTTGCAATGGTTTTCTTTCCGACCCCTTTTACATAGAAAAAGGCACTAGACAGGGCTGCCCACTCTCCCCTCTCCTTTTTGCCATCGCCCTAGAACCTCTAGCTTTAGCCCTCAGACTTTCCTCTTCCTTCACTGGCATTAATATCGGTAACATTGAGCTTAAAGTCGCCCTATTCGCAGATGACATGCTGTTATTTGTCTCGAATCCTCTCACGTCAGTCCTGGAAATCCTGAGTTTGATTTCGGACTTTGGGGAGACGGCTGGTTATAAGATCAATGTCACAAAATCAGAACAGCTTCCTATACATATTCCCCCTTCCTCACTGTCCTTACTTACACAGTCATCACCCTGCACGATCACTCAGTCACACTTTAAATACCTAGGGGTAAACATCCCACGAGATATTTCACGAATCTATGAGCTAAATTTCTCCTCGGCCATTAAAGCTGTGCTTTCTAAATTGGATGGTTGGGCTACCCTACCGCTCTCCTTGCTAGGGAGGATTGCAGTTATCAAATCTGTGATTTTCCCCAAAAATGTTTATATCATGCAATCTCTTCCAATCAGCCTCAGAGATGCAGATGGCGTCGCACTACGCAAGGCTATGACTCGATTTATATGGCATGGGAAGAAACCAAAGGTGGCCTTTGCTAAGCTTGTAATGGACAAGTTAATGGGTGAGTTTGGAGTTCCAGACTTTCTTTCCTATTCCCTCACAATCTTTCTCCGATATGCTGCTGACTGTCTCTTAGGTAAAAGCACCTATACTGATTTAGCTCTCGACACTGACGCTTTTCGACCCTACTCCCCTTGTGCCCTTCTCCACGCCAAAAAAGCTGATATACCCTCTTCAATCCTGGAACACCCCTTATTTCGGGACACTTACTTTAGCTGGGTGAAACTACACAAAAAGCTTAAATCTGACCATGCTGCTTTCTCTTATGTATCTCTTTGGGGTAACCCATCTTTCTCTCCTTCCCTTCACAACGCTCTCTTTGCTCGATGGCGGGAGAGGGGGCTGTGCGCTGCTTCCCAAGTATTTGACCCGGGCGGCAATATTGTTCCATTTGCAACGCTAAGAGACAGGTACTCCATTCCGTCCTCCCACTTCTTTATGTATCTCCAAGTGAGACATTATCTACTATCATAATGCCTTGACTCTTTTCTCCCGACCCCCTCCTCCCCACTAGCCAAAGTTCTAAAGCGCTGGGAATCCCATCCCTACAAATTAAAACAAATTTACTCCCTCATCGTGAATATCCCCTCCAAACCATTCATCCCCAGACTGGTTGCCTCCTGGCAAGCAGATATTCCGAGTGTGACCTCTTATGACCTACTCTTAGACCATCACCACCGCACCATGTCAATCCTAAGCTCTGCATATTTACAGGAGGTACACATTAAATCCATCCACAGAGCATACTTGCCCCCCTACGAACAGATTTCCATAGATCCTGGGATCCCTAATAAGTGCCCTAAATGTAAAGGAGCTAGAGCCTCTTTCTACCACTGCTTCTGGAGCTGTACCAGGATTCAACGCTTCTGGAACAAATTGTTTGTGTTCATAAATACCCACTTTCATACGTTCCTAAGACCTGACCCGCTGGCCTGTCTTTGCATTAATCTTTCCGTTTGGAGCTCGGTGAGAGGGATTAACCTACTTTTCCCCATGCTGACCATGCTGTTTACCATCTCCAAAAAAAACAATTCTGAAACATTGGGTCGTCAGATCGACCCCCTCCTTAGCTGAAGTTCTAAAAACTATGTTACAATACTTGTATTTTGATCGGAGGTCCACTCTCCTCACGGGAGCCTTTGGCCTCGCTGGGTTTTACAAAAAATGGGGTCCCTATTAGAGATGAGCGGGTTCGGTTTCTCTGAATCCGAACCCGCACGAACTTCATGTTTTTTTCACGGGTCCGAGCAGACTCGGATCCTCCCGCCTTGCTCGGTTAACCCGAGCGCGCCCGAACGTCATCATGACGCTGTCGGATTCTCGCGAGACTCGGATTCTATATAAGGAGCCGCGCGTCGCCGCCATTTTCACACGTGCATTGAGATTGATAGGGAGAGGACGTGGCTGGCGTCCTCTCCATTTAGATTAGGGTTGAGAGAGAGAGAGAGAGATTGACCTGAGGCTGTGATACTGTAGAAGAGAGTGCAGAGTTTAGTGACTGACGACCACAGTGACCACCAGACAGTGCAGTTGTTTGTTTTATTTAATATATCCGTTCTCTGCCTGAAAAAAACGATACACACAGTCACTCAGTCACATACCATATCTGTGTGCACTGCTCAGCCCAGTGTGCTGCATCAATGTATATATATATCTTACTGTGCTCAGCTCACACAGCTTATAATTGTGGGGGAGACTGGGGAGCACTGCAGTGCCTGTTATAGGTTATAGCAGGAGCCAGGAGTACATAATATTATATTAAAATTAAACAGTTGTTATGCACACCAGTGCCTGCAGGAAAGTACTGGTGTCAGAACTGTTATGCACTCCAGTGTCTGCAGGAATGTACTGGTGTTTGAACTGTTATGCAAAACAGATGGACTCACAGACAAACTGGGGGATATGACATAATGTACACAGAAGGTGATAGGGTAACAAAATACACACAAAGTGAACAGAGAAGCCCAGAGGCTAAGGAACTGGGTATCTCCCTTGTATTAGAACTGCTCAGATGGAAAAGCAAGATGTTGTGTTTTAATACGTAGAGAACCCGAAATGCTGTTGCTAAGGGCAACAGCAAAACCCTAAAGGGTTACCAACGGGTGTGGCAGTAAACTCCTTGGTCAGAGATGGAATGATAGACACAAGGAGAATCTCCACAATCCTAATTCTCACTTGCAGTGCACAGGTTTTAGCTTACTGCCACTAAACTGACCCCTGACACCTAGCACAGTGAGACAGGATTAGACAGGCAAGTCTTAGAATACAGCCGCAAACTTGCTAAGTTCACAGAGTAGTAACAGAACCCCAGCAAGCTAAACGACTGACTCCAGTCTTACTGCTAGGTCTGGATTGGCAGAGTGTAATACCAAATCCCCAGGCCTATTTGCAGTAAGCAACAAACAAATACAAAGCTACACAGTACTGGCTAACTTTCATGAACTGACTAACCAACAAAGATTCAGCAGCATCTGCTTACCCTGAAAAGAGGCCTTATAAAGCAGGTGCTGTCCACGCCCCACTCAGACCTCACAGACTGTGAGCACAAAAACCAGCACCGGATCCCCTGCCGTGCACAGAGCCTATAACCACTGCACAGCAAAAGACCCGAACCGGAGTATCAGCTGCACTCAGGTTACACCACTAGCACTTGTCTCCCGGTTGCCATGACGACGTGGCAGCACAGGGCAGGAGACCCTAACAGTACCCCCCCTCTGACGAGGGGTCAAAGAACCCCTACCACCGGGTTTATCGGGGAACTGCGAGAAGAAAGAGCGTATCAGTCTGGGGGCATGAAGATCACAACTGCGCACCCACGACCGCTCCTCCGGGCCATACCCCTTCCAGTGCACCAAAAATGACAGCCGACCCCGAACCACCTTGGAGTCAAGAATCCTTTCAACAACAAACTCCCTCTGGCCACGTATCAGAAGAGGGGAAGGTCTTCCACTGGAAGAAGGATTACTAATCGCCCGTTTTAAAAGGGAACAATGAAATGTTTTATTGATACCCAAAGAACGGGGCAGATCTAACTGAAATGCCACCGGATTGATAACCCTGGTGATCTTATAAGGGCCGATGAACCGGGGCCCTAACTTATGAGATGGCTGTCTCAACTTCAAATTCTTGGTAGACAACCAGACGAAGTCTCCTAATTTGAAGCTGCAGGGTCTTTTCCGCTTATCAAAAACCCTTTTGGTCACTAATGACACAGACACAAGGGCTTTCTTCACTTTCCGCCAAATACCTCTAAGGACCGAAACCACAGAGGAACCACCAGGCGTGGAGTCCAGGGGGTCAAAAGAATTGGCCTTAGGATGATGCCCATACACACAAAGGAAGGGAGAGATCCCTGTAGCAGAGTGAGCCGCGTTGTTATAGGCAAACTCCGCCATGGACAGATGAGCAACCCAGTCAGTCTGACACTTGGAGACATAACACCTGAGGAACTGCTCCAAGGACTGGTTCACCCTTTCAGTCTGCCCATTAGACTGCGGATGGTAGCCTGACGACAAGCTGACAGAAATCTGGAGATCGGAACAAAATGCCCTCCAGAATTTGGCCACAAACTGGGATCCGCGGTCAGAGACCACATCAAGTGGCAACCCGTGGAGACGCACAACATGCAGCATAAATAATTCAGACAGGCGTCTGGCTGATGGCAGCCCAACCAGTGGAACGAAGTGCGCCATCTTCGAAAACCTGTCAACGACAACCCAGATGGCTGTCATCCCCGAGGATTTGGGCAAGTCCACCACAAAATCCATTGAAATGTGGGTCCATGGCTTAGATGGGATAGAGAGTGGATGTAATGGGCCAACAGGAACCCCTCTAGGAGTCTTATTTCGGGCACAGATGTCACATGCCCGAACCCACTGATACACATCCTTAGCAACCGAGGGCCACCACACCGCCCTAGATAGCAACTCCCGAGTTCTGGCAATACCCGGGTGACCTGCCGACTTCTTGGCATGGAATTCCAGGAACACTCGCTGTCTTAACCTAGGAGGCACAAACAAAAGACCTACCGGAAGGTCTGGAGGAGCCTGCTCCTGTGCTCTAAGGACTAATGATAAGAGGTCCTGGGTAATGCCCACTTTAATACATGATGGGGAAACAATGGGCAACGGCTCCTCGGTGGTCTCCTGGATTGGAGCAAAACTCCGCGAGAGCGCATCAGCCTTGATGTTTTTTGACCCAGGGCGATATGTTATCAAAAAATTAAAGCGAGCAAAAAACAAAGCCCATCGTGCCTGCCTGGCATTGAGACGCTTCGCTGACTCTAAATATGCCAGATTCTTATGGTCAGTGAGAATTGAGACCACAAACTTAGCCCCCTCAAGCCAGTGTCTCCACTCCTCGAGTGCATCCTTAATAGCCAACAATTCCCGGTTACCCACGTCATAATTCATCTCGGCAGGCGAAAATTTACGGGAAAAGTAAGCACAGGGATGAAGGCGATTATCAGACACTCCCATCTGAGAAAGCACTGCCCCAATACCCATCTCAGAGGCATCCACCTCCACCACAAAAGGACGCTCTGGATCTGGGTGTCGCAGCACCTTGGCCGAAACAAATGCCCTTTTGAGACGGGCAAAAGCCGCTTTAGCCTCACAAGACCAGTGAGCAACATCCGCCCCTTTCTTAGTGAGTGCGACCAAGGGCGCCACTATAGACGAAAATCCAGCGATAAATCGTCTATAAAAATTCGCAAAGCCCAGGAAACGCTGAAGCGCCTTCAAACTAGTGGGCTGCACCCAATCCAGGACTGCCTGTACCTTGGAACCCTCCATTTGGAAACCTTCTGGGGAGATAATATATCCTAGAAATGCGATTTGCTGAACTTCAAATTCGCACTTCTCCAGCTTCGCCCCAAGCCGGTGGTCTCTGAGTTTCTGGAGGACTAAGCGTACATGCTTCCGATGTTCCTCCAGGGAATGGGAGAAGATTAGGATGTCATCTAAGTATACAACTAAGAATCTATCCAAATATTCCATGAGCACATCATTCATGAAATCCTGGAAGACTGCCGGGGCATTACAGAGCCCAAAAGGCATCACCAAATATTCATAATGCCCTGAGTGGGTATTAAAGGCAGTCTACCATTCATCCCCCTCTCTTATTCGGATTAGATTGTACGCACCGCGTAGGTAAATTTTAGAAAAAATGGTGGCAGTACGAAGCTGGTCAAACAAGACCGAAATGAGAGGCAGTGGGTATGAGTTTTTAATCGTGATACGGTTCAATTCCCTGAAGTCGATGCAGGGTCGCAACGAACCGTCCTTTTTACCCACGAAGAAGAACCCCGACCCAACTGGAGACTGTGAAGGTCTGATAAATCCCTTAGCCAAGTTCTCCTGAATGTACTCTGCCATAGCCTGAGTCTCAGGACGTGACAGGGAGTACAACCTGCTCTTGGGAAGCTTAGCATTTGGCAACAAATCAATGGCACAGTCATAGGGGCGATGGGGAGGTAGTACCTCTGCAACTTTTTTGGAGAACACGTCCGCAAAATCTACATAACACCCTGGCAATCCTGGCAAACTTAGCTGCGAGAGCCTGACTGGAAGGCTCAAGCAACTCCTGAAACAATCAGTACCCCAATTAAGAATCTCCCCAGAGACCCAGTCAAATTGAGGATTGTGGGCCCTTAACCAGGGTAACCCCAACACCAATGGGGCAAAAGTACAGACAGTCACATAAAAGGACAATTTTTCAGAGTGTGTTGCTCCAATAAACAAAGAAATCTGGCTAGTGCAAGAGGTAATTTTACCTTGGGATCATGGTTCCCCGTTTAACCCACAAATCTCAATTTCCGATGCCAAGGGTACTAAGGGAACAGAGTGTTTCAGGGCGAATTGGCGGTCCATAAAAACCCCGTCGGCCCCACTGTCCACAAAGGCCTCAGTCTTGACAGTTTGACCGAGGATCTTCAAGGTCACCGGAATGATAAAAGTCTTCTTGGGAAATTCTGACTTCTGGCCTGACAGGATATTTCCCATCACCCTCAGGCCCTGAAGTTTTCCGGCTTTTCTGGGCATGATACTACCACATGACCTTTATTCCCACAGTACAAACACAACCCCTGCTGTCTCCTCCGCGTCTTCTCACGCGAGGAGAGGCGGGTAGCCCCAATCTGCATAGGCTCCTCAGAAAATTCCTCAGAGTCTGAGGTTCCCTTGGGAAGGAAGGAAATCTCAGTCTCCCTTTCAAGCCTACGCTCTCTCAGCCGTCTATCCACCCGGATGGATAACTGCATGAGCTGATCCAAGCTATCAGGCAAGGGATATTGTACCAGTTGGTCCTTTATCTGGTTAGAAAGACCTCTTCGGTACTGGTGTCTCAGGGCTGGGTCATTCCACTGGGTATCATGGGCCAACCTCCGAAACTCCGTACAGTAAACCTCAACTGGCCTTCGCCCTTGCTTAAGGATCGAAATCTGAGCCTCGGCTGAGGCCGTCTTGTCAGGGTCATCATACAACATGCCCAGTGCCGTAAAAAAAGCATCAACACTTTTAAGCGACGGACAGTCAGGCTGCAACCCTTATGCCCAGACCTGTGGGTCTCCTTGTAGCAAGGAAATCACTATGCCCACCCGCTGAATCTCCGACCCAGAAGACTGAGGCCTAAGCCGGAAGTATAGCTTGCAGCTCACCTTGAAACAAAAGAACTGCGAGCGATCTCCAGAAAAACGATCCGGGAGATTTACTTTCGGCTCCTTAACCCATGCAGGTGCTGCTGCTGCGGGAGCTCCGCCAGCAGCCTGGGAGGTGTGCATTTTAATGGACAAATCATTAAATTGTCGAGTCAGGACCTGCACCTGATCGACCACCTGTTGCAACGTATTTTGAGGGGTATGCTCCATATTCCCACAAAATTTCAACAGGAGTATTAGGCTGCTGAATATGTTATGCACACCAGTGCCTGCAGGAAAGTACTGGTGTCAGAACTGTTATGCACTCCAGTGTCTGCAGGAATGTACTGGTGTTTGAACTGTTATGCAAAACAGATGGACTCACAGACAAACTGGGGGATATGACATAATGTACACAGAAGGTGATAGGGTAACAAAATACACACAAAGTGAACAGAGAAGCCCAGAGGCTAAGGAACTGGGTATCTCCCTTGTATTAGAACTGCTCAGATGGAAAAGCAAGATGTTGTGTTTTAATACGTAGAGAACCCGAAATGCTGTTGCTAAGGGCAACAGTAAAAACCCTAAAGGGTTACCAACGGGTGTGGCAGTAAACTCCTTGGTCAGAGATGGAATGATAGACACAAGGAGAATCTCCACAATCCTAATTCTCACTTGCAGTGCACAGGTTTTAGCTTACTGCCACTAAACTGACCCCTGACACCTAGCACAGTGAGACAGGATTAGACAGGCAAGTCTTAGAATACAGCCGCAAACTTGCTAAGTTCACAGAGTAGTAACAGAACCCCAGCAAGCTAAACGACTGACTCCAGTCTTACTGCTAGGTCTGGATTGGCAGAGTGTAATACCAAATCCCCAGGCCTATTTGCAGTAAGCAACAAACAAATACAAAGCTACACAGTACTGGCTAACTTTCATGAACTGACTAACCAACAAAGATTCAGCAGCATCTGCTTACCCTGAAAAGAGGCCTTATAAAGCAGGTGCTGTCCACGCCCCACTCAGACCTCACAGACTGTGAGCACAAAAACCAGCACCGGATCCCCTGCCGTGCACAGAGCCTATAACCACTGCACAGCAAAAGACCTGAACCGGAGTATCAGCTGCGCTCAGGTTACACCACTAGCACTTGTCTCCCGGTTGCCATGACGACGTGGCAGCACAGGGCAGGAGACCCTAACAACAGTGCACACTTTTGCTGCAGGAGTGCCACTGCCAGTGTGACTAGTGACCAGTGACCTGACCACCAGTATATATAATATTAGTAGTATACTATCTCTTTATCAACCAGTCTATATTAGCAGCAGACACAGTACAGTGCGGTAGTTCACGGCTGTGGCTACCTCTGTGTCGGCACTCGGCAGCCCGTCCATAATTGTATATACCACCTAACCGTGGTTTTTTTTTCTTTCTTTATAGTCATACTAGTTACGAGTATACTATCTCTTTATCAACCAGTCTATATTAGCAGCAGACACAGTACAGTGCGGTAGTTCACGGCTGTGGCTACCTCTGTGTCGGCACTCGGCAGCCCGTCCATAATTGTATATACCACCTAACCGTGGTTTTTTTTTCTTTCTTTATACATACATACTAGTTACGAGTATACTATCTCTTTATCAACCAGTCTATATTAGCAGCAGACACAGTACAGTGCGGTAGTTCACGGCTGTGGCTACCTCTGTGTCGGCACTCGGCAGCCCGTCCATAATTGTATATACCACCTAACCGTGGTTTTTTTTTCTTTCTTTATACATACATACTAGTTACGAGTATACTATCTCTTTATCAACCAGTCTATATATTAGCAGCAGACACAGTACAGTGCGGTAGTTCACAGCTGTGGCTACCTCTGTGTCGGCACTCGGCAGCCCGTCCATAATTGTATATACCACCTAACCGTGGTTTTTTTTTCTTTCTTTATACATACATACTAGTTACGAGTATACTATCTCTTTATCAACCAGTCTATATATTAGCAGCAGACACAGTACAGTGCGGTAGTTCACGGCTGTGGCTACCTCTGTGTCGGCACTCGGCAGCCCGTCCATAATTGTATATACCACCTAACCGTGGTTTTTTTTTTCTTTCTTTATACATACATACTAGTTACGAGTATACTATCTCTTTATCAACCAGTCTATATTAGCAGCAGACACAGTACAGTGCGGTAGTTCACGGCTGTGGCTACCTCTGTGTCGGCACTCGGCAGCCCGTCCATAATTGTATATACCACCTAACCGTGGTTTTTTTTTCTTTCTTTATACATACATACTAGTTACGAGTATACTATCTCTTTATCAACCAGTCTATATATTAGCAGCAGACACAGTACAGTGCGGTAGTTCACGGCTGTGGCTACCTCTGTGTCGGCACTCGGCAGCCCGTCCATAATTGTATATACCACCTAACCGTGGTTTTTTTTTCTTTCTTTATAGTCATACTAGTTACGAGTATACTATCTCTTTATCAACCAGTCTATATTAGCAGCAGACACAGTACAGTGCGGTAGTTCACGGCTGTGGCTACCTCTGTGTCGGCACTCGGCAGCCCGTCCATAATTGTATATACCACCTAACCGTGGTTTTTTTTTCTTTCTTTATACATACATACTAGTTACGAGTATACTATCTCTTTATCAACCAGTCTATATATTAGCAGCAGACACAGTACAGTGCGGTAGTTCACGGCTGTGGCTACCTCTGTGTCGGCACTCGGCAGCCCGTCCATAATTGTATATACCACCTAACCGTGTTTTTTTTTTCTTTCTTTATAGTCATACTAGTTACGAGTATACTATCTCTTTATCAACCAGTCTATATTAGCAGCAGACACAGTACAGTGCGGTAGTTCACGGCTGTGGCTACCTCTGTGTCGGCACTCGGCAGCCCGTCCATAATTGTATATACCACCTAACCGTGGTTTTTTTTTCTTTCTTTATACATACATACTAGTTACGAGTATACTATCTCTTTATCAACCAGTCTATATTAGCAGCAGACACAGTACAGTGCGGTAGTTCACGGCTGTGGCCACCTCTGTGTCGGCACTCGGCAGCCCGTCCATAATTGTATATACCACCTAACCGTGGTTTTTTTTTCTTTCTTTATACATACATACTAGTTACGAGTATACTATCTCTTTATCAACCAGTCTATATATTAGCAGCAGACACAGTACAGTGCGGTAGTTCACGGCTGTGGCTACCTCTGTGTCGGCACTCGGCAGCCCGTCCATAATTGTATATACCACCTAACCGTGGTTTTTTTTTCTTTCTTTATACATACATACTAGTTACGAGTATACTATCTCTTTATCAACCAGTCTATATATTAGCAGCAGACACAGTACAGTGCGGTAGTTCACGGCTGTGGCTACCTCTGTGTCGGCACTCGGCAGCCCGTCCATAATTGTATATACCACCTAACCGTGGTTTTTTTTCTTTCTTTATACATACATACTAGTTACGAGTATACTATCTCTTTATCAACCAGTCTATATATTAGCAGCAGACACAGTACAGTGCGGTAGTTCACGGCTGTGGCTACCTCTGTGTCGGCACTCGGCAGCCCGTCCATAATTGTATACTAGTATCCATTCCATCCATCTCCATTGTTTACCTGAGGTGCCTTTTAGTTGTGCCTATTAAAATATGGAGAACAAAAATGTTGAGGTTCCAAAATTAGGGAAAGATCAAGATCCACTTCCACCTCGTGCTGAAGCTGCTGCCACTAGTCATGGCCGAGACGATGAAATGCCAGCAACGTCGTCTGCCAAGGCCGATGCCCAATGTCATAGTACAGAGCATGTCAAATCCAAAACACCAAATATCAGTAAAAAAAGGACTCCAAAACCTAAAATAAAATTGTCGGAGGAGAAGCGTAAACTTGCCAATATGCCATTTACCACACGGAGTGGCAAGGAACGGCTGAGGCCCTGGCCTATGTTCATGGCTAGTGGTTCAGCTTCACATGAGGATGGAAGCACTCAGCCTCTCGCTAGAAAAATGAAAAGACTCAAGCTGGCAAAAGCAGTAGCACCGCAAAGAACTGTGCGTTCTTCGAAATCCCAAATCCACAAGGAGAGTCCGACTCCAATTGTGTCGGTTGCGATGCCTGACCTTCCCAACACTGGACGTGAAGAGCATGCGCCTTCCACCATTTGCACGCCCCCTGCAAGTGATGGAAGGAGCACCCGCAGTCCAGTTCCTGATAGTCAGATTGAAGATGTCAGTGTTGAAGTACACCAGGATGAGGAGGATATGGGTGTTGCTGGCGCTGGGGAGGAAATTGACCAGGAGGATTCTGATGGTGAGGTGGTTTGTTTAAGTCAGGCACCCGGGGAGACACCTGTTGTCCGTGGTAGGAATATGGCCGTTGACATGCCTGGTGAAAATACCAAAAAAATCAGCTCTTCGGTGTGGAAGTATTTCACCAGAAATGCGGACAACAGGTGTCAAGCCGTGTGTTCCCTTTGTCAAGCTGTAATAAGTAGGGGTAAGGACGTTAACCACCTCGGAACATCCTCCCTTATACGTCACCTGCAGCGCATTCATAATAAGTCAGTGACAAGTTCAAAAACTTTGGGTGACAGCGGAAGCAGTCCACTGACCAGTAAATCCCTTCCTCTTGTAACCAAGCTCACGCAAACCACCCCACCAACTCCCTCAGTGTCAATTTCCTCCTTCCCCAGGAATGCCAATAGTCCTGCAGGCAATGTCACTGGCAATTCTGACGAGTCCTCTCCTGCCTGGGATTCCTCCGATGCATCCTTGCGTGTAACGCCTACTGCTGCTGGCGCTGCTGTTGTTGCTGCTGGGAGTCGATGGTCATCCCAGAAGGGAAGTCGTAAGCACACTTTTACTACTTCCACCAAGCAATTGACTGTCCAACAGTCCTTTGCGAGGAAGATGAAATATCACAGCAGTCATCCTGTTGCAAAGCGGATAACTGAGGCCTTGACAACTATGTTGGTGTTAGACGTGCGTCCGGTATCCGCCGTTAGTTCACAGGGAACTAGACAATTTCTTGAGGTAGTGTGCCCCCGTTACCAAATACCATCTAGGTTCCACTTCTCTAGGCAGGCGATACCGAGAATGTACACGGACGTCAGAAAAAGACTCACCAGTGTCCTAAAAAATGCAGTTGTACCCAATGTCCACTTAACCACGGACATGTGGACAAGTGGAGCAGGGCAGGGTCAGGACTATATGACTGTGACAGCCCACTGGGTAGATGTATGGACTCCCGCCGCAAGAACAGCAGCGGCGGCACCAGTAGCAGCATCTCGCAAACGCCAACTCTTTCCTAGGCAGGCTACGCTTTGTATCACCGGTTTCCAGAATACGCACACAGCTGAAAACCTCTTACGGCAACTGAGGAAGATCATCGCGGAAAGGCTTATTCCAATTGGACTCTCCTGTGGATTTGTGGCATCGGACAACGCCAGCAATATTGTGTGTGCATTAAATCTGGGCCAATTCCAGCACGTCCCATGTTTTGCACATACCTTGAATTTGGTGGTGCAGAATTTTTTAAAAAACGACAGGGGCGTGCAAGAGATGCTGTCGGTGGCCAGAAGAATTGCGGGACACTTTCGGCGTACAGGCACCACGTACAGAAAACTGGAGCACCACCAAAAACTACTGAACCTGCCCTGCCATCATCTGAAGCAAGAAGTGGTAACGAGGTGGAATTCAACCCTGTATATGCTTCAGAGGTTGGAGGAGCAGCAAAAGGCCATTCAAGCCTATACAATTGAGCACGATATAGGAGGTGGGATGCACCTGTCTCAAGCGCAGTGGAGAATGATTTCAACGTTGTGCAAGGTTCTGATGCCCTTTGAACTTGCCACACGTGAAGTCAGTTCAGACACTGCCAGCCTGAGTCAGGTCATTCCCCTCATCAGGCTTTTGCAGAAGAAGCTGGAGACATTGAAGGAGGAGCTAACACGGAGCGATTCCGCTAGGCATGTGGGACTTGTGGATGGAGCCCTTAATTCGCTTAGCAAGGATTCACGGGTGGTCAATCTGTTGAAATCAGAGCACTACATTTTGGCCACCGTGCTCGATCCTAGATTTAAAGCCTACCTTGGATCTCTCTTTCCGGCAGACACAAGTCTGCTGGGGTTGAAAGACCTGCTGGTGACAAAATTGTCATGTCAAGCGGAACGCGACCTGTCAACATCTCCTCCTTCACATTCTCCCGCAACTGGGGGTGCGAGGAAAAGGCTCAGAATTCCGAGCCCACCCGGTGGCGGTGATGCAGGGCAGTCTGGAGCGACTGCTGATGCTGACATCTGGTCCGGACTGAAGGACCTGACAACGATTACGGACATGTCGTCTACTGTCACTGCATATGATTCTCTCAACATTGATAGAATGGTGGAGGATTATATGAGTGACCGCATCCAAGTAGGCACGTCACACAGTCCGTACTTATACTGGCAGGAAAAAGAGGCAATTTGGAGGCCCTTGCACAAACTGGCTTTATTCTACCTAAGTTGTCCTCCCACAAGTGTGTACTCCGAAAGAGTGTTTAGTGCCGCCGCTCACCTTGTCAGCAATCGGCGTACGAGGTTACATCCAGAAAATGTGGAGAAGATGATGTTCATTAAAATGAATTATAATCAATTCCTCCGTGGAGACATTGACCAGCAGCAATTGCCTCCACAAAGTACACAGGGAGCTGAGATGGTGGATTCCAGTGGGGACGAATTGATAATCTGTGAGGAGGGGGATGTACACGGTGATATATCGGAGGATGATGATGAGGTGGACATCTTGCCTCTGTAGAGCCAGTTTGTGCAAGGAGAGATTAATTGCTTCTTTTTTGGTGGGGGTCCAAACCAACCCGTCATATCAGTCACAGTCGTGTGGCAGACCCTGTCACTGAAATGATGGGCTGGTTAAAGTGTGCATGTCCTGTTTATACAACATAAGGGTGGGTGGGAGGGCCCAAGGACAATTCCATCTTGCACCTCTTTTTTCTTTTCTTTTTCTTTGCGTCATGTGCTGTTTGGGGAGGGTTTTTTGGAAGGGACATCCTGCGTGACACTGCAGTGACACTCCTAGATGGGCCCGGTGTTTGTGTCGGCCACTAGGGTCGCTTATCTTACTCACACAGCTACCTCATTGCGCCTCTTTTTTTCTTTGCGTCATGTGCTGTTTGGGGAGGGTTTTTTGGAAGGGACATCCTGCGTGACACTGCAGTGACACTCCTAGATGGGCCCGGTGTTTGTGTCGGCCACTAGGGTCGCTTATCTTACTCACACAGCTACCTCATTGCGCCTCTTTTTTTCTTTGCGTCATGTGCTGTTTGGGGAGGGTTTTTTGGAAGGGACATCCTGCGTGACACTGCAGTGCCACTCCTAGATGGGCCCGGTGTTTGTGTCGGCCACTAGGGTCGCTAATCTTACTCACACAGCTACCTCATTGCGCCTCTTTTTTTCTTTGCGTCATGTGCTGTTTGGGGAGGGTTTTTTGGAAGGGCCATCCTGCGTGACACTGCAGTGCCACTCCTAGATGGGCCCGGTGTTTGTGTCGGCCACTAGGGTCGCTTATCTTACTCACACAGCGACCTCGGTGCAAATTTTAGGACTAAAAATAATATTGTGAGGTGTGAGGTATTCAGAATAGACTGAAAATGAGTGGAAATTATGGTTTTTGAGGTTAATAATACTTTGGGATCAAAATGACCGCCAAATTCTATGATTTAAGCTGTTTTTTAGGTTTTTTGGAAAAAAACACCCGAATCCAAAACACACCCGAATCCGACAAAAAAAATTCGGTGAGGTTTTGCCAAAACGCGGTCGAACCCAAAACACGGCCGCGGAACCAAACTCAAAACCAAAACACAAAACCCGAAAAATTTCCGGCGCTCATCTCTAGTCCCTATATGGCTACCCTAGACCAGGCCACTCAATCCACGATAATTGAAGCCTTTGAAAATCCCCAATGGAAATTATCCAAATAACGTGGTTTCCTGCTTCTTTGCCTAGCCTGTCTCTCCTTTATAAAAATGCTATTATTTTATCTCAACTGCAGTACTTTGCTCAATGACTATGTATAATGATATATGGTTTTATGTTCATGACCCCACACTTATGTGATGATTCATCCTTTGTTGGGCTGACAGCGCTCTAACCTCTCTCTTTTCACCCCCTCCTTTTCTTCATCCTATTCCCCCCCCCCACGCATTTGACTGTATTTTTTCTCGTTGCACATTGGCGTTTGACTTATGTATACCAACTCTAATTCATTTTAAGGTGCGATCCCTATGTTCTGATGGTCGCAATCTCTCAATACTGGTGTCATGTTGTCAAACGTATATTTCTTCTGTTATGAAAAACCTCAATAAAAACCAGTTCTTTAAAAAAAAAAAAAAAAAAAAAGATAATTTACAAATAATTATTATTTTATTTCCTATTCTGGCAGAAAAAATGTAAAACCAAAATACAGTAGGTCTGACCAGTCCAAACACTCTTGAAAATCCTTTTCTCTGGAATTCACTACCTTCTCCCCCTCAGACTCTCCACCTCTCTACAGAACGTCAGATGGGCTCTCAAGACCCACTTCTTCATCAAACCCAACCTAACTCTCTGTTCCACGCTCACTGTCTATCCCATCTGTGTCACCCCCTGTCTATCTGCCCCACCAGGGGCTGGCTGGCAACTTTCAGCATGGGAGGCAGACACCAGCAAGTGGCCCAGCTTTTCACAGGGAATGCAGTGAGAAAATGGCCCTGGAACACTTAAATTGCACTGGCCTAGGGGGCAGATGGCACCCTGCCCCCTTGCCCAGTCAGCCCCTGTGCCCTACCCAGTGGTGCAAGTGTGCAGGTACACTCGGGTATGGAGTACCCTTAAGAAATTGGCAACGGGTATGCAATACCACCCGACACACACTTTGCACCCGTGACTGCCATTACTGCAATTATAATGCGGCAACAAGCAACAAGACCATGGTGCTTGGCAGCATGACGGAGCCTCCCACTTTGTCAGGGTTACTGGGAGCGCGACGGTGACGTCATGACGTCACATCACACTTCTTCCTCTGGCGGCCGTGGCTGGGGCAAAGAGAGGAGATTGGGTGCACATTCCCCGGATAATCTCTTGTGGTTCCAGTATGAATGGTCGACCATGATATGGTGGACAGTCATTAGGTCGACCACTATTGGTAGACATTGGCATGGTCAACATGGACAAATGGTTGACACATGAAAATTGTCAACACATGAAAGGTCGACACATGAAAAGGTCGACATGAGTTTTTTTAAATAGTTTTTTTGGTGTCATTTTCTGCGTAAAGTGACGGGGAACCCCAATTAGTGCACCGCGTCCCCTCACATGGCTCGCTTCGCTCACCATGCGGGCAAGGTGGCTCGCTCCGCTACCGCTGCGCTTGCCACAGATTACCATTCCCAATCGTAGTCCACGTGGATCGTAAAGTATGGAAAAGTTCCCCAAAATATTTTTTTCAAAAACTCATGTCGACCTTTTCATATGGCGACCTTTCATGCGTCGACCATTTTCATATGTCGACCATGTGTCCATGTCGACCAATAGTGGTTGACCTAATGACTGTCGACCATAACATGGTCGACCATCCAAACGGAAACCATCTGTTGCTGGGTCCAACAGTGCATCTGTTTCCCTTCACTCGTCTTCAGTGACGCATCGGCACTGAGCGGCTTTTGTTCTTCACAGGCTGGGATGCTGGGACTTCTCTGGCTTCACTGTGTGGGGTCATTAATTTCTAATATAATGTGGACACTACTATATATTTCTATTATTATGAGGGTATTACTGTATGTTTCAATTATTATGGGGGTATTACTATATATTTCTATTATTATGGGGGTATTATTTGTTTATCTCTGTAATTGGGTGCTGCGGATCCCTTGTGGCGCTATATAAAGGATAACAATAATAATAATAATAATAATAATAATAATAATAATAAATACTGTACAGAGGCTAACATGTTTAAATTTGTACTTTCACCATTAGGCAAATTAACTCAAAATAAGAAGAAAAGACTTTAACAATAAATTAAGCTCCTGCAACTTTTCTGTGTGGTTCCAGGTTGGAGATGTTTTCCTACAGGACACTGTGGCTCCTTATTCAGTATTATCTTGCGCCAGCATCACATTCCATGGGACTAAGCTGCACTTTACATTCCCCGGAACTGGTGGACATGTTTTGGAATGGAGATGTCATAGTCGGAGCAGTATTAGCCCTTCATGTGGAAACAGTATACAGGAAAATATTGTACAACGAGAGGCCAACACAAGTCATCTGTAGGAAGTAAGACATCATTATAACATCTACAAAATCTAAACATCAATGGGTTAAGATAGTACAGTAATTTTAGATAATAGTAGATATTACACTCTTACAAATGTTAAGTTTTTTTTTATTTTTAAGAATTTGCTTATTTTTCTATACTATCGTGTTTAGTACCGTCTCCTATTTACCAATGTCATAGCCGTGCCTGTAGTTTTAAAGCATTCCTGAAAAAAAGGAACTTGTACTTCAGGTATAATTTGAGGAAATGGATATTTTGCAGAACTATAGTAGTAATATATACAGTGCATCCAGAAAGTATTCACAGCGCTTCACTTTTTTCACATTTTGTTATGTTACAGCCTTATTCCAAAATTGAATAAAATAATTTTTTCCCTCAAAATTCTACACACAATACCCCATAATGACAATGTGTAAAAAGTTTTTTTGAGAATTTTGCTAATTTATTAAAAATGAACAACTAAGAAATCACATGTACATAAGTATTCACAGCCTCTGCCATGGAGCTTAAAATTGAGCTCAGGTGTATCCTGTTTTCACTGAAAATCCTTGAGATGTTCCTACAGCTTAATTGGAGTACTCCAGTGGTAAATTCAGTTGATTGGACATGATTTGGAAAGGCACACACTTGTCTATATAAAAGGGTACCACACTTGACAGTGCATGTCTGAGCACAAACCAAGAATGAAGTCAAAGGAATTGTCTGTAGACCTCTGAGACAGGATTGTCTTGAGGCAAAAATCTTGGGAAGGGAACAGAAAAATATCTGCTGCTTTGATGGTCCCAATGAGCACAGTGACCCCATCATCCATAACTGGAAGATGTTCAGAACCACCAGGACTCTTCCTGGAGCTGTCCAGCTGTCTAAACTGAGCAATCGGGGGAGAAGGGCCCTAGTCAGGGAGTCAACCAAAAACCTGATGGTCATTCTGTCAGAGCTACAGCATTCCTCTGTGGAGAGAGGAGAACCTTCCAGAAGGACAACAATCTCTGCAGCAATCCACCAATCAGGCCTGTATGGTAGAGTGTCCCGATGGAAGCCTCTCCTTAGTAAAAAGCACATGGCAGCCCACCTGGAATTTGCCAATATGCACCTGAAGGACTCTCAGATCATGAGAAACAAAATTCTCTGGTCTGATGAGACAAAGATTGAACTCTTCGGCGTGAATGCCAGGCATTATGTTTAGAGGAAACCAGGCACCGCTCATCACCAGGCCAATAACATCCCTACAGTGAAGCATGGTGTGGGGATGTTTTTCAGCGGCAGGAACTGGAAGACTAGTCAGGATAGAGGGAAAGATTATTGCAGCACTGTACAAAGACATCCTGGATGAAAACATGCTCCCGAGTGCTCTTGACCTCAGACTGGGGCGACAGTTCATCCTTCAGCAGGACAATGACCCTAAGCACACAGCCAATATATGAAAGGAGTGGCTTCAGGAAAACTCTGTGAATGTCCTTGAGTGGCCCAGCCAGAGCCCAGACTTTAATCTGATTGAACATCTCTGGAGAGATCTGAAAATGGCTGCGCACCAACGCTTCCCATCCAACGTGATGGAGCTTGAGAGGTGCTGCAAAGAGGAATCCGCGAAACTGCCCAAAGATAGGTGTGCCAAGCTTGTGGCATCATATTCAAAAATACTTGAGTCTGTAATTGCTGCCAAAGGTGCATCAACAAAGTATTGAGCAATGGCTATGAATACTTATATACATGTGATTTCTTAGTTTTTTACTTTTAATAAATTAGCAAAAGTCATTATGGGGTATTGTGTGTAGAATTTTGAGGGAAAAAATGTATTCCGTTTTGGAATAAGGCTGTAACATAACAAAATGTGGAAAAGGAGAAGCGTTGCGAATATTTCCCATATGCACTGTATGTATGTATATATATATATATATATATATATATATACAGTATGTATATATATATATATATATACATACTGTATATATATATATATATATATATATATATAGACACTGTGGTTCCTAGGGAGGATATAGCACACTCCCAAATGCTGAAAGAAACAGGCGGCACTCTGGGGACTGGTGCAACAAAAAATTAAATTTTAGTGAAAAATCACATAAATGAATTGGCATAGCGTTGCCAACGTTTCAGCGCCGCGCAGGGCGCTTTTTTCAAGGCTGTATGCTGTGGAAAGAACATAGTATATATATATATATATATATAAAAAGGAAATTAAGACCCCTTAATTGCGCTATTGTCTGATAGCTCAAACCACTGAGAAATACCCCCGGTCAGAAGGAGTACTGCACATAGAATGGACAAAAACAAAGGTTCTCTTGGGAGCTTGACCACCACAGATATCTTATATTATAAAATCATTTATTAAAAAGCATGTTACATATATACTTCCATAACATGAATCACAGGATCACACATGTCACTTGAGTAATACATTCATTTCTGATCATCTATTGTAAGGTGTTTTCAATCATTAGGTGACATACTTACTCCTCATCATGAGACAGCATGTATGATCTGTTCACCAATTTAAGGAAACGCACAATCGTTGAATTCCAACGCATTTCGTCCCTTAGGACTTCATCAGGGGTGCAAATCTGGGTGGTTTAAAAAAACATATATATCAAATAACATCCCTTATAATAACATCAAACACATACATTTACTTGTCCCTAATTCACATATATTTCATTTTCATGAAACCACTTTACTATTTAATATTGAAAAACGGATATATCACATAAAAATGCAAAAGGAGGGATACAAAGAAAGAAAACGAGGAGAACATCGGAGGAGGAGATGACATAAGAAGATATATATGTATATATATAAAATTATAGTAAAGTTGACCTCTAATAAAAATGATGTCATCCCATTAGAATGTAATATCAGTCTGACCCATCCCACCTGTGTCAGTCAGTGCCACACAAGAGAGAGTGGGGGGAGGGGGGATGAGTCACAGTAGGAGAGGAAGAAGAAGAGGTGAGGAGAAAGTGTTGGGGGAAAGAGAAACATGAAGAGAAAGATATGGTAGTCATGGTGACACAGAGAAAAAATAATAGTAAATAAAAGTCGATTAACATTGGGTATTACAGCTAGTATAATTATAAAATTACTTGTAGCGTATACTGTATGTATTTTTTTTACAATATTTTTATTCCCATACTCTGTAGCTACCAGGTATGGGAATAAATAGTCGGTGTTTATGGAAACTTGCTACTAACTAGACTTCATTCCATTATAAATTGTAGTAACTTTGTAGCACCTTGGCTAACTCAACATTACCTTTATTATAAACACCTTTAGATATCATGCGACTGATTTTAGATAATGTAAATGTTCTCCATTTCCATTTCCATTCCTCTACCAGATTTCCATTGGAAAAATATCTTCAGTTACAGACTATAAGGTATGCAATGAATAAGATCAACAGTAATCCCAATCTTCTCCCCAACATCAGTTTGGGCTTTCAGATTTATGATTCCTGCCGAGTGCTCCAGAAGGAACTTGAATGTACGCTGTGGATGATAACTGGGCAGAACAAAGCTATACCCAATTTCCAGTGCCAAAAGGGAAAGCAATTGGCAGCTGTAATTGGCTATACAACATCTACATTCTCAATACTCATGGCTCATATTTTAAGGGTGATCAAGTACCCACAAGTATGTTCAGGTTTAGCGTTCTAGAATAATTATTTGTGTTCTTGTATGTCATTTAATGTGATATCTGTTTTTTATACATATGAAAGGAATGCTAGATCGATCAACAGTGATATCCAGTTATTACAAATGTGGTCCCTGTGGTTGCAGGACTGTTTTTCAGCCTGCACCTACTCTGTGGAATGCCCTCCCACACACAACAAGACTTTCCTCTAGTCTAAACCTTCAAACATTCCCTGAAAACTCACCTCTTCAGACAAGCTAATCAAATTCCAGAACCACCTACGTACAGAAACCTCCATAAGCTACTCTACCCAATTGTTTCCCTTGTGGACGGTCGACACAAAACCTACATACCATACTGTATATTTTCACACATACTCATCCCACTGACCCCAGACCAACATAGCTGTGTAACTGGATGATACTGGCCATTGAGCATCTCTTCAATCTGGTTGAACAAATTTACAATATACTGTATAGCACTTACTGTATTCTCAAAGCCCTCTTACCTCTCTGTCATCATGTCTATTACCCAGTCTCATTTTAGGAATATTTTATTCCCATTTGTAAAGTGCATGAGAATATGCTGGAGCTAGAAGTGTTAACAAACAAACAAACAAACAAACAAATACATATTAATAAACAAAAAATTAAATAAATCAATAAATAAAATACATCATAACCAAAAACTTAAACTGGAGAAGAATAAATATAAGGCTGAATTCAATTAGCTGCAATAATGCAATCCGTGATCGCAGCTAAAGTTATCGCACCTATATCCTGCAGAAACATCTTATTGCAGCCTGCACGCTCCCGTTTATCACACCTATCCTATTCCAAAATGGCGATTACGGGATACGTGTGATATTTCTAGCTGGCAAAACCAGAGATAAGTATATGAGAAAATGGGGAAATCTGCCTGTACCCCCCAAAAGCTAAACTAATATAGGAAAACATTATAGAAGTCTATAAATGGTAACACTATTTGGTGTAATTAAATTGGGTCAAATGGCGTTATATGCATTTTTTTACAAATGTGAAAAAAATATAGAAATCTATTTTTACAGCAGAAAAAAACTGCTCTCATTAAATTCAGGGTACATAAAATGGGTATAAGTATATATTTGGGTAATTTTAGGGGACTTTTTCTTAAAAAGTGGAAACTAACCAATTTCTCCCACCTGCAACTCTAAAAACACTTGTCCACTCATAAAGCACATACAGTGTCTGTCCCATACCTTGAACCCCAATTTCCACCACTTTGCATTTTTTGACTCTAAAAATGACATGTCATTATTGGCCAATTAAAAATAATGAAAAATATCTCTAGTGCCTATTTAAGTCATTTGGGGGGTGTCCCAGAGGTTCTGAAACAACTCCCTCTAGAAAAGGGATTTTGATCTACTTATCCCCTGCACAGAGATGGTGAAGAGAAATTTCCGATAAAACCTATGGATACTTTTCGTCGATAACTTTTCACAGATAATTGAATACCAAGTTATGGCAAATGAGTGCCCTCTCTATATCTGTGCTCTCTTGCTTGTTCCTGTCATGATGGTTATGGTTTGGGTCTCATGTGGAATTATGGGGTCTGTGTATTAAGCCTTGGAGAAAGATAAAGTGGATGGAGATAAATTTCTTGCCAATTAGCTCCTAACTGCCATGTTACAGTCTATGGGGCAAATGTATTAACCTGGAGAAGGCATAAGGAAGTGATAAACCAGTGACAAGTGCAAGGTGATAAACACACCAGCCAATCAGCTCCGAACTGTTAATTTACATATTGGAGCTAATTGTCTGGTGCATTTATCACTGATTTATGACTTCCTTATGCCTTCTCCAGGTTAATACATCTGACCCAATGTCAGTTAGGAGCTGGTTGGCTGGTCTTTCCACTTTATCTCTCTTCAAGACCTAGGGGTCTTAAGCAGTGAAAAGTGTGGAGAAGTGAGCCAGTGGAGAAGTTGTCCATGACAACCAATCAGCATTGACGTAACATTTAGAATTTGTATACGATACAATTGTACGGCGCAGCTGATTGGTTGCCATGGGCAACTTCTCTACAGGTTTACTTTTCCACTCTTTTCACTGCTTCATGAATAGACACCTATATAGCCTTGGATGGAGGTAAAGTGGATAGAGATAAAGTACCAGCCAATCAGCTCCTAACTGTCATTTGTCACACCTAGCTCCTAACATGGCAGTTAGGAGCTTATTGGCTGGTACTTATTTATTTATTTATTTATTAACAGTTTCTTATATAGCGCAGCATATTCCGTTGTGCTTTTCAATTAGAACAGCAGTAATAGAACAAAACTGGGCAAAAACAGACAGGAAGGAAGGAAGGTAGGAAGGACCTGCTCGCAAGTTTACAATCTATAGGGACTTAATCTCTGTCCACTTAATCTCCATTAAAGGCTAAGTAAATAGACCCCTTAGTACATAGACCAGTATGTGTGTTTTGAATATTCTCTGTAATACTACCTTACTCCTCTTCTCTCAATTACAGTTGCAATATCAACTTCCCTCTAGAAAACTGTTCACATACTATCATATTTGATATTGGGTGGCTAGTTTGGCTATGGTGAGTGACCTGATAAGATGACCAGGGACAACTCTAGGGGGAACATTCATTTCGGGTTTCACCCATTGCATAAGCAATGGCTCTGAGAATAAAACATAAGTTCCAGTACCAACTCCCGGCAATGGGAATCTACCTATTTAAATGCACTAATTTTATAACCACCTAGAACTGCAGTATAAATTACTTCACTGGTTATACTTTACCATGCAAAAGTATATGGTATACAGTCAGTGGCGTATCTCTAATGGGTGCAGTGTGTGTGGTGCACACGGGCCCCTGAATCCAGGGGGGGGGGGGCACACCGCACACACTGCACCCATTTCTCCTATATTTACCTTTCTGGAGTCCATCGCTGACTGTGTGTGGGCCCCCTCCTCTCCCGTAGCCGGCGCACCGCTGCTAGCGCACTGACCATTAGACACCTTTTTCTTAGTCCTGCGCATGTGCTGTAGACTCTGGAACTGTGCCTGAGTCTACAGCGCTCAGAGTGCTAGCAGTGGCGTAACGGCTACGGGAGTCAGCCAACACAGAGTCTGCACACGGGTCCCCTCCTCTCTAGAGATACCCCTATATACAGTGTTCAATTTGGCCTATTAAGTTTTAAGGGCCCTACACACTTAGCGTGGATGATATGAATGATATAGTTCACAAATGACCGATAAATCGTTCATATCATTCAGTGTGCATGCATCAACGATGAACAATGCGCGTCCGCAAAATCGTTCATCGTTGGTCTATCATCGTTTATACATGCAAGCCAATTTTGACAATATAAATGCAATGTAATGTCATATCGTCCAAATCAGCCATAGATATCGTCCAGTGTGTATGCAAAAATCGTTAAGAAAATCGACCAACGATAAAATTGTTGGTTGTTAAAATAGCTGAGATCGCCCCGGGTGTTGGGCCCTTTAGATCTTAGATTTCCCACTCTCCTGCACTTTCCCTTCACCATGTTTATCCATCTGATTTGTCGAAACACCACTATTAAGTTTTTGTGTCATATTTTGAGCGCAAACAAAAACTGTTGGAGCTCAGTTCTAGAGGAATCCTCTCCTGTGTTGCATTTCTAAGATTGGGGCAGATGTATTAACCTGGAGAAGGCATAAGGAAGTGATAAACCAGTGATGAGTGCAAGGTGATAAACACACCAACCAATCAGCTCCTTACTGTTAATTTACATGTTGGAGCTGATTGGCTGGTGCGTGTATCACCTTGCACTTATCACTGGTTTTTCACTTCCTTATGCTTTCTCCAGGTTAATACATCAGCCCCAAAGTTTCTAAAATATACTGTAGTGTACTTTTCTGATGGCGACATTCATGGGTAGATGTACTAAGCCTGGAGAAGTGATAAAGCGGTGATAAAAAAAAGTGATAAGTGGAAGGTGATAACGCACCAGCCAATCAGCTCTTAGTTGTAATTTTTCAAACACCGTAATGATTGGTTGGTGCGTTATCACCTTCCACTTATCACTTATTTATCACTTCTCCAGGCTCAATACATCTGCCCCTCAGTCTCCCATATTCCACTGCTTCCTCCTCACCATTGTTGAAATTGTTTAGGTGGCACTAATTTGTTTCTGGTGGTGAGGGAGCGGATCTGTTATAGCGAGGTCTCTCCTTATCTTCTTCAGCTTTAGTTCTTATGCATCTTGTGACCCAGTTTCAGGTCATTTGTATTCCTCGTTCTGCCACCTTATACTATACATTGTTCATTGTTCATCGTCAGTATTGTCTTCTGTACAGTATAAGTGAATATGTGGATTGTGAAACCCTTCCCAACTTTCCCCTTTTCTTTTCTGTATTTTCTTTTACACCCTTTCCCCCTTTTTTCATTTTCTGACTTCATCTGTTTTTGAAAAATTCAATAAAAAATTGTAGAATAAAAATAAAGAACTTGTCTTCTTTTGTGAGATGACTAATTAACATATTTCACTATGTAGCACACAACTGTTAGTAAAGGTAAAACACCTTTCAAAATGTATTTGCATGTTCTGTCCTTTTCATCATCTACATAGCCAGCAACACATTCTGCAAGTAGCTCTATATATCTATAGAGATTGTGTTATGCACCCCAGTGCCTGCAGGAAAGTACTGGTGTCAGAACTGTTATGCACTCCAGTGTCTGCAGGAATGTACTGGTGTTTGAACTGTTATGCAAAACAAATGGACTCACAGACAAACTGGGGAATATGACATAACGTACACAGAAGGTGATAGGGTAACAAAATACACACAAAGTGAACAGAGAAGCCCAGAGGCTAAGGAACTGGGTATCTCCCTTGTATTAGAACTGCTCAGATGTAAAAAGCAAGATGTTGTGTTTTAATACGTAGAGAACCTGAAATGCTGTTGCTAAGGGCAACAGCAAAACCCTAAAGGGTTACCAACGGGTGTGGCAGTAAACTCCTTGGTCAGAGATGGAATGATAGACACAAGGAGAGTCTCCACAATCCTATTTCTCACTTGCAGTGCACAGGTTTTAGCTTACTGCCACTAAACTGACCCCTGACACCTAGCACAGTGAGACAGGATTAGACAGGCAAGTCTTAGAATACAGCCGCAAACTTGCTAGGTTCACAGAGTAGTAACAGAACCCCAGCAAGCTAAACGACTGACTCCAGTCTTACTGCTAGGTCTGGATTGGCAGAGTGTAATACCAAATCCCCAGGCCTATTTGCAGTAAGCAACAAACAAATACAAAGCTACACAGTACTGGCTAACTTTCATGAACTGACTAACCAACAAAGATTCAGCAGCATCTGCTTACCCTGAAAAGAGGCCTTATAAAGCAGGTACTGTCCACGCCCCACTCAGACCTCACAGACTGTGAGCACAAAAACCAGCACCGGATCCCCTGCCGTGCACAGAGCCTATAACCACTGCACAGCAAAAGACCCGAACCGGAGTATCAGCTGCGCTCAGGTTACTCCACTAGCACTTGTCTCCTGGTTGCCATGACGACGTGGCAGCACAGGGCAGGAGACCCTAACAGTACCCCCCCTCTGACGAGGGGTCAAAGAACCCCTACCACCGGGTTTATCGGGGAACTGCGAGAAGAAAGAGCGTATCAGTCTGGGGGCATGAAGATCACAACTGCGCACCCACGACCGCTCCTCCGGGCCATACCCCTTCCAGTGCACCAAAAATGACAGCCGACCCCGAACCACCTTGGAGTCAAGAATCCTTTCAACAACAAACTCCCTCTGGCCACGTATCAGAAGAGGGGAAGGTCTTCCACTGGAAGAAGGATTACTAATCGCCCGTTTTAAAAGGGAACAATGAAATGTTTTATTGATACCCAAAGAACGGGGCAGATCTAACTGAAATGCCACCGGATTGATAACCCTGGTGATCTTATAAGGGCCGATGAACCGGGGCCCTAACTTATGAGATGGCTGTCTCAACTTCAAATTCTTGGTAGACAACCAGACGAAGTCTCCTAATTTGAAGCTGCAGGGTCTTTTCCGCTTATCAAAAACCCTTTTGGTCACTAATGACACAGACACAAGGGCTTTCTTCACTTTCCGCCAAATACCTCTAAGGACCGAAACCACAGAGGAACCACCAGGCGTGGAGTCCAGGGGGTCAAAAGAATTGGCCTTAGGATGATGCCCATACACACAAAGGAAGGGAGAGATCCCTGTAGCAGAGTGAGCCGCGTTGTTATAGGCAAACTCCGCCATGGACAGATGAGCAACCCAGTCAGTCTGACACTTGGAGACATAACACCTGAGGAACTGCTCCAAGGACTGGTTCACCCTTTCAGTCTGCCCATTAGACTGCGGATGGTAGCCTGACGACAAGCTGACAGAAATCTGGAGATCGGAACAAAATGCCCTCCAGAATTTGGCCACAAACTGGGATCCGCGGTCAGAGACCACATCAAGTGGCAACCCGTGGAGACGCACAACATGCAGCATAAATAATTCAGACAGGCGTCTGGCTGATGGCTGCCCAACCAGTGGAACGAAGTGCGCCATCTTCGAAAACCTGTCAACGACAACCCAGATGGCTGTCATCCCCGAGGATTTGGGCAAGTCCACCACAAAATCCATTGAAATGTGGGTCCATGGCTTAGATGGGATAGAGAGTGGATGTAATGGGCCAACAGGAACCCCTCTAGGAGTCTTATTTCGGGCACAGATGTCACATGCCCGAACCCACTGATCCACATCCTTAGCCACCGAGGGCCACCACACCGCCCTAGATAGCAACTCCCGAGTTCTGGCAATACCCGGGTGACCTGCCGACTTCTTGGCATGGAATTCCAGGAACACTCGCTGTCTTAACCTAGGAGGCACAAACAAAAGACCTACCGGAAGGTCTGGAGGAGCCTGCTCCTGTGCTCTGAGGACTAATGATAAGAGGTCCTGGGTAATGCCCACTTTAATACATGATGGGGAAACAATGGGCAACGGCTCCTCGGTGGTCTCCTGGATTGGAGCAAAACTCTGCGAGAGCGCATCAGCCTTGATGTTTTTTGACCCAGGGCGATATGTTATCAAAAAATTAAAGCGAGCAAAAAACAAAGCCCATCGTGCCTGCCTGGCATTGAGACGCTTCGCTGACTCTAAATATGCCAGATTCTTATGGTCAGTGAGAATTGAGACCACAAACTTAGCCCCCTCAAGCCAGTGTCTCCACTCCTCCAGTGCATCCTTAATAGCCAACAATTCCCGGTTACCCACGTCATAATTCATCTCGGCAGGTGAAAATTTACGGGAAAAGTAAGCACAGGGATGAAGGCGATTATCAGACACTCCCATCTGAGAAAGCACTGCCCCAATACCCATCTCAGAGGCATCCACCTCCACCACAAAAGGACGCTCTGGATCTGGGTGTCGCAGCACCTTGGCCGAAACAAATGCCCTTTTGAGACGGGCAAAAGCCGCTTTAGCCTCACAAGACCAGTGAGCAACATCCGCCCCTTTCTTAGTGAGTGCCACCAAGGGCGCCACTATAGACGAAAATCCAGCGATAAATCGTCTATAAAAATTCGCAAAGCCCAGGAAACGCTGAAGGTGCTTCAAACTAGTGGGCTGCACCCAATCCAGGACTGCCTGTACCTTGGAACCCTCCATTTGGAAACCTTCTGGGGAGATAATATATCCTAGAAATGCGATTTGCTGAACTTCAAATTCGCACTTCTCCAGCTTCGCCCCAAGCCGGTGGTCTCTGAGTTTCTGGAGGACTAAGCGTACATGCTTCCGATGTTCCTCCAGGGAATGGGAGAAGATTAGGATGTCATCTAAGTATACAACTAAGAATCTATCCAAATATTCCCTGAGCACATCATTCATGAAATCCTGGAAGACTGCCGGGGCATTACAGAGCCCAAAAGGCATCACCAAATATTCATAATGCCCTGAGTGGGTATTAAAGGCAGTCTTCCATTCATCCCCCTCTCTTATTCGGATTAGATTGTACGCACCGCGTAGGTCAATCTTAGAAAAAATGGTGGCAGTACGAAGCTGGTCAAACAAGACCGAAATGAGAGGCAGTGGGTATGAGTTTTTAATCGTGATACGGTTCAATTCCCTGAAGTCGATGCAGGGTCGCAACGAACCGTCCTTTTTACCCACGAAGAAGAACCCTGACCCAACTGGAGACTGTGAAGGTCTGATAAATCCCTTAGCCAAGTTCTCCTGAATGTACTCTGCCATAGCCTGAGTCTCAGGACGTGACAGGGAGTACAACCTGCTCTTGGGAAGCTTAGCATTTGGCAACAAATCAATGGCACAGTCATAGGGGCGATGGGGAGGTAGTACCTCTGCAACTTTTTTGGAGAACACGTCCGCAAAATCTGCATAACACCCTGGCAATCCTGGCAAACTTAGCTGCGAGAGCCTGACTGGAAGGCTCAAGCAACTCCTGAAACAATCAGTACCCCAACTAAGAATCTCCCCAGAGACCCAGTCAAATTGAGGATTGTGGGCCCTTAACCAGGGTAACCCCAACACCAATGGGGCAAAAGTACAGACAGTCACATAAAAGGACAATTTTTCAGAGTGTGTGGCTCCAATAAACAAAGAAATCTGGCTAGTGCAAGAGGTAATTTTACCTTGGGATAATGGTTCCCCGTTTAACCCACAAATCTCAATTTCCGATGCCAAGGGTACTAAGGGAACAGAGTGTTTCAGGGCGAATTGGCGGTCCATAAAAACCCCGTCGGCCCCACTGTCCACAAAGGCCTCAGTCTTGACAGTTTGACCGAGGATCTTCAAGGTCACCGGAATGATAAAAGTCTTCTTGGGAAATTCTGACTTCTGGCCTGACAGGATATTTCCCATCACCCTCAGGCCCTGAAGTTTTCCGGCTTTTCTGGGCATGATACTACCACATGACCTTTATTTCCACAGTACAAACACAACCCCTGCTGTCTCCTCCGCGTCTTCTCACGCGAGGAGAGGCGGGTAGCCCCAATCTGCATAGGCTCCTCAGAAAATTCCTCAGAGTCTGAGGTTCCCTTGGGAAGGAAGGAAATCTCAGTCTCCCTTTCAAGCCTATGCTCTCTCAGCCGTCTATCCACCCGGATGGATAACTGCATGAGCTGATCCAAGCTATCAGGCAAGGGATATTGTACCAGTTGGTCCTTTATCTGGTTAGAAAGACCTCTTCGGTACTGGTGTCTCAGGGCTGGGTCATTCCACTGGGTATCATGGGCCAACCTCCGAAACTCCGTACAGTAAACCTCAACTGGCCTTCGCCCTTGCTTAAGGATCGAAATCTGAGCCTCGGCTGAGGCCGTCTTGTCAGGGTCATCATACAACATGCCCAGTGCCGTAAAAAAAGCATCAACACTTTTAAGCGACGGACAGTCAGGCTGCAACCCATATGCCCAGACCTGTGGGTCTCCTTGTAGCAAGGAAATCACTATGCCCACCCGCTGAATCTCCGACCCAGAAGACTGAGGCCTAAGCCGGAAGTATAGCTTGCAGCTCTCCTTGAAACAAAAGAACTGCGAGCGATCTCCAGAAAAACGATCCGCGAGATTTACTTTCGGCTCCTTAACCCCTGCAGGTGCTGCTGCTGCGGGAGATCCGCCAGCAGCCTGGGAGGTGTGCATTTTACTGGACAAATCATTAAATTGTCGAGTCAGGACCTGCACCTGATCGACCACCTGTTGCAACGTATTTTGAGGGGTATGCTCCATATTCCCACAAAATTTCAACAGGAGTTTTAGGCTGCTGAATATGTTATGCACCCCAGTGCCTGCAGGAAAGTACTGGTGTCAGAACTGTTATGCACTCCAGTGTCTGCAGGAATGTACTGGTGTTTGAACTGTTATGCAAAACAAATGGACTCACAGACAAACTGGGGAATATGACATAACGTACACAGAAGGTGATAGGGTAACAAAATACACACAAAGTGAACAGAGAAGCCCAGAGGCTAAGGAACTGGGTATCTCCCTTGTATTAGAACTGCTCAGATGTAAAAAGCAAGATGTTGTGTTTTAATACGTAGAGAACCTGAAATGCTGTTGCTAAGGGCAACAGCAAAACCCTAAAGGGTTACCAACGGGTGTGGCAGTAAACTCCTTGGTCAGAGATGGAATGATAGACACAAGGAGAGTCTCCACAATCCTATTTCTCACTTGCAGTGCACAGGTTTTAGCTTACTGCCACTAAACTGACCCCTGACACCTAGCACAGTGAGACAGGATTAGACAGGCAAGTCTTAGAATACAGCCGCAAACTTGCTAGGTTCACAGAGTAGTAACAGAACCCCAGCAAGCTAAACGACTGACTCCAGTCTTACTGCTAGGTCTGGATTGGCAGAGTGTAATACCAAATCCCCAGGCCTATTTGCAGTAAGCAACAAACAAATACAAAGCTACACAGTACTGGCTAACTTTCATGAACTGACTAACCAACAAAGATTCAGCAGCATCTGCTTACCCTGAAAAGAGGCCTTATAAAGCAGGTACTGTCCACGCCCCACTCAGACCTCACAGACTGTGAGCACAAAAACCAGCACCGGATCCCCTGCCGTGCACAGAGCCTATAACCACTGCACAGCAAAAGACCCGAACCGGAGTATCAGCTGCGCTCAGGTTACTCCACTAGCACTTGTCTCCTGGTTGCCATGACGACGTGGCAGCACAGGGCAGGAGACCCTAACAGTTTGGGTATGTTATCCTGGCTGTCGGGATGCCGGTGGTCCCATGACCGACACCAGCAACCCTAACCCAACAATGACAATGCCGACAGGGGACGGTGTATTTATTTTACACCTTCCCTGTCTCCTACACTAACCTGCCTGGGGTGGCAGTTAGGGCTAAGATTCAGGGGGTGGTGGCTAGGGCTTGGGCTAAGGTTCCAAAAGTGGAGGCTAGGGCTAAGAATCGGGGGGTGCCGGCTAATGCTAACCCCCCTCTAGTACCTAACCCTAACTCCCCCGTGCACTAACTCTAACAGTAACCCTGATACTTACCTTGGGGATGTCAGTGGTCGGTGTTATGGCACCAGTATTCCGAGTGATGTCAGGATTCTGCTATCAGTCACATGACTGCCGGCATCCCCACTGCTGGGATACAAACCACAACACATAATGTTGCCCCAAAAGACATGGCTAGACATTTTATAAAAATTTTTATAGAAAATTATCTAAAAATTGTTAGGATCATAGGGCCTATTCAGACCTGATTGCAGCAGCAAATTTGTTAGCTAATGGGCAAAACCATGTGCACTGCTGGTGTGGCAGATATAACATGTGCAGAGAGCATTAGATTTGGGTGGGTTATATTGTTTCTGTGCAGGGTAAGTACTGGCTGCTTTATTTTTACACTGCAATTTAGATTTCACTTTGAACACACCCCACCCAAATCTAACTCTCTCTGTACATGTTATATCTGCCCCCCCTGCAGTGCACATGGTTTTTCCCATTAGAGAACAAATTTGCTGCTCCGATCAGGTCTGAAATAGGCCCATTATTAGGTGTGCTGGAAAGTGTATTCCGAAGATGTACTGTATAATTAGTTTCCAACTTCACCAATAGCCAACAATGGGTGTCAATCCGAGTTGATCGCTCGCTGCTGATTTTTGCAGCGCAGCGATCAGGTAAAAAAATGGCAAAACTGCGCATGCGTATGCACCGAAATGTGCAGGCGCTTCGTACGGGGACAAAGCACATCATTGCTGAGCAATGGATCTAGTGAAGAATCCATCCATTCCGATCGCAAGGTGATTGACAGAAAGAGGGCGTTTATGGGTGTCAACTGACCGTTTTCTGGGAGTGTTTGGGAAAACGCAGGCATGTCCAGGCGTTTGCAGGGCGGGTGTCTGACGTCAATTCCGGGACCTTAAATGCTGGGTTCATCGCGCAGGATAAGTAACTGCAAGGCTAGTCTAGTTTTACACAAAACTTTTTTAGCATAGCAGGAATACACAAGCGATCGCAGCCTTGCTATGCCGAAATACACTCCCCCATAGGCGGCGTCTAGTTGATCGCACGAGCAGCAAAAAGTTGCTACGTGCGATCAACTCGGAATGACCCCCAATGAAACCAATGTGACTCAGCTCTTCCACTTCAATGCAAACAGTTGTCCATTTTAGCCACCTACATGTGGCATCATTTTTCAGTTTTCTGTATTTCTGTATTTGATAGATGGAAAAAATATGTAGGTATAAAGAAGGTCGGTGCAGGATCCCTCCTTAATAGACATGAAAATATTCTCAATACTGTAGCAATATTTTTTTTAAATAAAATGATTTTACTTTATTCCCTGTATTGATCCCCCCTCTAAATAAAATAAAATATGTGAAAGCTACAGTACTTCATATTATATTACAATGACATATACAATATTTGGTTGTGCCTTCAAGTCTTCACCCTTTAACCATTCACTGATCAATTTTAGTGGATATCAGAATGTGATTTCCCAGCATTCAAATCAATACATGGTTTGTTGTACCACAACATGGTTTGTGCAGCTTGGTTGGAATCCTACCCATTTGTACCAATTGCCCTCTTAGGTCTTGTAAATTTTATTTCCTACACAGATGACCACGTTGAGTTGTACTTTACTGTAAGTACAGAGCAAAAAGAGATTTGTATCAATTATTATTGAGGAGTTCTGAATTTGGTTTTCATATTGCAGGTCAGCCATGTTTCAACTAGTTCCATTCTAAGCGACAAAACTCAGTTCCCTTTCTTTCTCCGCACTGCTCCGAGTGATGTTTTCCAGTCCAAAGGACTGGCCCAGTTGGTGTCACATTTTAACTGGACTTGGGTGGGTATGGTTGCTGATTCCAATGATTATGGATACCAGGGCATTCAGGGAGTTAAACAGGAAATCCTTAAATCTGGAGCTTGTGTGGAATTCATGGAGTATATCCAGAGTAATCGCCCTGATCGAAACATTCCACGCATCATCCGAGCAATCAAGATGTCTAGAGCCAAAGTTATGATTGTCTTTGCAAGTGATGTTGATCTGTTTGCTCTATTTGGCCAACTTCTAAGTGAAAATATAACTCAGAAGATCTGGGTTGCCAGTGAAGGCTGGGCAACTTCCTCCTTGTTATCTTCTGAAAAATATCTAAAGCTTCTTATTGGAACCGTGGGCTTTGCATATTATAGTGAATATTTTCCAGGGTTCCATGAATTTATTGACAATTTTAAATTTTCGAAGCTCTCAGCGGAGTTGTGGGACTTCATGTTTTGGGAGGACAATCTTGGGTGTGCATTAATGGATTTTCCAAGCATGACCATCGTCCACGAGAGGCCTTCAAGGAATTGTACCAAGGATAATAGTATGGAACACTTTAAGATTTACTTGAACAATGTCACCAGCACACGACTTCTGTATAATCTTTACAGTTCTATATATGTCATTGCCAAAGCCTTGCATGACCTGAGCATGTGCGTAGATGGAAAAGGCCCTTTTACTAATGGAGGCTGCTCAGACATTTGGAATTTGAAGCCATGGCAAGTAAGAAATCTATTCTTGATACATCATTTAATAAGAAGCATACTTATTTGATTTTAACTCAATAAAATAAAAGATGACGTAAATTGAAGATGGAGCGAACTTACCTAAGACAAATAGTGTGAACTGGAGCATTATATGATGGAAACTATAGCCCTCATTCCGAGTTGTTCGCTCGCTAGCTGATTTTAGCAGCCGTGCAAACGATAAGCCGCCGCCCTCTGGGAGTGTATCTTAGTTTAGCAGAAGTGCGAACGAAAGGATCGCACAGCGGCCACAAAATATTTTCGAGCAGTTTCTGAGTAGCTGCAGACCTACTCCTAGCTTTCGATCACTTCAGACTATGTAGTTCCTGTTTTGCCATCACAAACACGCCCTGCATTCGGCCAACCACGCCTGCGTTTCCCCAGGCACGCCTGCATTTGTATCTGACATGCCTGCGTTTTTACACACACACCCTGAAAACGGTCAGTTACCTACCAGAAACACCCACTTCCTGTCAATCACTCTGCGGCCAGCAGTGCGACTGAAAAGCGTTGCTAGACCTTGTGTGAAACTCAATCGGCTGTTGTGAAAGTACATCGCGCATGCTCATTGCACCGCATACGCATGCGCAGAAGTGCCGCTTTTTTGCCTAATCGCTGCGCTGCGAACAACGGCAGCTAGCAATCAACTCGGAATGACCCCCTATGTGTTGCATACTGCACATTGGCCCTCATTCCGAGTTGTTCGCTCAGTAAATTTCATCGCATCGCAGCGATTTTCCGCTTAGTGCGCATGCGCAATGTCCGCACTGCGACTGCGCCAAGTAAATTTGCTATGAAGTTAGTATTTTTACTCACGGCTTTTTCATCGCTCAGGCGATCGTAGTGTGATTGACAGGAAATGGGTGTTTCTGGGCGGAAACAGGCCGTTTTATGGGCGTGTGGGTAAAAACGCTACCGTTTCCGGAAAAAACGCGGGAGTGGCTGGAGAAACGGAGGAGTATCTGGGCGAACGCTGGGTGTGTTTGTGACGTCAAACCAGGAACGACAAGCACTGAACTGATCGCAGATGCCGAGTAAGTCTGGAGCTACTCAGAAACTGCTAAGAGGTGTGTAATCGCAATTTTGAGAATCTTTCGTTCGCAATTTTACTATGCTAAGATTCACTCCCAGTAGGCGGCGGCTTAGCCTGTGCAAAGCTGCTAAAAGCAGCTTGCGAGTGAACAACTCGGAATGAGGGCCATTATTAGTAGGTATACATGTACTGTACGAATTTCATGTATTGCTTTGAACTTATTGTCATGTATGCACATTGGAGAGGAGTTTGGTTTGGACCCATCTACGGTATGCCCACTTTTGCTATCCACAACAGCTTACTCGCTAGTGTGCCACTTAGAAAAACCACATCCAGCGGTTGTGGTAAAAGCAGGAGGTTTTAGTCACTGCAACTCAGCAGCCACTGCACAGCAAATAGCAGGTCTTCCACAACAGCAGGTTGCAAAAATGTTACTTAGAATAAAACAATCACAGCATTGGTGTTTCACCTTTGGCCAACGCTGATGAACACAAGAACAGTGGACCCTCCTGGTCAAGGCACCCTGATGCTAATTACAGCCTATTGCCTGGCCAACTTGTTCAGCATCAAGAGCCCTGAACCTTATTCCCAGGGGTTCTTTAAGCCAAGCTCTAAGGTGCTAACTATTACCTGGCTGTTGATCTTAGCAAGCTACAAAACCTGGACCAGACCTGCCATACACCCTACAGCCTACAACCAGGTAACCATGTGGTGAGTATGCCCCAACTCACTCTGCACCGGAAAACAATTCTGGGCCAACCTACTCAGTTGTGGGCCCCTGACCCTCCTGCTACATACTTTCCCTCGGAGATTCAACTACTTTGGTGAAGTTGAGAGACTTCCAGGAGAACTCAACCATCTGCCTACACTGATGTTACCCCACCTTTGTGATAAACCTCTCCATTCCTTCACCTCCCCCTCTCTTAACTTCATCATGGAATTTTCTGGAGGAACCTGATGTGTATACTTTTGGGACAATGCTTCTGTATTACCCTGAGTTCTTTCTGCCCTACTGTACAGATGTGTCCCTATATATTTTTGCTGCGGGAGTCTGCATATCGTGGTGTTGGTGTGAGGCAGCCTCCCGCAGCCACATCTTTCTTTTCTCCTGCTTGTATTTGGGGGAGCGTGCGTATGCATGCTCCCGCGACCAACGCTAAGTACAACTGCTTTTAATTACAGGTAGCGGGAACATAGCTTCTCATTACCCATGCTCACCACCTGCCAGCTACCTATTCTTTTATAGGGCAGTGGAAGCATCGCTCTCCCGCTGCCTGCGGCCACACACACTATTGCTGCTTACTGTGTAGTGGGAGCGTGTGTACGGTACACTGTGCCAGGAATTACTGCCTGCAAAGATCTAAGACGAGAGTATGTTGTACCATGAAATGAAATGGTCGTAATACCAGGAACCAATGGTTTACTCTGGTTTTGGTATGCATCCATTGAAGAGGTTTGTTACCAGCAGAAATTCTCTTCACAATAAATAATATTGCAAGAATTCTATAGTCCACTTAATGGCCAGACATTCATGCTCCACCGAAGCACACCTCTTCTCACGTGGTAGCTCACTAAGGCTGAGGTACAGGATAGGTCTTTCTTCTCCTTCTAGCTCTTGGGACATCACTGTTCCTAAACCTGCATCAGCCTGAAGATTAAACTTCTGCTTAAAGTCTAGAGCTTGCAACTCCGGAGGGGAAGCCAACACTCATTTTAAATCTTTCCAGGCTGCTTCATCAGCACCAGTGCAGATTATTTTATCTGGATTATTTTTCTTTAAACATTCAGTTAGTGGCGCTGCTTAGCGCAAATTCTTGAATGAACATCTGACAGTAACCTACTAACCAGAGAAAGGTCCTAAAGTAAGTTGTGTTCTTGTTCGTGGTTTGCATAATGAGGATACGGCCTCTGCTTCATTCATTTTGATGGTGACTCTGACAAACTGGTTTTGCCTTGTAAATGATTGCTGCTTTAAAAATAATGGGCAAACTCGCATAGAAGTCCAGCACCTCCGGAACTTGGAGGCTATTATATTTAGCCGCATCTGTATTTTATATGATTTATTACATATCCTACTACTAACTGTCAATGGGATCCAGTCAAGATGATCACTGTTGGTATCCTGGCAGCCGGAATACAGACGCTGGAATCCTGACACCCATCAGAATTCCAACGCCAGAATCCTGAAAGGGTCATGACACTGACGCCAGAATCCCGACAGCCGGCACCTTGTATAGCGGGAGGGTTAGGTTTAGGGCGGGGGGAGATATGTTTAGTCTCCACCCAGGGTGGTTAGGGATAGGCTGTGGGGAGTGGGGATTAGGGTAAGGCACCACCAGGGGGAGGTTAAGTTTAGGCACTAAGGGGGGAGGGTTAGGTTTAGGCTGCAAGAAAGGGGGGATTAGGTTTAGACGACAATGGGGGAGATTAAGGTTAGGCTGCAGGAAAGGAGGGTTAGATAGCTCACCCCTGTGGAGATTTCAATTGTTGGAACACCGGCGTCCCGACCGCCGGTAACTCATACCCAACCCCCATCAACAATAGTAAAGTAATGCATTAAATAGACAGAATTGCAAATAAGAAAAAAATAACATACAAAATAAAAACTAAGTACGGATTAATTTTCAGCCTTATGCCTGAATGAAGTTGCTTTCCATTAAATGTAGGCATTAACATATATGAAACTATATTTTTATATCAGGAACAACCACCAAATATGTTCATGATAAATCAATACATCTATTCACTTCCATTTTAATAGATCAAGGAGGTGCAGTCGATGTAGCTTATCTAGACTTTAGTAAGGCTTTTGACACTGTCCCACATCGCAGACTGCTAAATAAACTCAAAAGCTTGGGATTGGATACTAAGATTGTTGAATGGATAAAATCTTCGTTGCTGGACAGAAAACAGAGAGTTGTAGTAAATGGAGTGCATTCACAGGAGGGAAATGCTACCAATGGAGTACCCCAAGGATCTGTACTTGGACCAGTGCTCTTTAGTATCTTTGTTAGTGACATTGTAAATGGTATTGAAGGGAAAGTATGACTTTTTGCTGATGACACAATGGTATACAACAGGGTAGACACAACAGGAGGGGTAAAACAAATGATTGAGGATCTAGGTACTGTAGACTACAGGAATGGTGAAGAGCGTGTCAACTACAGTTAAATAAAAAAAATGCAATATCATGCACTGGGGCCTCAAAAATCCTAAAGCTAAATATAGTATTAATGGCACTATACTGGAAACTACTGAGGAGGAAAGGGATCTAGGAGTCACTATTTCAGATGACTTAAAGGCAGGTAAGCAATGTAACAAGGCAATGAGGAAGGCTAGTCAGATGCTGGGCTGCATTGGGAGAAGAATCAGCAGCAGAAAGAAAGAAGTAATAATGCCACTGTATAGGTCATTGGTACGGCCTCATCTAGAATCCTGTATTCAGTTCTGGAGGCCATATCTTCCAAAGTATATTAACACATTAGAGACGGTACAAAGAAGGGCAACTAAAATGGTGCATGGCCTACATCACAAAACATACCAAGAAAGACTAAAAAATCTCAATATGTTTAGTTTGGAGCAGAAAAGGGAAAGGGGGGACATGAATGAAACTATCAAATATATTAAGGGTTTTAACAAAGTCCAGGAGGGAAACATTCTCCAAATGAAGAGAAGCAATAGGACACGAGGACATGCACTGAGACTGGAGGGGGGGAGGTTCATGGGAAATTTGCGGAAAAATTATTTCACAGAAAGGGTAGTGGACAAGTGGAATAGCCTCCCATCAGAGCAAAGCTGGACCTACACCTAAAGATTTATTGTACGATCTGGCTGGTTGGACCAAAAAATCTGGTAATGGAATGGAGCAAATGACAATTAACCATTTGCTCTCAAAAACTGAAAAACAGACAAAAATGGTCAATCAGACAAATTGTTTAAATCCATTTGTTTTAACCAGTTTGTCTGAACGACCAATTTTTTTGTCCGGCATTTCAGAGCAATTGGTCAATTGTCATTTGCTCCCATCCATTACCAGATTTTAATTTCAACAAGCCAGATCGGACAATAAATCTTTAGGTGTATGGAATGCTTAAGACAATACAGCAATTTAAACAAGCTTGGGATAGAAATAAAGATAACATTACAAAGAACTAAGATTGAGGTTACCAAAATGTAAAAAGGGGTAGACTAGATGGGCCAAGTGGTTCTTATCTGCCGTCATATGTTTATACAGTTTTTTACATTTTTGAGCGTCCCTTTTCCACAGCCAAAAAGCACATAAAACATCTAGTTTTCAGATACAAAAGAACAAACTAAATGAATAAACTGAATTATGTTATTTTCATGTTGGTGAAGAGTTAGAGGAAGCCTGACACATATTTTCTTCTCTCTTCCTACAGGTTTTGCACTACATGAAGAAAGTCCGAGTGAAACTGAGCAGTGGAAGGGATTTGTTCTTTGATGAACATGGAGATCCTCCACCCATGTATGATGTTGTCAACTGGCATATGGACCTTGGGGGAAACATGAGACAGGTCAAGGTGGGGTACTATAACAGTACAGCCCCTCAGGCGGAAGCCTTAATGCTTAACACAAGTTCTATACAATGGAAATTTGGTGATAAAAAGGTAAGAGAAACTGGTGGACAGTGGGGACGGGGGAGCAATGTATTGTGGAACCTGGGAAAAGCTGTAGACTTGTATGATGTTCTCACACAGTTCTGTTTGCTGGGTTTGACCAGTAATGAAGCAGACAAAGGCAGATATCTGAGGTAGTTGGCTTTCGGTGGTGGCAAAATGTTATAGGGAAACAAAAGAGTATACCTATTGTTACAAAACTCAATGGGATTGTTCTCTATCATGCTCGTAGGTATCATAATAATAATGAGCTATAGATTAAAATAAAATAAATGTTAACTTAGCTGTATGATTGTGTTAAGAAAGCTGATGTCTTCGTTATGGACTCAGACACCATTAGTTAGGACAAAGGGGCTAAATCAGAGTTACATGCAGTGTTTATGTTACTACCACAAAAGTCGATGGTGCCACCACTGTTCCATTGATGATCGAGTGTTTACACCTCCACCACAACTGCACAGGCCACGAAGACTGAATATGGGCATCTCAGGGCTTTTACACTCCATCGCACAGTGCAGAACAAAGGGAAGGCTGAGATCAGCATTTGCATATTTCCACAACCGCTATTGAAAGAGTGGCTACAACTCAGAATCACACCCATAATCCAGTGTGAATGCCATATTGCTAATAATAATAATAATAATAATAATATAAATGTATCGTATATGTGATTTTTGCATATCTAAAGATTAATCACCCAATACATATGTTAACTTAATATATAGGGGTCTATTTACGAAGCCTTGGTTGGAGATAAAGAGGACGGAGATAAAGTACCAGCCAATCAGCTCCTAACTGTCATTTTCAAACCAAGTCGGTCACATGGCAGTTGGAAGCTGATTGGTTGGTACTTTATCTCCTTCCACTTTATCTCCATCCAAGGCTTAGTAAATAGAACCCATAGACCCTGACACTTTGTGTTAGTAATTTGAATATATTATATTCTATTGTGAAATGCAAAAGAAATGAGAACCAAGCAATCCCAACAATCTGTTTTTGTATAGGTTCCGATATCAGTATGCAGCAACAGCTGTCCCGTGGGATTCAGAAAAACATCTATCAGAGAAGAGCCAAGCTGTTGCTATGAGTGTGCTCCCTGCTCACAAGAAGAGATTTCCAATGATACTGGTGAGTTGATTAAAGGGTAAATGGAGTGGACCTTAATGAGTGATAACATCTTACAAAGACCATTTTTCTCCTGTGTTATTTTTTCTCAGATTCTACATATTGCTTTCAGTGCCCATGGAATACATGGCCAAGCGGGGAAAAAGACAGATGTCTACCAAAACCAGTTGAATATCTTTCATTTGAAGAAACATTGGGTATAACTTTGGCATCCACCAGTGTTGCCTCCTCCTTTGTTCCTATTGCTATTTTAGGGCTTCTGATTTGCTACAAGACCACTCCGATAGTCCGCGCCAACAATTACACCATCAGTTGTCTTCTTTTGATCTCCCTCTGTCTTTGTTTTCTCTGCTCCTTGGCATTCATTGGTTACCCTCAACCAGAGAAGTGTCTGCTACGTCAAGTGACTTTTGCCATGGCCTTTGCTCTATGCGTTTCATGCATCTTAGCCAAGACAATCTTGGTGATGGCCGCATTTAGGGCCACTAAACCAAACAGCGACTTAAGGAGATGGGCCAGTCCTCACACGTCATACCTGGTCATTGGTTTGGGCACATTAATTCAGTTCCTGATCTGTGGCATATGGCTAATTATTTCTCCCCCCTTCCCCGACTACAATGTACATGCAAAAGCTGGAATACTCATTCTAGAATGCAACGAGGGCTCACCCACAGCCTTTTGGCTTACATTGGGTTATCTCAGTTTCTTGGCTGTCCTGTGTTGTATTGCTGCTTTCTTAGCAAGGCAACTTCCAGACAGCTTTAATGAGGCCAAATTCATCACATTCAGCATGGTGGCCTTCCTCAGCGTCTGGTTGTGTTTTATCCCAGCCTCACTCAGTACCAGTGGCAAATACACTGTTGTGATGGAGATCTTTGCTGTCCTGTCCTCCAGTTGGTCCATGCTCGGTTGCATGTTTGCCCCTAAATGTTACGTTGTTTTGTTTCACCCTAGCGTTAACTCAAGAAAACATCTCCTTGTAAATAAGACTTAGCGTAACAGCTGCTTAGCAAGCTCTAATTTTTCAACTATTTTTATACGGTGGTAACACAGAATAATGAATTCAAAATAAACCAAAATGCAAAAATAGAAAGAAATGTGGGTGTTCTTTACATCACTGAAATAACACATTATGGGGCTGATTCTGAGTCCCAGGAATTTTCTTTTCACAGATGCAAATGGTGAGTTTTTGCATACAATCCATGAGCAAAAGTATTCAACAGAATGATTTTGGTATGGCGCAGGGGCAGAGATTGGAGTCCAATGCTAAACATAGGGACAGTGAGGGGGCGGGATGTAGGTGCCGGTATTGTGACCGATAACTACATCCCGTTTGGTACAACCTCCCTGCTGAGTTCCTTCAAAAACTAAGTGATAAAATACATATATATATATATATATATATATATATATATATATATATATATATAACCCAGTGCCAGCTGATAATTTAAATACCTGCTAATTAAATACCTGATCATTTAAATAGCAGCCAACACTGGGGAGAGGAGAGTGTTAACCATTCTACGTGCCCGCCGCAGTGTGCTGAGCAGGAGCGGCACGCTAGCGAGAGTCATTGGTGAGTCATTGCAGCTTTGACCCAAGCCTCAGCAAGGCACTTCTTTTTATTGTTCCTCTGGATATGTCCGCATTGAAAGGATTAGCTACCAGCGGCCGGGAGGACCTATAACATCTATAAATTTGTGCACGGGCATTAATGATTTTATTCAGGTGACATTAACCTCTTGCGTTTGGATTTTTTAAGCCTAACAAGTAGCGTTCATATTTTGGATCCATTGTGAACTTTCCAATATGGGGGGTCATTCCGAGTTGTTCGCTCGCAAGCTGCTTTTAGCAGATTTACTCACGCTAAGCCGCCGCCTACTGGGAGTGAATCTTAGCATTTTAAAATTGCGAACGACGTATTCGCAATATTGCGAATACACCTCTCTTAGCAGTTTCTGAGTAGCTCCAGACTTACTCGGCATCTGCGATCAGTTCAGTGCTTGTCGTTCCTGGTTTGACGTCATAAAAACACCCAGCGTTCGCCCAGACACTCCTCCGTTTCTCCAGCCACTCCCGCCTATTTCCCAGAAATGGTAGCGTTTTTTCACACTCACCCATAAAACGGCCAGTTTCCGCCCAGAAACACCCACTTCCTGTCAATCACATTACGATCGCCTGAACGATGAAAAAGCCGTGAGTAAAATTCCTAACTGCATAGCAAATTTACTTGGCGCAGTCGCAGTGCAAACATTGCGCATGCGCACTAAGCGGAAAATCGCTGCGATGCGAAGAAATTTACAGAGCGAACAACTCGGAATGACCACCAAGCTTTTTTAAATTGGGACAATTTCATTTACCGGCCGGTAATCTACATTATTGTATTGCAATAATATATTTTTTGTTTTTATATTTATGTATTAAACATTATAATAACTATTAAATTTAATAGTGTTTACCAGCGCTTTTTTTCTTCACTTGTGGAGAATCTTGCTTCTCCTTCAAAAACTGTGTGCAAGTGTACCTAGAAGACCTGATGCTGTTTTGAAGGCAAAGGGAGGTCACACTAAATATTGATTTGATTTAGATCCTCTTCTGTTCATACACTTTGCATTTTGTTAATTGATAAAAATAAACTATTAACACATCTACTTTTAATCTATCTATCTATCTATCTATCTATCTATCTATCTATCTATCTATCTATCTATCTATCTATCTATCTACCTCATATATATGCCCTCAATATCACTAGTCACACCCCTGCAGTTTTGCTCACACCCACTGTGGTGGCACACAGTAGGACCTTAATACATTTCAGCTACATGCCTATTTGGACCTTAATCAGACACTGCCTATTTCCTGTAGGGATGAAGGAAGAAGCAGGTAAATGAGGGGGACAAAGCATATAATATTTTCAAGTAGTGAACTCTAGATCCATACCACATGAAACCATTTAAGAAACAATGCAAACATATAACACTTCCAACATAGGTGGTCATTCCGAGTTGATCGCTCGCTGCCGATTTTCGCAGCGCAGTGATCAGATGAAAAAACGGCAAAAATGCGCATGGTACCAGTGGCAAACGCAGGATTTGCACAGGGGGGTTTCCAGAACTGGGTGGAGCCAATCACGGGGGTGGGGACTGAGGTGACCCAGTATATGCTGGGTCCGTAAAACTAGTGTGTCTGTGTGTGTATATATATATATACATATATATATATATATATATATATATATGCAGACAATTGCCCGGCACTCCACCTTGTGAGAAACATCAACCTTGGTGCCCTCCGTAAGTATTGCATAGACGGTTGGAATCGGCGGCACTCACAGGAATTTTCAGAAAAAAATACTCAGACTAGAAAGTCTACTGACAGTAGACTTTCTAGTCTGAGTATTTTTTTCTGAAAATTCCTGTGAGTGCCGCCGATTCCAACCGTCCATATATATATATATATATATATACATATCTACACATATATAGGGTTCACTATGGTATGCCGGCGGACAGGCTCCCGGCGATCAGCATACCGGCGCCGGGAGCCCGACCACCGGCTTACCAACAGTGTGGCGAGCACAAATGAGCCCCTTGCGGCCTTGCTGCACTCGCCACGCTACAGGCACGGTGGCGCGCTATGCGTGCCACGCTATATTATTCTCCCTCCAGGGGGGTCGTGGACCCCCACGAGGGAGAACAATTGTCGGTATGCCGGCTGTCGGGATCCCGGCGCCGGTATACTGTGCGCCGGGATCCCATCAGTCGGCATACTGAAGACCACCCCATATATATACCGTGTGTGTGTGTGTGTGTGTATATATATATATATATATACACACACACACACACATACATATACACATATACATAGCATATTAAACATGCATCTATATATATATATATATATATATATATATATATACATACACATACAGTACACGTATATATACACATGTATATATATCATATGTGTGTGTTTATATGTATGTATGTATATACATGTTTATATATATGTATGCACATGGATATATATGTACTATAATTAAAATAAAGTAAACTTTTATTGCACTTACAAGTGCCACCAGGAAGACAGCAGGCTGTAGAGGACGCTAGACAGCCATTAATAAAACTCATGCAGCAAAAAAAAAAAAAAAAATTTTTTTTTTTTTTTTTTTTTAGTGGAGGGGGGTTTCTGGGTGCTCGGAAACCCCCCCTGGGTGCGCCACTGGGTACGCAGCGCGCATGCGCTAAGTACTTTCACACAAAACGTTGTACTTTTACACAAGCTCGAGCGACGTTTTTTCCTTGCTCGAGTGATCGTAGTGTGATTGACAGGAAGTGGGTGTTTCTGGGTGGTAACTGAGCATTTTCAGGGAGTGTGCTGAAAAACGCAGGTGTGCCAGATAAAAACGCAGGAGTGGCTGGAGAAACGGGGGAGTGGCTGGCCGAACACAGGGCGTGTCTGTGACGTGAAACCAGGAACTAAACGGACTGAGGTGATCGCAATCTAGGAGTAGGTCTGGAGCTACTTAGAAACTGCAGCAAATTATTTAGTAGCAGTTCTTCTAACCTTTCGTTCGCTATTCTGCTAAGCTAAGATCCACTCCCAGAGGGCGGCGGCCTAGCATGTGCAATGCTGCTAAAAGCAGCTAGCGAGCGAACAACTCGGAATGAGGGCCATAATCCATTGAATGCAGTAAATTTGCTAGACACTGTAGCAATTTTTACCTCAGCATTACCACCAATAATCAGACCCAAAACGATTTTGTAAGTTTTTGACAAAGCTCCCAGTGAGCAGCGAAACATGTCAGAGAAAAGAGACCCGACAAGTTGACCCATTGATTTTATACTCCCATTGCTGTTAAAAACACTGTGATGTGGAGCGGCACAACGCCAAGAGGTAGGAGACTCTGTAAGACGCGGCTGTAAGCGCACAGAGTTCTTGAAACCTTGGATGGCTGTAGCGGCTGCTGCACAGCATACATTCTCCGGCAGTGGAGAGAGAGCTACTTCTGGTGGACTGAGTTAACCTCCATCTTCCACTGTGAAGAATAAGTATATGATATTGCAGCTACAACAACTATACCTCTTCCCAATCTAGCACTTACTCTTATTTATAAACGTAAACGGGACAACATTGGGGCTAATTCAGACATGATCGTTCGCTAGCGTTTTTTTGCCGCGCTGCGATCAGGTCAGAACTGCGCATGCGTATGCACCGCAATGCGCAGGTGCGTTGCACAGCTACAAAGTGGATCGCCGTTCAGCGATGGGTTTATGCAAAGAATCCATTATATGGATATGGGTATGGGACATGGATATGGGTGGGGTGTGTTCAAACTGAAATCTAAATTGCAGTGTAAAAATAAAGCAGCCAGTATTTACCCTGCACAGAAACAATATAACCCACCCAAATCTAACTCTCTGCACATGTTATATCTGCCCCCCCCCCCCATCCTGATGTGCAACATGGTTTTGCCCATTAGTCTGCATTTTTGGTTTGCTAACAACTCTGAATAACACCAATACTGTGTTATACTGCCTCAAAAAAGTGAGATCATCTTTCCCAGAATCCTCATTCAAAAATGAGCAGATATCCTTCTGTGAGTCATTAAAGACCTCATTACAATGAAGTAAACTTGCCCTCTGGCAGAAATACTTGCTGTATGCTGGATACAGGGGTGTAGCAAGGATGGCTCCAGTGGAGCTCGAGCTCCGGGCGCCGGAAAAGTTACAGGGCGCGCCACTCTACTGTAGTGTAACGTGTATAAGCGGCTCTACTGTGTTGTGTAATGTGTATAAGGTGCTCAACTGTGGTGTAACATGTATAAGCGTCTCTACTGTATTGTGTAACGTGTATAAGGGGCTCTACTGTGGTGTAATGTGAATAACGGACATTGCTGTGCAGTGTAATCTGAATTGGTATTATTCTATGGCCATGCCCCTTCCCCATGAAGCCACGCCATTAAATTTTGTTATGCGCTGTCTCTATTTTATGCATGGGGGCGCCCAAAGGAAACTGAGCCCACAAAGTCTAGAACCAGCCCTGTCACCAGGGGAAGGGACGCCAAAACATACCCTTGCTTCGGCAACTATAGCACCTAGCTACACCTCTGGCTGGGTGTCAAGCAATACTTCCAGGAATATCTTAAACTGAGGAAATTTCTATTTTGTACCATGTCCAGCACCAAAATCTGAAATTACTTGTTCATTTGGGTAAGGAATGATCACCAGTAATTGGGCAAAGGAAGAGCTGCAAACAATACATCAAATATATGAAGGGTTTTAACAAAGTCTAGGAGGGAAACATTCTACAAATGAAGAGAAGCAACAGGACACGAGGACATGCACTGAGACTGGAGAGGCAGGGGTTCAGGGGAAATTTGAGGAAAAATTACTTCACAGAAAGGGTAGTGGACAAGTGGAATAGCCTCCCATCAGAGGTGGTAGAGGGTAAGACAGTAGAGCAATTTAAACATGCATGGGATAGACATCAGGTTATCCTTACAAAGAAATAAGGATCAAATAAGGTTTGAGATGAAAATATGGTTAAAAAAAGTTGCAGACTAGATGGGCCAAGTGGTTCTTATATGTCGTCAAATTCTATATTTCTATGTTTCTATGTTAATACCATGATCTTCTGGAACATTTGTAAAGCTGTCACCAAACCAAAAACAAATGGCCTGAGGTTGTGGTGCTGGTTCTTAACCACAAATCAAATAAGACATTGATCTATTTCCCACTGTTAGGATCTCCTGCTCTGTGCTGCCACGTCGCCATGGCAACCGGGAGGCAAGTGTTAGCGAAGTAACCTGAGCGCAGCTGATACTCCGGTCCGGGTTTTTACTGTGCAGTGGTTACAGGCTCTGTGCACGGCAGGGAATCCGGCGCTGGTTTTGTGCTCACAGTCTGTGAGGTCTGAGTGGGGCGTGGACAGCACCTGCTATATAAACCACCCTCTCAGGCTAGGCAAATGCTGCTGAATCTTTGTTTGTTAGTCAGTTCCAGAGAATTAGCTAGTACTGTGTGACTTTGTATTTACTTGTTGCTTACTGCGAATAGGCCTTGGGATTCGGTACTTCATTCTGCCAATCCGGACCTAGCAGTAAGACTGGAGTCAGTTGTTTAACCTGCTGGGGTTCTTTTGCTATTCTGTGAACCCAGCAGGTTTGCGGCTGTACTCTCAGACCTGCTTGCTTTATCCTCCCTTACTGTGCAGGGCGTCCAGTTGTCAGTTTAATGGCAGTAAGCTGAACTTGTGCCCTGCAAGTGGGGGTTAGGATTGTTGATACTCTCCTTGTGTCTATATTTCAATCTCTGACCAAGGAGTTTATTCCCACACCCGTTGGTAACCCTTTGGGGTTTTTCCTGTTGCTCTTAGCAACATCATTACGGGTGCTCCACATGTTAAATCACTACATCTCGCTTCATTGTCCGCTCTATTCCATCTGAGCATTCCTGACACTAGGGAGACACCCAGTTCCTGAGCCTTTGGGCTTCTCTGATCACTTTGTGTTTATTAGTTATTCCATCACCTCCTGTGTATGTTATATTATACTGTCTGTGAGTTCGTTTGCTTCGCATCCCTCTCTGTTCATACACCAGTATACTCCTGTTAGCACTGGTGTGCGTAACACCCACAGAGGGATTTGCGTGCACTTATAACATGAACTCATCTTTCTACATGCTGCGAATGACTGACCTCAGGGTTTCTATCTTGAATTTGTCAAACCTGAACTGGCTATTCAAGAACTTTAAGTTCAAAATTGCAGTTAAGGATCAATATAGCGTCTGTACCAGGAACAGGCTAAATGAAAGCCTCAACCTTTTTTTGTCTTCTTGGAACGGGTATGACAGGTCTTGCGTAGTGTAAAGACTAGACAGCTTCATGCGGAACAAGACGATTTGATCATGAGAGATCTAAAAAGTATCCCCAGCTGATAATGCCTCTCACTTAGGGCGGGATGTACTAAGGAAAAAATGCAGTAAAACCTCTGTTTTCGGGAGTTTTACCGCATTTTCAAATGTACTAAGACCCCCAACGCCGGTTTTTCACTGCCCAGGGTATTGTCATCTCTGGATGGCAATACCCTATAGAAGCCTATGGGCTTCTTATTGCCGGCCGCCGCAACCCGCCACCTCCGCTGCCCCCGCCGAGACGCCTCCCCCCGGCATACCTTCCTCCAGGCAGCCCTGGTCCCAGAAGGTAATCTCCTCCTACCCCTAGCAATGCAGCCAGAGGTCCTTCCGGGTGCAGGGGGGAGGAGAAGGCGCCGGGGACAGCCTGCTGCCTTGTTCCCGGCAGCTGAGGTGAAGGAGAGCCCAGGAAGGTGCTCTCCTTCACCTCAGTGAGGGGTGGCCCCGTCATCGCATTGCGATGTTGATCGCATATGTTAGTACATATGCGATCAGCATCGCTGCGATGGGCGGCGAGGGGCGGCGATGTATGTTATCCTGCCCTTAATGTTCTGTACAGGAATCAAACCCCTGATACTAGAAGAGAAGCAGACAGGCTGCCACCAATTGCCTGTCAAGCTTCAACACCAAACTATAGGCTTTCCAAGTATGCCTGTCTTTTGGATGACTTTCTTAAAAGGACAGAGGGTTGACTATGAAAGTAGTAACCTCTAACTCCTCCAGATGGACAAAAACATGAGACTCTACCATCCCTAGATCAGTAACAACTTTTGCCCCCTGATGTTGCAACTCACGGATGGATAAGTGGATGCTAACCCGAACCTTAGGATTGGCATAGACCCAGAACAGGTAAAGAGTCTAAAGTGCTGGTGGTGCTGGTGGTGTTTACCAGGGAACCCCACAAGGAAGTTTGGGCTTCACTTGTCCTGACACACAGGTCATGGACTTTTGCCTGAGTTTCCAAGTATGGGACTGGTAGGCACTGGAGATGGTACTTAGACAGTCGCTGTGAAGCAAATGAACACAAGATGACAGACTGGGTCAGAGTGAGATGGGTGATTAGGAACTTTAACAGGCAGCAGACACAAGGATGGCAGGAACCATGAACAGAGCACAAGGAATGCAGAAACCAGGAACTGCACACAGGGAAGGCAGGAACAAGGAACAGTGGTTGAGCATTGGGTAGTGCTGAAGCTATAATGCTAGAGTACGGTATGAGAGACTATACTCTGACAAAGAAGATTCCCCAGGAACTTCCTTATATATGTTGAGTTTGAATTTGTCGCCAATGTGACGTCAAGTTTTAGGTTCATCTGCCCGTTCAAATTTTAAACAGAGCTGTACGCACATCCCTATCGGAGCCGTGTCCGTCTGTACTGTCGAACAGCCAAGGAAGAGAGTATTGCTGCAGAAGTCCACTGCGGATGCCAGAGACCAGTGCTGCAAAACCCAGTAAGTTAACGCCAGGATCCAGCGTGTTGTGACACTTGAGGCCTGTTATATAATCGTATCCAGTTGTGGACAGAATTTGAGTTACCAGGTGCATCTCAAAGAGACTACAAATGCTGAAACCAGTGTCCCTACCTGACTGGCATCTGATGCCACATTACCCAGATACAGTCCCACAGAATGTCCTGAGCATGTACCATCAAAGGGAGCAGTTCTGCTTTTCTACAACTCACCTGCACATAAGAGGTCAGCCATACCCTTTTCTAGCTTTTCAATGAGCCATGGTAAGGTCCTGCTATGCCAGTACCCAGTCAATAGGTGGACATTAACAATGTCAATAGGTTCTGAATATCGACAGTTAGAATGTCAATATGGACTTTAGATCATCAACCAATGAATATCTTGACTTTCAATAATGTCAACATGAGTGTTAACATACAGTTTATTGCTTATTTTTATGGTAAGGGCTTTGTTTAGTGTTAGATCTAGGTTTAGGGTTAGGGCTAGCTTTAGAGTTGGGTTAGAGCTTGGTTTAGTGTCAGGGCTAATTTTAGGGTTAGGGCTAAGTATAGGGTTATTTTTAGAGTTTGGTTAGGGCTACGTTTAGTGTCATGGCTAGGTTTAGAGTTGGGTTAGGGCTAGGTTTAGTGTCAGGGCTAGGTTTAGAGTTGGATTAGGGCTAGGTTTAGTGTCAGGGCTAGGTTTAGAGTTGGATTAGGGCTAGGTTTAGTGTCAGGGCTAGGTTTAGGGTTAGGGCTATGTTTAAGGTTAGGGCTAGGTTTAGAGCTGGGATAGGGCTAAGTTTAGTGTCAGGGCTAGGTTTAGAGATGGGATAGGGATAGGGATAGGTTTAGTGTCAGGGCTAGATTTAGAGTTGGGTTAGGGCTAGGTTTAGTGTCAGGGCTAGGTTTAGAGCTGGGATAGGGCTAAGTTTAGTGTCAGGGCTAGGTTTAGAGTTGGGTTAGGGCTAGGTTTAGTGTCAGGGCTAGGTTTGGGGGTAGGGCTATGTTTAGGGTTGGGTTAGGGCTATGTTTAGTGTTAGGGCAGGGTTTAGTGCTAGGTTTAGGGGTACAGATGTGTCTTCATATATCTTTGCTGCAGCCCCATCAAATAGCCTCTGATGGCACACCAGTTTGCTTGAGAATCTTTTAGCGCTTGGTGACTTTTTGATTATTTTTTGGTGAAAATGCATCTTAGTCACAAAGCAATGTAAATAGGACACACGAGGAGATGATTAATTTGATATATGACACTTGTATATCTGTGTGCGACAAGTCTCTGAATGTGTACACAGCCACAGCTTTTTTCCAGTACAAGTTCTGTTCTGCTCTGTGTACAGTATCAGTCACGCACAATATACAAATGTCATCATATATCAAATTAAACAGTACAGTCTCCTTGTGTGCAAAGGCCGGCATTTGCAGATTTGCATGGGACCTGTCAACTCACTCACTAGTATTGAGGCTATATGTATGAGTACACATCTGCAGGTTTAGTGTTAGAGTCATATGTGTAAAGGGCATTACTGTGTGGTATTATGTGTATAGATGCATTACTAATGTGTTCCATTATGTGTAAAAGGTGCTCTACTGTGTGGTGTGGTGTAACGTATAGAAAGGGCACTACTGTGTGGTCTAATGTGAATAAAGAGCAATCTGGTGTGGTGTAATGTGAATAAGGAGCAATTCATGTGATGTAATGTGAATAATGGGCACTACTGTAAGGAGTAATGTTTACAAGGTAAAGTGGTACTACTGTGTGATGTAACGTGAATAAGGGAAACTATCACATGATATAATGTGAATAAAGTTGCACGACTGTGCGGCGTAATTTGAATTGGGGGTACTGTTGTGTGACCATGCCCCTTCCCAGCAAGATCACACCCCTTTTTGGGCTGTGTGCCGTATGTGTGCACTGTCCCTATTTAAAACATAGGGGGTAAAAAAACAAAATGATGACTGCTATGAGGGAGGGGTGATGGTGCTGGAAAAGGGGTGCAGGGTCAGAGGCGGAACTAGCGGTGGTGCTAGAGGGCACCAACCAAAATCTTGCCTAGGGCATCATATTGGTTAGGGCCGACTCTGGTTGGGCGTTATGCTGAGCCTCCAGAGTCCCGCGTCGACAGTAGCAGCACTGCAGAAACCACAGGGAAAATGTCGCTGCTGAGAATTTCCCAGCGTTTCGTGCATGCGCAGTAGGAAAATCACTGGGAAAATGGCCACCGTGTCATTTTCCCAGAGACCTGCGCAATGCACACTAGACTCTGGGACAGTGCTACAGTCTCCTATTAACCCTAGTGGCCGGGGTCTATTACTCTAGCGCAGCGTTTTTCAACCCATGTGCCGCGGCACACTAGTGTGCCGCGGCTGGTTGACAAGTGTGCCGCAGAGTCAGAGCCCCCTTCACTAACTGTGGACCTTGACAGCGGACACGCGGGCAGTGCTGGGCTCTTCTGATAGTGCCTGAGCCGTGACCTATAGTGACGCGGCGGCATGGCATCACAGGTCACATGCGCTACATAGCATGGCTGGCAGCATGCCCGCCCACCAGCCAGCCCGTACGACCGTCTGCCATCCAGCCCGCATAACGGCCCCATTCGCCAGCTAACCAGCCAGACAGCCGGGCAGCTAGTCTGCCTGCATGCCTGTCTACCGCTCACAGATCTGCACTGTGAGTTTCACTCCAGCCGATGAGGGACCTGAGCTCCTTTCTCTTCTACCAGCAGGTAGGGACCAATGTATTTTATTCATTTTTATTTTGGGAGCAAATGTGTGTTTTAATACTATGGGGGCTAGTGTGTGTGTGTTTTTTGTTCTTGAGGAGGCAAATGTTTGTTTTTATTGCTGAGGGGGTAAATGTTTGTTTTTTTATTCTGAGAGGGCACATGTTTGTTTTTATTTGTGAGGGGAAAAATGTTTGTTTTTTTATTCTGAGGGGGCAAATGTTTGTTTTATTACTGTGAGGGCCAAATGTGTGTGGGGGTTTTCTGTGGTGGCAAATGTATTTATTTTATTACTGTGAGTGCCCGTGTGTTTCTTTTATCACCGTGGGAGCCACTATGTGTGTTTTTCCCCGTGAAGGACTGGTGGTGTGCCTCAGCAATTTAAAAATATTGTTCGGTGTGCCGCGAGTTGAAAAAGGTTGAAAATCACTGCTCTAGCGGCTAGAGAGGAGGAGGTCCGGATAGTGAATGCACACAGGCCTCGTCCCCTCTTGATGCGCCCCTGGTAAGGCTAGGTTTAGGTTTAAGGTTAGTTTTATATTGTTTCCACACTAAGATACTGATACTATTTTTAATTTGTGCCCTCAAATTCATATTTGTGCATTGAAATAACTATAAGAATTAATCTTGACGCTGATGGTGACATCGGGGGGTAAATTTACTAAAGTGGGAGATTTTTAGAACCGGTGATGTTGCCCATAGCAACCAGTCAGATTATATCTATTATCTGCTAGAAGCAGCTAGATAAATGGTAAGTAGAATCTGATTGGTTGCCATGGGCAACATCACCAGTTCTAAAAATCTCCCACCTTAGTAAATTTACCCCCAGGACTTTGTTTTCCAAGATATCAGACTTCTGACGTATTTGAATTTAGAATTATTATTGAACTAATCAGATAAGCATTATCATTCAGGTTCCAGAGAATAAAGTATTCCCTGATAAAGTGACAAGCTCCCTTAGCACACACAGCTGATTGTCTCATTATTTCATTAAGTATAATTATATAGAACTCTTTAGTGCTAGACTAATTGATATACAAGCGGCTACTGTATGTGTTAGAGCAATGACTCTCTACAGTAACTCTCTGAAGATATTCCTTCTAGCACTGAGACGTGGAATTCCCAGCTTCCATACAAAGGAATTTTAAATCCCAGAGCAGAAAAGGATGTTTCCATATAAAAGGGTTTATGTAGAAGCAGCACATGGTTGAGAGCGATGAGGTGAGTACAACGCATACATAATACAAGGCACTATCATACTGTAGTATATACAGTTATGGGGTATATTTAATGGCGGTCATTTTAATTGAATTTTTTATTATCAATTTCAAACAATGGAATTCGCTCTGAATCTATGTTGCTTTTAGGGTCTGAATAACCCATTTGCTAACATTTAATAATCAATATATAAAAATTGTAAGTAAATGTGTGTTTCAGTCCTTCAAGTTAGATAGTTTGACATCGATTTAAAAAAATAAAAATTATTAAAATTGACATTTAGTATATATATTCCCGTATCTTTTTATACACTGCACAACCTTCTTTGTTGTTATTTTGGTAACAAAGGGGCAGATATATTAACCTGGAGACGGCATAAGGAAGTGATAAACCAGTGATAAGTGCAAGGTGATAAACGCACCAGCCAATCAGCTCCAATATGTAAATTAACAGTTAGGAGTTGATTGGCTGGTGTGTTTATCCGTGGTTTATCACTTCCTTATGCCTTCTCCAGGTTAATACATTTGCCCCAAACTTCCTCCATTCCAATCTGTTGACTTCTCCATCTTCTTCTTTCATCTCTATCACATTGCAGGTAAAAATAATTTGCTGCAGTTCCGCAGCCTCTGATGTTTCACAATCAGGATATTATTGTCCTTAAAAGACTTTTACTAAGAAATTGTCGCTAAAAACTTCCTAAAAAGCATCTTTGCCACCAAAATCAGATGGATGAATTATAATTATACTTTTATATATATATATATATATATATATATATATATATATATATATATATATTTATTTTTTTAAATTATTGGACATCTTGGCCATACAATATATTGTACATTCATGACCTGCAAGAAATTAAACCGTTCAAGAAAGTTCATAAAAAGACTATGTGGCATGTCCTCATCCTATATGTGCTACAGTTCTCTGATTGCGTGGAACATGGCTGCAGACTGAGCAGCAGTGGTCTCACAGGGATGGCGTTAAACGGTGACATATTAATCGGGGTGGTGGTTTCTGTTCATGTGTACAATGTGTACTCGAAGCCAAGTTACAGAGAGCACCCTGCCCCGGCCACCTGTAAAACGTGAGACTTGTGGTTTTGGTCATTGTATGAAAGATGAGAACATTTCTCCCTGCAATGGTGAAGCTGTACAGTTACTGTACAGTATGTAATTACACGGCGTCTGCATCCTATAACTGGAGAATCAGCTAAATACTGTGATATGTTATAGGAGTGGATCAATTCAATTAATAGAGAAACAAATTTAGATTAGAGGCTGACTGCATTATTTGTGTTACCAGTCCAATTTTTTTTTGTTTTTGTTTTTTAAATATTTGAATCAACAACGAAAAAATTGCAAATATATTTTGATGTAAAAAAAAAATATCTATAGAACCTGTATTATTTAAATTTTTTTGCAGACTTTGCTCCTGAAAATATATTTTTACACATTTTTCCAAACTGACAATATATCGTATAATTTACCTGCTCCAGTTTTTAATTTTAAAATGTTAGTAATGCAGATGTGTCCTCACTGGTTGTCCGTACACCATACGGCACAAGACATCCGGCACATCTTCTGTAAGATGTGCAGTATTTTTCTTAAAAATTTTGCACCTCTGCAGCATCGCAGTTGCAGCAAAAAACTACTGACTGGGGGGGATCCAATTAACCGTGGTAACGTGCACCTATCCTATTCCAAAATGGTGATAACGGGATTTGCGCGATAATTGTAGCAGGCAAAAGTAATATAAAAAAAATTATAGAAGTCTATTAGTGGCCATAATAAAAGCATTTGGTATAATGAAATTAGGTCAAATGGCGTTACAATAATTTTTTTTTAAAATGTGGAAAAATGTCAGAAAGCTATTTTTTTGCTGCACAATAAGTGCTCTCATTAAATTTGGTGTACATAAAATAGCTACGGTATATATTTGGGTCATTTTAGGGAACTTTAAAAAACAATGGAAATGGACCGATTACTCCCATCAGCAAGCTTAAAAACACTTGTCCCACTCATAAAGCACCCCAATATACCTGTCACATACCGTGAACCCCAATTTCCTTCACTTTGCATTTTTAGATCCCAAAAATGACATGTCATTATTGGCCGATTAAAAATAATTAAAAACTTCTAAGTGCCAAATTAGTCATTCAGGTGTATGTCCCAGGGGTTCTGAACCTAATCCAGACATTTTTTCATTAAAATAGGGAATTGGGGCTACTTAGCCCTATAGTAGCTCAGAGATGGTGAAGAGAAATCCGTGATAAACCCTATGGAGACTTATCGCCAATAACTTATTGCCACTATTAGGATACCGAATTATCACATTTGCGATCATTTGTTGTGAAACCGCATTATCACGTCTAATTGGATACCTCCCACAGTGTACCAGGGCTGCAACTTTATTCGCAAAGGAATTGGTTTTACACACATTCAAAGTCGCAGATGAAGCACAATAGAACTCAGGTGGTAATTCAAATCTGATCGCTGGGCTGCGTTTTTTGCTGCAGTGCAATCGGATAGTCACCGCATACAGGGGGAGGGGCAAAGTGCTGTGCAAGTGTGCGATCGCTTCATTAGCAGAGCTGCACAAAATCAGTTTGTGCGGTCTCTGCACAGCCCAAGACTTACTCAGCCGATGCGATTGAATCGTGCTGATCGGGCCCGGGCTGACGTCAGACACCCTCCCTCAAAATGCCTGAGCCCGCCTGCGTTTTTACGGACACTCCTAGAAAACGGTCAGTTGCCACTTACGAACGGCCTCTGCCTGTCAATCTCCTTGCGAATGCCTGTGCGACTGGATCCTTTGCACCATCCTGTTGCAGGGCGCCGATCCCCGTAGCAGCCGTCCATCGCGCTTGCGCAGTGCGGCCCAGACGCATGAGCCGTTCGGATCTGATCTAACGATGTCCGAAAACGCAGCCCAGCAATCAGATCTGAATTACCCCCACAGATTCCGACTCAGTAGAGATGTACTGTACAAACGTCACACCATATTTAAAAAAACTTTTTAATAATGATTCATAAAAATTTACAAAAACAGGTGAAATCATGTGACTTTTGCAATCCAAAACCCAAAATTTGGATTATATGGCCTAATTCAAGGTTGATTGCAAAACAACATTTTCCTCTAATGGGCAAAACCATGTTGCACTGCAGGTGGGGCAGATATAACGTGCAGAGAGAGTTACATTTGGGTGGGTTACATTGTTTCTGTGCAGGGTAAATACTGGCTGCTTTATTTTTGCACTGCAGTTTAGATTTCAGTTTGAACACACCCCACCCAAATCTAACTCTCTCTGCACATGTTACATCTGCCCCACCTGCACTGCACATGGTTTTGCCCATTAGAGGAAAATGTTGTTTGCATTCAACCTTGAATAAGGCCCAAAATCTGAATTCTAAGCCGTGAGAATATTTAAATCGGGGCTCTATTCGGATCGGATCTCCCCAGGAGTTCCAGACAGTGTTTTAGTTCGGATCCACTAAATATGGGTGGACTCGGATTTCTGTAGAACCGAACTGCAAATATCTAATTTAGACAAACATTTAGGGGTAAATTTACTAAGATGGGAGTTCTATTCAAGATGGGATGTTGCCCATAGCAACCAATCAGATTCCAGGTATTATCTTCTAGAAGGTGCTAGATAAATGAGAAGTAGAATCTGATTGGTTGCTATGGGCAACCTCCCATCTTAAATAGAACTCCCATCTTAGTAAATTTACCCGTAGAGTGAGAAAGATACTCGTTGCTGCCAAACCGCACAGGGCCTGGCACGCCGATAGGTGCTATTTGGCATAACTGAAGCAACAGTCTGTAGTTTGCTGGAGATCAACTACTGGCTTTACTTCATGACCCCAATTACCTATGTGCAGTATGTACTGGGTATGATTTGTGGGAACTCCTATTGCATGTATTTAATAATACTGTATGTAGGTTATTGGTCTATAAGTAGCTATTCACAGATTCATTGCTTACGTCCTGTAGTAGCATGGCTTTGCAGGCTGAGTAGACAATAGTGTTGGTGATTTTTACTGTACAGTACAGGAATCCTATCCTCATCAGAAGATGATAATAATATTATCTTTATATCTGACACTCAGGTTCAGGTTTGAAAACTACCAGCGGGTCCAGGCAATACATTTTGCAGTGCAGGAGATAAACAAGAACCCAGATTTTCTGCCAAACATCACTTTAGGATTCCAGATCTATGACTCCTGTACAGTCCTGCAAAGGGCGCTGTCAGGGACACTGCAACTACTGAGTGGGGACGGGCAGCCTCTGCCTAATTATCGCTGCCGGCAAGATGTCCATTTGGCGGCAGTGATTGGCCATTCTATTTCTACATACACCATCCAGCTGGCTCACATTCTAGGGCTGTACCAGTATCCACAAGTAAGTGCCTTTGTATCAACTGAACAGACAATTGGTGCTAGATTAATGTGAATGAAAAGATTGTACCCCATGAATAAAGTCATAAAAGAGGGAAATGTAAAAAGAAAACGAATGTTTAATAATATTTACTATGACTTAAGGCTTAAGGCGACGTCCTCTATGAGCAACGTGGCCTAGTGTTTCCGCTCCCAGGCTGGGGCGGTCGGTGGCCGGGCATACACATTGAGCGATATGACATTCAGTGACATCACGCAGCGGCCGGGCAGCTCTTGACCGACAGTCCAGACTGAGCTACCTGCACGGCCGATAGCGAGGGTCGTTAACGACCCACGGAGCCGCACATCAGTAATCCGCGGCGGCATACAGACTTGCCGAGAAAGTGAGCGTCGTCGTTCAGGAAGGGTGAAAATGAACGTTGTTGCTCATTTTCTCAGCTAGTGTGTATGCACCTTTACTGTTTATTCTCCTCTCTGTGGGGTATGTTTACTAAGCTGTGAGTTTTTTTTAGAAGTGGAGATGTTGCCGAGAGCAACCAATCAGATCCTAGTAATTATCTTCTAGAAGCCGCTAGATGAATGTTAAGTGGAATCTGATTGGTTCCTATGGGAAACATTTCCACTTCTGAAACAACTCCCACTTTAGTAAATATACCCCTGTATATCCACATCTTTAGTCTTCCATATGCACTACATAAAAATATAATGCAGTTAAAGTAATAAGTAATTCAGTAGACAAAAGTGGTGCATTCCCCAATAGTCCTAAAACATGAAATGCTACAGTACATGTAATTACTTTTAGTACATGGTACTTTTTATCATTGTATGTATTTCATGGTATAGGCATCAAGGGGATGTAGCTAAAATGCCACCAGATGGGATCCAGGTGGTCGAAATCCCGACGCTGGAATCCCGACCAACGGCATAAGACCGGCGTCAAAATCCTGACGAAGCTAGGGATCCCGGCATAAAAATACAGATGCCCGGAATCCTGATCCTTCTTCCAGATGTTGGGGGGGGGGGGAAGTTTTAGGTTTAGGCATTATAAGGGGGGCAGGGACGGGAAGGTAATGGTAAGGTACCGGGGAGGGGGTATTAGGCACTTAGAAGGGTTAGGTTTAGGCAGCGAGTAAGGGAGGGTTAGGGTAAGGCAACACCAGTGAAAGGTTAGGTTTGGGTACCCACAAGGGAATGTTGAGGTTAGGGTAGGGGGCAGGAGGCAGGGGAAGGTTAGGGCACTTTTGGAGGGAAAGTCAGGATTCTGATGGTAGCGATTCCACTGTCAGGATTCTGACAATCCACATCAAGTGCTCTCTCAAGTTCTATAGGCTAAGAAGGTGCAATTACAATTAATTAATGTCCATTGTCCCATTGCAGACTCTGGAAAGGAAATTGATAAAAGCATAATCTAATGAGAGCTTTGCCCTAGGGGGATGTAATGAGAATCTTCTGTTCCATGCAATGCTTCCAGATGTTTTTCAGCATTGAATAAATAAATTTCAGATCAGCATCTATGACTTACAGTATATTACTTTTCCTTTTTCTAAACTTTCATGTTTTGATTTGTCCTGTTTCCATTTAAAAAAAAAAAAGCTCTCAGTAATATTTATTTTACTGCAGATTATTGCCCTCTGTTATAAGGCATTTTAATTTCTGTAAATTTTACTCTAGTATACATCAATTAGGAATGGATAGCAAAGGATCCGACATCAATGGTCACCATCAATGGTGACATCAGCATTTTACATTGATGGCAGGAAACCATCGACAGTGAACCATCCATGATTTGCACCATCGATGGCCATTACACACAATGTAGACGGCGGGTTTGACCAGTTGGGCGGCTGGATATATTAGGTGGCAGCAAATCAAGGAATGGGGATGGGGCTATGCAGGGTGCAAGTGGGGCAGGGCTAAGCTCTTTGTCTACACATTCCCAGATGTGTAAGATGCATACAGTATGTAGGCTATTTCCAAAAATAAATAAATCGTAAGATGAGACTGCATTGGGGACTCTGTAAATCTCCGTCAGAACCAAAATTTTAAATTGTAGTTAAAAAAATAAATAAAACAGATGTTTCTTTTTTTTTTTTTTTTTTACGTTTTACCTCCATAGCATCAGGGCAATTTCGGAGGGTTTTGTCATTCAGAATTATGGCAAAAAAATATAAATATTTTTGTAATGAAAGAGAAAGACATTTTAGATAATGTAGTATTCTGTTAAAAAGCCTCTGACACATTGGAGTATTGTAGTGTGATTTAAAATAGGTTGATGTTTTTGTACATACAGTATGTGAATTTTTTCTTTCCTGTGTGAAGCTTCTAAAAGTTGTTTTGTAACTCACAACAGATCAGCCACTTCTCCACAAGCTCGCTTCTCAGCAACCGTGTACAGTTCCGCTCCTTCTTTAGAACAGTCCCTAGTGATGCCTTTCAGTCCCAGGGTCTGGCTCAGCTGGTGCTGCATTTTGGGTGGACCTGGGTTGGACTAGTAGCCACTGACAATGACTATGGACAACAAGGTATCCAAATGATCAAGAGAGATATTCTAAAAGCCGGTGCTTGTGTGGCCTTCACAGAGAATATTATTACCAGCCAGCAAGACCGAAATGCCCCACATGTTGTTGGGGTCATTAAAGAATCATCGGCCACAGCAGTGGTCATCTTTTCCACCGATATAGACTTAGTCTACGTTCTTGATGAGATGTTGAGACAAAATATCTCAGGGAAGCTATGGATTGCCGGTGAGGCTTGGGCAACTTCTCCTTTCTTATCAATAAACAAGTATTCTAGACTTCTTGTTGGAACCATTGGTTTTGCCCTACACAGCGAAAGCATGCCAGGCTTTGGAGATTTCCTCAACAGCATCCACCCATCTATGCCTGTGGGAGGTGAATGGATAAAAATATTCTGGGAGGAAGTTTTTAGCTGTAAATTCCCAGACAAGAAAAACTTCACAGCCTCTTCGCAATCATTAATTCCTGAATGTACTGGTGGAGAAAGTCTAAAAAGCCTACAGAACAGTTATAATGATATCTCTGGCTTGAGGGTAACTTATAACATCTACACAGCCATCCGTGTTGTAGCCAAAGCTCTGCAAGATTTGGGCAACTGCAGGAACGGAAACGGGCCATTTGCTAATGGGTCATGCACTGATGTCAGGAACTTCCAACCATGGCAGGTTAGAATATCTAAAAACACACATACCAAATAAAATTGAGTATGCAATTGCATAGATGTTCTCACTCACAAAGCAAAATACAAATAATAGTGATGTAATTATTCAGGAAAAATGGGGAAAGCAAGCGCAACAGAATTGAGAATAGATGTTAAAAATATGTCTGTTCTTGGTATGAGGCCAAGATCTTCGTAATATTCATTTGCAAACATGGACACATGGGGGCATATGTACAGATGTGTCCACTTACACCTTTCCTATTTTGCCAACTCGCCTGGAGGCACACAAGGATCCTCTAATAGGCACTACATGGATCAGCATTTCCTTAAGCCAGAGTTTCTCAAATGCGGTCCTCAAGGCACTCCAATGGTCCAGATTTTAGGTATATCCATGACTCAGGACAGATGGTTAAATCAAATTGACTGAGGTGCTCATTAAGTCACCTGTGGCCAAGCATGGATAAACTTAAAACCTGGGCCATTGGAGTGCCTTGAGGACCACATTTGAGAACCTCTGCCTGAAGCTGCTGGCCTCATGCATGCCTCTCAGAAGATCTGTCTGGTTTCAGCACCAGGGATCGGGCTAGTACAAGTCCAATCTGACAGGTAATTTGTGCACAGGAGATTGCACCTCACTCTATTTTATCTGCATTTATCAGATTTCAAGCCACTTCCTTACCACTCTAATACAGACAACAAAAATTGATTAATGGCATTAGATTGCAAACATGACCCTTTATATGCCATCTACTCCACATGCCCCTTTATATGCAATTAAAGACCCCTTATGCCTTGGGCCCACAAAGTTTCCCATTACAATATTTGTAAAAAGATTGTGCAAATGTAATCATGTTGGTGGTCAGTGCTCTATATATTAATAGCAGAAGGATGACTTTTATGAGTGCCATATTTCTATGATGCCGTTATAAGAACAGGGCACATGATATGCAATGAAAGGTTTTGGTGCGTAGATTTGCAGAAAAATATTGGCATTGTCATTTGTTGCTTTGTTTTGGAGTTATGTGGCAAAATGTCCACCAGCCATTTACAATGCATCACCATTGTGCTCTGGAAAGTGTGACAGTTGGTGAACTCTCTCTGTGCACCTGCTGGGTGACCTGGAACATCGGACCTGCTGGGTGGTCTAGAAACTGTGGCAGGTATGTGCTGCCACCCACTAAGCAGGGATATTTCCAAATTCAACTCCTAAGGAGGTTTTAGGGGAAAAATGTTCTGCCCAGCAACCAAGGGGTAGGTGCCATTGTAGGGAGTATGGAGTAGATAATAGTAAAAGTAAGGGAAAGGGAAGCACTTGTTTGTGGATTACTATTTAAAATTATAAGGGAAAGGGAAAGTTCAAGCAAGAAGTGAGTTGGTCAGGAAATAAATCTGCATTGCCATGTTGTACAAAGCTTTAGAAAGCATCACTATGTTCAATTTTTCATGTACAAATCACTCACAGTAGAGTCAGCATTACTGGGGCCTGATGTACAGTATACTGTATTTCAGATTATATTTTCGGCTTTCTTCTGTACATATACACATATCCTCAGTGGTACTGTCCATTTGTATGCAGCTATTACACTACATGAAGAAGGTGCATCTGAGGATGACCAGCGGCAGAGAACTCTTCTTCAATAAGAATGGAGATCCACCTGCGCAGTATGACATAGTGAATTGGCAGCTGAGTCCAGATGGAAGACTCCAACAGGTTACAGTGGGAAGTTATGACACCAGCGTCACCACTGGAAATGTGTTCATCATCAACACTAGCTCTGTACAGTGGGGCACTGGAGTAAAGAGGGTGAGACGTTGTTTGTGGACCTGTTTTGTCTTCTGTTAGATTGCATGAGGCTAATTACTCTAATAAGGTCATTATGGTTTTCTGTCTACATTACTGAACTTCTTTAATTTGTTAGCTCACTACGATCATGGATTCATAGATAAAACATTATATTTTGAGATTTTTTTTTTTTTTTTTTTTAAACATTGCTTTCTGGATCTACTCACACAACATTATCAAAGTAAGAAACAGTAATCAATCTATATTCTGTCTTCAACAGTTCTCGCTACATGCCCCGTCATGCTTCACAATACCCACAAACAGTAGCATCAACGAACATCTAGAATATCCTGACATAATAAAAAGAAATTATCGCACACAACATATGCGTCACAATTATACTGCCATGTAGAGTAGAGATCCACTTGTTGGTGTTGTTGAAAAAGTTACATTTTCCAAATTAAATGTCATTTTATGTAGCAAATGTAATGACATATAAATGTTTTTTTCCAAAGCGTCTTTTGTTACATTATGGGCTGGATGTAATGCCTTCTGGGTTGTCCGCAGGCGCAAGTTGTAGGCCAAACTTGGGCATTTTTTTAAAAGCGGCAATAATTTACAATGCAAACCCATGCCTTGTAAGTGGTTGCCGCTTTAAAAAAAAGTCTGAGTACGGCCGACAGCCCGCACCTGCGGCCAACTCGGATGGCATTACATACCGCCCCATAAATCCAGTGGAAACTTATTTCCTCCAGTATTCATACTGGCCAATCAGAAAATAGATGTAGACACCTTAACATAGGTAAATATTGAAATGTTATCAGCTGGAGGAGTCAGTATGCTAACAAAAAAAATCAGAAAATTACATAGTGGTCTGGTGTCGTCGTCGTCATTGTCATCAGTCAATCATCGTCGTCATAATCATCATCATCATCATCATCATCATCATCATCCTGTCAACTGGACACTGTTCTTTTACCTGACTCCAGTACACACAATGAATAAGACCACAAATCATGTACAGTACATCTAAATTATATGGAATAAATCTGTTCATTGCCTCACTCACCCTACCTGTCCCACTTCAGAATCTCCCAAAACTGCTAGGTTTGCTTTGGAGCTACAGAATGTGCATGTGACAATTTTGTGTCCTAGAGCTTGAAAACATTTGTTCATTGTCACTTAAATTTTCTTTACATTTTCTTTGCGCCTAGAAGCCCAAGACCAAGTTTCCAGGGCAGTGAGCATGGGTTGGGGCTGAAATGCTGGTGGGCGGGATGCCGACGGTCAGAATACTGAGCGCTGTATCCTGCTGCTTAGAATCCTGACAGGGGTCAGTAGGCAATCTACCCCTCACCACCTAATCCCCCCCCCCTCCGCAGCCTAACCCTACCTCTCCCTGGTGATGCCTAAACCTAACCATCCCTCTCTGCAGCCTAACACTAACCCTCCCTGTGGGTGCCTAACCCTAACCCCCCTCCCCTCAGCCTAAACCAAACCCCCTCTTCCCTCAACCTAACCTTCCTCCCGCAGCCTAAATATAACTTTCACGCTGCACCTTATCACTCTGACATCCCGGCACTCACTCGATCGGGATCTGTCTTGCTGTTGGGATGCCAGCGCCGGTATTGTGATCCTATTCAGGATGTCGGCACTGGCATTCTGATCAGTGTCGGGATCCCATGAGCATATGTCAGTGTCAAGTTATACACCGAATACAACGACCCTAAGCACACAGCCAAGATATCAAAGGAGTGGCTTCAGGACAACTCTGGGAATGTCCTTGAGTGGCCCAGCCAGAGCCCAGACTTGAATCCGATTGAACATCTCTGGATAGATCTGAAAATTGCTGTGCACCAACGCTTCCCATCCAACCTGATAGAGCTTGAGAGGTGCTGCAAAGAGGAATGGGCGAAACTGCCCAAAGATAGGTGTGCCAAGCTTGTGGCATCATATTCAAATAGACTGGAGGCTGTAAGTGCTGCCAAAGGTGCATCAACAAAGTACTGAGCAAAGGCTGTGAATACTTATGTACATGTGATTTCTTAGTTTTTTATTTTTAATGAATTTGCAAAAATCTCAAAAACACTTTTTTCACGTTGTCATTATGGGGTATTGTGTGTAGAATTTAAGGGGAAAAAATGAATTTATTCCATTTTGGAATAAGGCTGTACCATAACAATATGTGGAAAAAGTGAAGCGCTGTGAATACTTTCCGGATGCACTGTATATACACAGAAGTGACCCCAACCAGCCATTGATGGGGTAAGTCTCTGATTACTTCCCCAGTGATCTTTTATTAATAAACAGGTCCAAAAAAGATTATCCACAATTAATAGCAAGAACAGAAATTGGTTTCAGACTTTTCTTTTACAAATACATTTTATATACTCTATCTATCTATCTATCTATCTATCTATCTATCTATCTATCTATCTATCTATCTATCTATCTATCTATCTATCTCTATCTGTGTATTTATGTGTTTCCTAGCTATTTGTATCACAAATTGGATGACAAATATCTCTTATAAATATTGTCCCCAAGGTCCCTCTCTCGGTCTGCAGTTCTAGCTGTCCACCAGGATTTAGGAAAGTGGCCAAAAGAGGGGAACCGGTGTGTTGTTACCAATGCATCCCTTGCCCTTATGGAGAGATTTCCAACCAATCAGGTGAGTGATAGAATGTCACTATAGACATGTTCCATGTTTTGTATATTTATTGGTTTTTGGTCAAAAGCCACCTGTTGTGGTTATCCAACCCACTGTATATAACAATCCACGCTCATGTTGCAGCCTCTGTAAGTGTTCTAGAAAGGAATCGCTTCACTAAATTCCAATTATATCATTATGTGAAGATAAACTGATGAAGCCAACTTGTTTTCCATTTTCCAGATTCAGTAGATTGTACCAAATGCTTGTGGGATACGTGGCCAGATCCAGCACAAGATAACTGTGTTCCAAAGACCAGAGAATTTCTGGCCTTTGAAGATCCTTTGGGGGCCACTTTAACTGTGACAAGTATCTCCTCATCATTAGTTCCCATGGCAATCTTTGGACTTTTTATTCATTATAAGAACACACCCATTGTCCGAGCCAATAACTATTATTTAAGTTGCCTTCTTCTGGTGTCATTATCCCTTTGTTTCCTCTGCTCGCTGGTTTTTATTGGTTACCCCAATCCTCAGAAATGTCTTTTACGCCAAGTTGCATTTGGCATTGTGTTTGCCCTTTGTGTGTCCTGCATCTTGGCCAAAACCATTATGGTCGTCATAGCCTTCAAAGCCACAAAGCCAGGTAGCTGCATGAGGAAATGGACAACTTCCAAAGTATCCTATTTTGTCATCGTTCTATGTATCATTACTCAATCCTCTATCTGCGTTATGTGGCTGATGTTGTCCCCTCCTTTTCTGGAACTCAAAACAGAAATTAAATTCGGAGTAATCATTGTTGAATGTAACGAGGGGTCACAGATTGCCTTCTGGAGCATGCTGGGATATCTTACTCTTTTGGCCACCATTAGTTTCATAGTTGCCTTCTTGGCCAGGACACTTCCTGACAGCTTCAATGAAGCCAAGTTCATCACCTTCAGCATGCTGGCCTTCCTCAGTGTCTGGGTGTCCTACATCCCGGCCTCCCTCAGCTCAAAGGGCAAATACGCTGTGGCCATGGAGATATTCGCTATCCAGTCATCGAGTTGGGGTCTGGTTATTTGCATGTTTATACCTAAATGTTTTATTATTCTGTTCAGACCCCATATGAACTCCAGAGAACATCTCATGGGGAAAGAGAAGAATCAGACTGATAAAGTTAAAAAGATCTGAAACCTCAAAAACATTTGTTTACTGGTATCCCTAACTCTACTCGCAGTGTTGTTCTAAAACAAGACATGTACAGATTGCATTCTGCCTTAAAAGCCTTGTTGTAAATGGTAAAACAATAAAAGTGTGTGCATGCTTAAAACCTACACCTTACATTTTATAATGATTGTAATATATGTGCTTTGATAAATAAACTGTGTAGTGGACGCATGCACTGACTTTTTACATCTCTACTACAGCTTTATTTCATCAGGATTACTGTTGACGAGTAACAATTACACAGTAAATGTTCATAGCCCTGTCACTAACTAATAGGGAACTACACCTAGTCACCGACCAGCTTTTATCATAAATCCATCCCAGACAGCCTTTTATACCTTAGACTCCTCCTCCTATTCCCAGACTGACAGGCAAATGACACTCCCACCTTGCCTTGAAAAGGGAGCTCTTCAGAGCTGCTCTGGTTGATTAATCACATGCTTTCAGCTGCTCCAGGCTGAAGATTAGAACTAGAAACAAAAAACACTAGTATCCCCCAGCACACGGGATGATATCAGCAACAGGATTTGAAAACTAAATGGTGGTAGATAATTCATGGATCTCAGTTGCATATATTTGCAAAGACATGGTAAGCCCCCAGGCCAACTTCAAGGCGTCGCTGAGTACTGGGGGTACCTAACATTAAGTCTAAGGTCATAATTCTGACCTGATTGCTCCTCTGCAAATTTGCAGAGATTTGCAATCAGATAATCGCCACCCAGAGAGAAAACTCACCCTGTGCAAGTTTACATAAACCTTTCGAAAATCTCTATGAACTCCGGTCAGCTGCAATTCCATTTGCAACTCACCCACCATCTAAAGTTTTTTTCCAGTCTGTGCGCAGCCCATAACCTACTCCTACAGTGCGATACAAACAGGCTGATCAGGGCCGGAGCTGACTTCACACACCCGCCCTGAAAACGCTTGGGAATACCTGTATTTTTCCTGACACTCCCAGAAAACGTCTAGTTACGCCCCCCAATGCCCGCTTCCTGTCAATTAACTTGCAATATCACTGGATTCTCATGCAGTTTGGCCTCACGTATGCGCACCACAAACTGTACGCAAGCACAGTTGATCAATAATTGTCCGCCTTACGAATTTGCTCAACAGCGATCGGGTCTGAATTAGGCCCTAAGTCCGTGGCGCGGTACCCCACAAACCGGCAAGGGCCAGACACCCCAGGGCAGCACACTAGTGACAGGCTAAAGTGTTAGTGAATATTAGGAAGCACAAGCTATAGCTAAAAGATGATACCCATGTGAAAAGTATAATTATAAAAGTGGTATTACTGTACTAGAAAATTATGGGGCAGATGTATTAACCTGGAGAAGGCATAAGGAAGGGGTGGTCTTCTGTTTGCCGGCGGTCGGGCTCCCGGCGCTCAGTATACCGGCGCCGGGAGCCCGACAGCCGGCATACCGACACTTATTTTCCCTCGTGGGGGTCCACGACCCCCATAGAGGGAGAATAAAATAGTGTGGCGCGCGTAGCGTGGCGAGCGCAGCGAGCCCGCAAGGGGCTCATTTGCGCTCGCCAAGCTGTCGGTAAGCCGGCGGTCGGGCTCCCGGCGCCGGGATGCTGGTCGCCGGGAGCCCGACCGTTGGCCAGCCGTAGTGAACCCTAAGGAAGTGATAAACCAGTGATATGTGTAAGGTGATAAAGGCACTAGCCAATCAGATCCTAACTGTTCATTTACATATTGGAGCTGATTGGCTGGTGCCTTTATCACCTTGCACATATCACTGGTATATCACTTCCTTATGCCTTCTCCAGGTTAATACATCTGCCCCTATATCCTTACAAGAATAAGTAAGTAGCAATGCTTTATTGTATGAATAAAAAGGTACCTGTACTACGAGAAAAATACTATTACTTTGCTAAATTCACCTTTAGTTGCTTAAGTTCTGGTGCAAGGGTCTTTCTGGCGTACAAAGTACAGTAGCTGAAACGGGGGAGTCTGATGATATAATTTATAATACTGTACCATGTAGACCATGGAATGCTGGCACTGGAAGATTGACAACTGTGAATGATACTTAAACCATCTTGCTTAGAAATACTGGGGCAGATGTATTAACCTGGAGAAGGCATAAGGAAGTGATAAACCAGTGATATGTGCAAGGTGATAAAGGCACCAGCCAATCAGCTCCAATATGTAAATTAACAGTTAGGAGCTGATTGGCTGGTGCCTTTATCACCTTGCACTTATCACTGGTTTATCACTTCCTTATGCCTTCTCCAGGTTATTACATTAGCCCCATTGAGCCTAATTCAGACCTGATCGCACCAGCAAAATTGTTCTCTAATGGGCAAAACCATGTGCACTGCCGGGGGTGGGGGGGCAGATGTAACACGTACAGCTAGTGGGGCTAATTCAACAAGGAACGCAAAACTGCAAAAATCGCATAAATTGCGAAAATACATAAAATCTGAGACAAAAAACTACATTTCTGAGACAAAAAATACAACATCTGAGACATAGCAAAAACTGCGTATACACTACGAAAACTAGGCGTGTAGGGGCGTACTAAAGGGCTGGACTCGCAAAAATCACGAGCAGGGGCGTGTTGTTGGCGTATGCAGATTTTAGATAGGTGGAGCATACGCATTTTTTTTTACAACTGAACGCACATTTATGGTGTGCAGTTTCTGAGTGACTACAGGTCTACCTTAAAATCTGCACAAGCTGACCTCAGTTGTAGACTGTTCGATGTATACTGCAATCATTGCTTCATTACACCCCGCTGAAGCAGCTCACACTGCTGACCACACTTCACCTAACAACATGTAAGGTAGTGATGTGCACGGGACATTTTTGGGTTTTGTGTTTTGGTTTTGGATTCGGTTCCGCGACCGTGTTTTGGATTCGGACGCGTTTTGGCAAAACCTCCCTCAAAAATTTTTGTCGATTTCGGGTGTGTTTTGGATTCGGGTGTTTTTTTTTACAAAAAAACCCTCAAAAACAGCTTAAATCATAGAATTTGGGGGTCATTTTGATCCCATAGTCTTATTAACCTCAATAACCATTATTTCCACTCATTTTCAGTCTATTCTGAACACCTCACACCTCACAATATTATTTTTAGTCCTAAAATTTGCACCGAGGTCGCTGTGTGACTAAGCTAAGCGACAAAAGTGGCCGACACAAACACCTGGCCCATCTAGGAGTGGCACTGCAGTGTCAGTCAGGATGGCACTTCAAAAAAATAGTCCCCAAACAGCACATGATGCAAAGAAAAAAAGAAGCGCAATGAGGTAGCTGTGTGACTAAGCTAAGCGACCCAAGTGGCCGACACAAACACCTGGCCCATCTAGGAGTGGCACTGCAGTGTCAGACAGGATGGCACTTAAAAAAAATTGTCCCCAAACAGCACATGATGCAAAGAAAAAAAGAGGCGCAATGAGGTAGCTGTATGACTAAGCTAAGCGACCCAAGTGGCTGACCCAAACACCTGGCCCATCTAGGAGTGGCACTGTAGTTTTCTAGCGAGAGGATGAGTGCTTCCATCCTCATGTGAAGCTGAACCACTAGCCATGAACATAGGCCAAGGCCTCAGCCGTTCCTTGCCACTCCGTGTCGTAAATGGCATATTGGCAAGTTTACGCTTCTCCTCGGACGCTTTTAATTTTGATTTTTGGGTCATTTTACTGAACTTTTGTTTTTTGGATTTTACATGCTCTCTGCTATGACATTGGGCATCGGCCTTGGCAGACGACTTTGATGGCATTTCATCGTCTCGGCCATGACTAGTGGCATCAGCTTCAGCACGAGGTGGAAGTGGATCTTGATCTTTCCCTATTTTACCCTCCACATTTTTGTTCTCCATTTTTTAATGTGTGGAATTATATGCCAGTATCAATAGCAATGGCCTACTACTATATATACTGCGCACAACTGAAATGCACCACAGGTATGGATGGATAGTATACTTGACGACATAGAGGTAGGTAGAGCAGTGGCCTACTGTACCGTACTGCTATATATTATATACTGGTGGTCAGCAAACTGTGCAAAACTGAAATGCACCACAGGTATGGATGGATAGTATACTTGACAACACAGAGGTAGGTAGAGCAGTGGCCTTCTGTACCGTACTGCTATATATTATATACTGGTGGTCAGCAAACTGTGCAAAACTGAAATGCACCACAGGTATGGATGGATAGTATACTTGACGACACAGAGGTAGGTAGAGCAGTGGCCTACTGTACCGTACTGCTATATATTATATACTGGTGGTCAGCAAAATTATGCACTGTACTCCTACTATATACTACAATGCAGCACAGATATGGAGCGTTTTTCAGGCAGAGAACGTATAATACTGGTGGTCACTGGTCAGCAAAACTCTGCACTGTACTCCTCCTATATAATATACTGGTGGTCCCCAGTCCCCACAATAAAGCAGTGTGAGCACAGATATATGCAGCACACTGAGCACAGATATGGAGCGTTTTTCAGGCAGACAACGTATACTGGTGGTCACTGGTCAGCAAAACTCTGCACTGTACTCCTCCTATATAATACTTCTGGTCCCCAGTCCCCACAATAAAGCAGTGTGAGCACAGATATATGCAGCACACTGAGCACAGATATGGAGCATTTTTCAGGCAGACAATGTATACTGGTGGTCACTGGTCAGCAAAACTCTGCACTGTACTCCTCCTATATAATACTGCTGGTCCCCAGTCCCCACAATAAAGCAGTGTGAGCACAGATATATGCAGCACACTGAGCACAGATATGGAGCGTTTTTCAGGCAGACAACGTATACTGGTGGTCACTGGTCAGCAAAACTCTGCACTGTACTCCTCCTATATAATACTGCTGCTCCCCAGTCCCCACAATAAAGCAGTGTGAGCACAGATATATGCAGCACACTGAGCACAGATATGGAGCGTTTTTCAGGCAGACAACGTATAATACTGGTGGTCACTGGTCAGCAAAACTCTGCACTGTACTCCTCCTATAATACTGCTGGTCCCCAGAATAAAGATATTTGCACTTTTGCAGCCCCCTGAAACAAAGTGAGAGGACGCCAGCCACGTCCTCTCACTATCATTTCCAATGCACGAGTGAAAAATGGCGGCGACGCGCGGCTCCTTATATAGAATCCGAATCTCGCGAGAATCCGACAGCGGGATGATGACGTTCGGGTGTGCTCGGGTTAACCGAGCAAGGCGGGAGGATCCGAGTATGCCTCGGACCCGTGTAAAATGGGTGAAGTTCGGGGGGGTTCGGATTCCGAGGAACCGAACCCGCTCATCACTAATGTAAGGGAGCTTTAAACTATTTAACACATGTATTACTCTAAAATATGTTAGTAGTAACCTAATAATTCTTTAAGTTAATAACAATGCAGGTTTGTCAAGAACACACTTGTTTTCCTACAAACATGTACAATAACATTTACAAGCAAGTTTTTTTTAATGTTTTGTTTGGTTAATGGCTTTTTGTTTAAAAGCTGAGTTTTTTTATGATTTAAAGCGACAAACAGTTATTATCTACAAAAATCATACCCACATACATGTGTAAGGTTTATGGTTTTTTTTCCCCTTGACACAGAAACATATATTCAATAATATCACCACAATAATTGTGATTTTGTGGACATTTTAAATATGCACCACTTTTTTTTTTTTATATTTTCACATTAAACAATAACATAAGGAATGTTAATAACAACAAAGAAACATTAATATGTCATGTATGTAAACTTTCAACATAAAAAAAACTATTTTTTTTTCCTTTTTTCCGCCTGCGTTTGTGGATTCACCAGCGGAAGTAGCTCGTCTTGTTGTTCGACGCATCCTGTCAGTAGGCATGGTTGGCTCAATGTTATGTGTTGCTGATGTTAAATTGTGACATCAGAAACCTTTACGCAAAAAATGCGACTAAGTGTAAGTTTTTTTCACACAAAATGCTGATTTTGAAATCTAATCGCAAAATTTGCAAATATGACAAGTCCACTTTTTTTGTAACATTAAATTAGTGTTGCAGTTTTTCCATTTTGGCGTGCTTTCGCAATTTTGTGATTGGTCGCAGTTTTTGCTAATTTGTACTTTTTACAATCCTTACTGAATTAGCCCCAGTGTTAGATTTGGATGGGGTGTGTTCAAACTGAAATCTAAATTGTAGTGTAAAAATAAAGCTGCCAGTATTTACCCTGCACAGAAACAATATAACCCACCCAAATCTAACTCTCTCTGCACATGTTATATCTGCCCCACCTGCACTGGCTGCACATGGTTTTGGGGGTTATTCCAAGTTGATCGCACGTAGCAACTTTTTGCTGCTCGTGCGATCAACTAGACGCCGCCTATGGGGGAGTGTATTTTAGCAGGGCTGCGATCGCTTGTGCAGTCCTGATATGCTAAAAAAGTTTTGTGTAAAAGAAGACTAGCCCTGCAGTTACTTACCCTGTGTGATGAATCCAGCGATGAAGGTCCCGGAAATTTACGTCAGACATCCGCCCTCCAAACGCCTCGACACGCCTGCGTTCGGATCTCCACGCCCGGAAAACGGTGAGTAGAAGCCCCGATCTGCCTCCCGCCTGTCAATCTTCTTGCGATCCGCGCTGCGACCGTTTTATGCATTCCCAACTGCCATCGCTGAGCAACAACGTGCCTGCGCATTGCGTCCACCGACCCGTTCGCACCGCTGCGATGAAGTGGACACCCGTGAAATGCTTTAAGTAGCATATTATGGTTGTGGATCTCCTGGTGCTAACGTTCCGGGGTCCATAGTGCTTGTTGACATTATGAATTTTGACAAGCCCACTGCACACCTGTTGGCAAGTATAAGCTGGGTGAACACAATACAACATACTGTAGAGTGACTGACAGGTTTGCAGGCATGTCAATAATTGTTGGTTTTGTTGATTCATATACAGGGACAAGACCGATGATGTCACAGCAGCTGAAGCTCTTGCAGCCTCAGCTTTTAGGGCTGGATTCAGTGAGACGTGGTTAATTACCGCAGGCTCTTTGAATTGCCAGGGCTATTCAATTACAGCCTGTGGCAGCCAGTGAGAAGCCAGCTGGCTGCACTTAGGGGGTCATTCCGAGTTGATCGCTAGCTGCCGTTGTTCGCAGCACAGCGATTAGGCAAAAAAAGGCACATCTGCGCATGTGTATGTGGCGCAATGCGCACGCGCGACATACTTTCACAAAAGCCGATGCAGTTTTACACAAAGTCTAGCGACCCTTTTCAGTCGCACTGCTGGCCACAGAGTGATTGACAGGAAGTGGGTGTTTCTGGGAGGTAACTGACTGTTTTCGGGGAGTGTGTGTAAAAACGCAGGCGTGTCAGATAAAAACACAGGTGTGCCTGGGAAAACGCAGGCGTGGCTGCCCGAACGCAGGGCGTGTTCGTGACGCCAAAACAGGAACTAAATAGTCTGCAGTTATCGCAAGCTAGGAGTAGGTCTGGAGCTACTCAGAAACTGCTCGAAAATATTTTGCCGCCGCTCTGCGATCCTTTCGTTCGCACTTCTACTAAGCTAAGATACACTCCCAGAGGGCGGCGGCTTAGCGTTTGCACGGCTGCTAAAAGCAGCTAGCGAGCAAACAACTCAGAATGAGGGCCCTAATGCAGATATATCTTCAAGTCTGAGGGAGACTCAAACAGAAATCTGGCTAGTGCGGTTGCCGTGAACATGTTAACTCATAACCAGGGGCGCACCTAGAGAGGAGGAGGCCTGTGTGCAGTCTCCTTCTGGGCCCCCTCCTCCTAGCTGGCAGAGCAATAGACTCTGGGCAGTAGGGTCACTAGGACACCCTAGCGCTGTCTAGTACACATACGCAGGTCTCCAGGAAAATGGGCGCTGTAAACAGGGCTGGTGCTAGGGTGTTCGGCTCCCCCCTTCAAACGATAAATTTGCGCCCTCCCATATTTTACAAAAGGACAGTGTGCGGCAAAAAGGGGTGTGGTCTCACAAGGAAGGGGCGTGGACACACAACAGTACCCCCATTTCAAATTACACCACACAGTAGCACAATCTTATTCACATTACCCTGCGCATAGTAGTGCTGTTAGTGTTTATACACATAATAGCCCCTATAGTAGCACCAGTTATACACATGATAGCCCTTCGGGTAGTGCCGGTTATACACATAATAGCCCCTGTAATAGCGCCGGTTATACACATAATAGCCCTTGTGGTAGCGCCAGTTATACACATATCAGCCCTTCGGGTAGTGCCGGTTATACACATAATAGCCCCTGTAATAGCGCCGGTTATACACATAATAGCCCTTGTGGTAGCGCCAGTTATACACATAATAGCCCTTCGGGTAGTGCCGGTTATACACATAATAGCCCCTGTAAAAGCGCCGGTTATACACATAATAGCCCTTGTGGTAGCGCCGGTAATACACATAATAGCCCCTGTGGTAGTGCCGGTTATACACATAATACCCCCTGTGGTAGTGCCGGTTATACACATAATAGCCCCTTTAATAGCGCCGGTTATACACATAATAGCCCCTGTGGTAGTGCCGGTAATACACATAATAGCCCCTGTGATAGTGCCGGTTATACACATAATAGCCCCTGTAATAGCGCCGGTTATACACATAATAGCCCCTGTGGTAGTGCCGGTTATGCACATAATAGCCCCTGTGGTAGTGCCAGTTATACACATAATAGCCCATGTGGTAGTGCCAGTTATACACATAATAGCCCCTGTAATAGCGCCGGTTATACACATAATAGCCCTTGTGGTAGCGCCGGTTATACACATAATAGCCCCTGTGGTTGTGCCGGTTATACACATAATAGCCCCTGTGGTAGCGCTGGTTATATACAGATAGATCCATGGTTATCTTGGCTTCTTTGCTGCGCCTAGGCACACCATGGCTTATTTACATAAACCGTTCATCTATTGTTCTCAGCTGCAATAAAATTAGTAATGAGCGGCTTCGGTTCCTCGGAATCTGAACCCCTCCGTACTTCACCCTCTTTACACGGGTCCGAGGCATACTCGGATTCTCCCTTATGGCTCGGTTAACCCGAGCGCGCCCGAACATCATCATCCCGCTGTCGGATTCTCGCGAGATTCGGATTCTATATAAAGAGCCGCGCGTCGCCGCCATTTTTCACTCGTGCATTGGAAATGATAGTGAGAGGACGTGGCTGGCATCCTCTCACTTTGTTTCAGGGGGCTGCAGTGCAAATATCTTTATTCTGGGGACCAGCAGTATTATAGGAGGAGTACAGTGCAGAGTTTTGCTGACCAGTGACCACCAGTATTATATGTTGTCTGCCTGAAAAACGCTCCATATCTGTGCTCAGTGTGCTGCATATATCTGTGCTCACACTGCTTTATTGTGGGGACTGGGGAGCAGCAGTATTATATAGGAGGAGTACAGTGCAGAGTTTTGCTGACCAGTGACCACCAGTATTATACGTTCTCTGCCTGAAAAACGCTCCATATCTGTGCTGCATTGTAGTATATAGTAGGAGTACAGTGCATAATTTTGCTGATGACCAGTATATAATATATAGGAGTACGGTACAGTAGGCCACTGCTCTACCTACCTCTGTGTCGTCAAGTATACTATCCATCCATACCTGTGGTGCATTTCAGTTTTGCACAGTTTGCTGACCACCAGTATATAATATATAGCAGTACGGTACAGTAGGCCTTTCCCTTGATCTAAACTATACCGTAGTGAGCTAGAGCGTAATATATGATGTTATATCTTTGAAATGTGCTCATCATGTACCAGGTGGGCCCAGTGGCGTATATGGTTAAGCTACAGATTTATAAGATCATAGGGTCTCGAGTTCGAATCCAGACTAAAGTATAAGAGTGATATTAATTTTTCTTTCTTCCTTGCTGTTATCGACATTTTTTACTTTATTATTTCCTTATTGTTTTAATTTTAGTTTAAACTTTGTAGATACAATTAATCTGGACCTTTGAATCATTCCATATATCATATCATGTTAAGATACTCACTAATTGGGGGATAAAATGCCCCGTTAAATAATGGTTTTCTACTGCAGCATCATAAGCTACATACAGGGTTAAATGTTCCTATTTTGCTCTTGTATAACTGAGTTATAAGTCCTTTCTTTCTATATGTATTTTTAGGTCCCCTATTGAGACCCCTTTTATTATAAGGGGTCTCAATGTAGGTTATTGTTATTTATTGCGAGTCATCTCTGCTGTGTAGAAATATTGCCTGTTGTATATATTTGTAATAGAGCCCACGTTGTTGAATTGCATTATTTTTAATTTGATACTGATTACGGACAGCTGTCCACTCTGAGCCGATCAGACCTTAAATATCGGACAATCTGGAGGCAGGAACTCACCTTCGAAAAAGTCACGTGGAGCGTGACGAAACGCGTCAGGATCCGCCTCTACACACACCTTGCTCAGGTGTCTCTTTTGGTGCAATTTGAACAGACCCAGATGGGTACGCTTCCGACTGTTTAACTGCCACCAGCGGCATTCACAACCACGCCACTTCAGCCAGCCTGTCAGTATACGGCTCCTGCATTTCCTCTCCGCTGCATAGCAATTGTGGGCACTGCAGGATACTCGGCTGGGGACGCCCCGGCTATTGACCAGCCCACCAGAGAGGTATTTACCTCTGATTTGCATTTGGTGACGTTCAGTCATTACACAATTCGGGACTGTACCCACTGCACCTATTCATCATTATCCATATATCTAGCAGCATTCACTGGTATTTGCGGATTATGGATTCAATATCTAAGATATATACATACACACACACACACACACACACACACACACACACACACACACACAGACACACTAGTTTTACGGACCCAGCACATACTGGGTCACCTTAGTCCCCTCCCCCGTGATTGGCTCCACCCAGTTCTGGAAACCCCCCCATGCAAATCCTGTGTTTGCCACTACAGCTGCAGACAAGCATAAGTTTAAGAGACTTTTAGACACCATAAGACAATTTTAGTGTGATTTTCCTTTATTGGCATTGATTTATTGCTATATAATATTTTACTCTTTTATTATTTATTAAATAAATACTGCATTCTTTATATGTTTGCTCTCCCTTCATATTATTCCTGACATACAGCGCAGCCGTTTTTTCCTTTGTTTTATTTCTTTGTCACATCACTACACATAGTGTTTCGGCAAGCGCAGTATTTCAGAAAATTTGTCCTCTAGGAAAAACCATTTGTTTATTTTAATCCATTTATAACATTCCTTCGTTGAGGCGCTCTTTCAGCAGCAATTGTAGTTCCGTCTTGTTTAAACCTAGGATCAAGCATGGTGGCCAAAATGTAGTGCTCTGATTTCAACAGATTGACCACCCTTGAAGCATCACAAAGCGAATGAAGGGCTCCATCCACAAGTCCCACAAACTTAGTGGAATGGCTCCGTCTTAGCTCCTCCTTCAATTTCTCCAGCTGCTTCTGCAAAAGCCTGATGAGGGGAATGACCTGATTAAAGCTGGCAGTGTCTGAATTGACTTCACGTGTGGCAAGGTCGAAGGTTTGGAGAACCTTGCACAAAGAGGAATTCATTCTCCACTGCTCTTGAGTCAGGTGCATTCCCCCTCCTTTGCCTATATCAGTGATGGCTAACCTTGACACTCCAGCTGTTGTTGAACTACACATCCCAGCATGCCCTGCTACCGTTTTGCTATTTGGCCTTGCTAAAACTGATGCAGGGCATGCTGGGATGTGTAGTTCAACAACAGCTGGAGTGTCAAGGTTAGCCAACACTGGCCTATATTGTAGGTTTATGTGTAGGCTTGAATGGACTTTTACTGTTCCTCCATCCTCTGAAGCATATAGAGGGTTTAATACCACCTCATTACAACCTCTTGCTTCAGGTGATGGCGTGGCAGGTTCAGGAGTGTTTTCTGGCGCTCCAGTCTTCGGCACATAGTGGCTGAATGTCGAAAGTGGCCCGCAATTCTTCAGGCCACCAACAGCATCTCCTGCATGCCCCTGTCATTTTTCAAAAAATTCTGCACCACCAAATTAATTGTATGTGCAAAACATAGGACGTGCTGGAATTTGCCCAGATGTAATGCACGCACAATATTGGTGTGGTTGTCCGATATCACAAATCCCCCGGAGAGTCTAAGTGGGGTAAGCAATTGTGTGATGATGTCCCTCAGTTTCCGTAAGAAGTTGTCAGCGGTGTGCCTCTTATGGAAATGGATGATACATATCGTAGCCTGCGTAGGAACGAGTTGGCTTTTGTGAGATGCTGCTACTGGTGACACTGCTGTTGTTGTTGCGGGAGGCAATACATCTACCCAGTGGGCATAGGTGTGCACAGCTAATTTTATTAGGGGGTGCACCACCTAGGGACATGTCTAGCACTATTTTACATTCTCTCAGTAAAGTCACATGGCTTAATCTAATTTCTCCCTAGTTATTAATTATACAAGTAGATATAATACACAGCAGAGAAATAAAATGAAACATAATTGTGCGACCACCGGCCGGTACTGACTGTCGGCTACAGCATAACCCTGAGTCCTAGCTGCCGCTGCACCCTACCGCTGCTTACACTTACTCAACCTATCCCTGACCCAGTGGCGGAACAGACAGTGGCGGGCCTGGGTGCATATACATTCCACCCCCCTTCCCCACCATCACCAACCCCTGCACCCCCCAGCACCTACACCCTGATTTTGAGTGGGCCATCCTAAAAAGTACGGGAGATTTACGGGGCCAAATGTTTGCGTTTTAACATAACACAAGTAACGTTTAAAATGTACACGTGTGCCATAAGAACCACATCTGCCTCTTTCTATGCCATCAGACTCCTCCTCCTCTGTAGGATACCAGCATTTGTCACATATGTCCCCATGCTCACCAGCTACTGACATTAGTGCCTCTTATTCACATTTCGCCACACAATATGAGCCAAAATTCACGTGATGCCACACAGTATGAGCCGAAATTCACATTACACCACACGGTATGAAACAAAATTCATATTACACCACACAGTAGCCACACAGTAGGAGCCGAAATTCATATTACGTCACACAGTATGAGCCAAAAATCATATTATGCCACACAGTAAGAGCCGAAAATCATATTACGTCACACAGTATGAGGCGAAAATCATATTACGCCACACAGTAAGAGCCAAAAATCATATTACGCCACACAGTATGAGCCAAAAATCATATTACGCCACACAGTATGAGCCGAAATTAATATTACGCCACATAGTATGAGGCGAAAATCATATTACGCCATACAGTAAGAGACAAAATTCATATTACGCCACACAGTAAGAGCCGAAATTCATATTACGCCACACAGTATGAGCCGAAATTCATATTACGCCACACAGTATGAGCCGAAAATCAAGTTACGCCACACAGTAAGAGCCGAAATTCATATTACGCCACACAGTATGAGGCGAAAATCATCTAACGCCCTACAGTAAGAGCCGAAAATCATATTACGCCACACAGTATGAGCCGAAAATCATATTACGCCACACAGTAAGAGCCGAAAATCATATTACGCCACACAGTATGAGACGAAATTCATATTACGCCACACAGTATGAGGCGAAAATCATATTACGCCACATAGTATGAGCATACTTACCAACATTTGATTTCTCCTCTCCGGGAGAAGCCCGGAGAGGAGACGCTGCAAGTGTCTTCGGGGGGCGGGGCCGGACTGTGACATCACTAAGCCCCTCCCCCAGCATCGGGAAATGCCGCGATTCGCGGGTCCGCGGGAAGGGGGTGGAGCTAAAATGACGCGATTTGCGTCATTTTAACCCCTTCTCCACCCGACGGACCCGCGAATGCTGGAGGTAATCTCTTCATCCTGCTCGCATCACTAGGGTGCGAGCAGGATGCGGGAGACCAGCCCACTCTTCCGGGGGTGCGGGGGGCTAACCCAAAAAACGGGAGCCTCCCGCAGCTTCCGGAAGAGTAGGTAAGTATGAGTATGAGGCAAAAATCATATTACGCCACACAGTAAGAGCCAAAATTCATATTACGCCACACAGTAAGAGCCGAAATTCATATTACGCCACACAGCACGTGCCTTGGGTAACTTCTGGCAAATTCACCACTGGTAGCATAAGTATGGCTGCAAGAAAAAAAATGATACTTCAAATAGTGATGTCACATTCATATTATATTATTTATTATCTTTGCATATTTTTTTCAGAGGATCTCTAATACTTGTATGTATGATGATTCGGAGGATATTGATAAATTAGGCTATATTACTGTGGCTATTGGTATTGGAACCCAAGATATCAGAAACAGTGACTTACTGTCCGTCTCAGTGACAGAGTCTCTGCTGAACTGCCCCAGCAGAATGTGTCCTCCAGCGGCGGCTCCGAGTCCCCATGGGAGGAACACTGGCTGTGGCTTGGCTGCACACGAGGATTGAGACTGAGCGCGTGCAGGAGGAGAGCGCGACGGCCAGGAGGAGAGCATGGGCGGACGCACGCTGTCATATAATCACAGATGACTTCAGTACGCCCCTGTGAGGCCGCCGGCACGTAAAGTACACTGTCAGCATTTATTAGCGGGCACCGGGCGCAGCGGTAGGGAGAGGCACAGCAATGGGCTGCATGCTTGGCTATCACTGTGCTGTAGCAGGCAGCGTGCGAGGTGCCAGACATTAGGGGGTGCCTGTGCGCACCAGGCACCCCCCGTGCGCACGCCTATGCCAGTGGGCTGTCACAGTCATGTGGTCCTTAGTTTGCCCTGCTCGACTTGTCCACATGTCCATGGTTAAGTTTACACTGGGTACAACCGCATTTTGTAGGACACTGAGGATACTTTTCTTAATGTCCCTGTACAGTCCAGGAATCGCTTTCCTAGTGAAGTGAAATCTCGATGGGATTAAGTACAGTTTACACAGTACCTCTATCAACAGTCTAAATCCCACTGCACTAATGGCGGATACCGGACGCACGTCTAACACCAGCATAGTTGTTATGGCCTCTGTAATCCGCTTTGCAACAGGGTGACTGCTGTAATATTTAATCTTCCTCGTAAAGGACTGTTGGACAGTCAATTGCTTACTGGAAGTAGTACAAGAGGTCTTCTGACTTCCCCTCTGGGATGACAATTGACTCCCAGCAGCAACAACAGCAGCGGCAGCAGCAGTAGGCTTACCACTAAAGGATCCTCCGGAGGAATACCGGTTAGGAGAGGACTCCTCAGTCATGCCAGTGACATAACCTGCAGGACTACTTACATTCCTGACTGAGGAGGAAATTGACGTTGAGGGAGTTGGTGGTGTGGCTTACAGGAGCTTGGGTACAACAGGAAGAAGGGATTTAGGTGTCAGTGGACTGCTTACGCTCTTACCCAAAGTTTCTGAACTTGACAATGACTTCTGATGAATGCGCTGCAGGTGACGTATAAGGAAGGATGTTCCTAGGTGGTTAACGTCCTGGCGGTGCTCCTCCCAGGACTTGCAGGAGGTGTGCACATAGTGGTATGAGCCTCCTCTTTCCATACAGTGTTGGGACGGTCAGGCCTAGACATCGCAACCGCGGACACATTTGTACTCTCCTTGGGCATTTGTGATATCTCTGAATGCACAGTTGTTTTTTTCCTGTGCTTTAACAAGCTTATGTTTTAAGATGGAGGAGGGCTTCCATCCTCATGAGAAGTTGAGCCACCAGTATATGAACATAGGCCAAGGCCTAAGCCTTTCCTTGCCACTTCATGTTGTGAATGGCATATTGCCAATTTTATGTTTCTCATCAGATAATTTCTTTTTTTCTGATTATTAATTTTTGCTTCTTGGAATTTACACGCCCTCTATGACATTGGGCATCGGCCTTAGCAGACAACACTGATGGAATTGCTTCATCAATGTCATGACTGGTGGCAGCAGCAGCTTCTTCAGCACTAGTACAAGGAACTGGAAGTGGTTCCTGATCTTACACTATTTTTTCCTTAAAATTGTTGTTCTCCATTTCACAGGAAAGCACCCCTTTATTATTACAGCACAGAGAACAGTGCCCCTTTATTTTCACAACACCCCTGTATTATTACATCATACAGGACCAGTGTAATGTTATTTTAATAGCAGCAGCACCTCTGAATTTTTACAGCATACAAGAGTGGGCCAGCACCCCTGTAATTTTGCAGCATACATGGCCAGTGTAAATTTATCAAGACATCAGCACCCCTATATTTTACAGCATACAGGAGCAGTGTGCTTTTAATTTTTAACAACCGCACCCCTGAATTTTTATAGCATACAGGGCCAGTGTAATGTTGTTAAGACATCAGCACTCCTATATGTTACAGCATACAGGAGCAGTGTGCTTTTAATTTTTAACAACCGCACCCCTGAATTTTTATAGCATACAGGGCCAGTGTAATGTTGTTAAGACATCAGCACTCCTATATGTTACAGCATACAGGAACAGTGTGCTTTTAATTTTTAACAACCGCACCCCTGAGTTTTTATAGCATACAGTGCCAGTGTAATGTTATTAAGACATCAGCACCCCTATTTGTTACAGCATACAAGAGCAGTGTGCTTTTTATTTTTTTAACAATGCCACCCCTGAATTTTTATAGCATACAGGGCCAGTGTAATGTTATTAAGACAGCAGCACCCCCATATTTTACAGCATACAGGAGCTGTGTGCTGTAAAATTTTAACAATTGCACCCCTGAATTTTTATAGCATACAGGGCCAGTGTAATGTTATTAAGATAGCAGTACTACTATATTTTACAGCATACAGGATAACATTGCCCCTGCACCCTGTACAACACAGTGACAGCCAGGATAGCAACAACTATGTACAGCTGCAGCACCCAGCCGTAACAGCAAATAAAACACCAGTGACAACCAGGACAGCACCCCTAACACAGCACAGGTACACCACAGTGACTGCAGCAACACCCCTACAGAGCACACACTAACACCACCCAAAGCCACCACCCACAAAGAGGCAGAGATCTGTCTCCCTCACTCTCCAAGTCCGGAGTGAAAATGGTGCGACTGTTTATATGGGATCCAAAACCCATGAGAATCTGACAGCGGGATGATGACATTTTGCCTCGTTCTGGATTTAGAGTCCGGCAGGAAGTCCCAAGCCGGACTTGGATCCTGGCTCGGGACTCCCTTCTTGACTGGCATCTGATGCCACATTACCCAAATACAGTCTCCGAGAATGTCCTGAGCATGTACCACCAAAGTGATCATTTCTGGTCTTGGACAGCTCACCTGCAACCCATATGAGAGGTCAACCATACTCTTATCTACCTTCTTAATGACCCATAGTGTAGCCCTGCTATGCCGGTATCCAGTCAGAAAGTGGACAATCACAATGTCAACAGGTTCTGAATATTGACAGAATGTCAAGATTGACTTTAGGTCATCAACCAACCTATATGTCGACATTCAATAATGTCAACATGAGTGTTAACATAAGGGTTAGGTTTAGTGTTAAGGCTAGGTTTAGGAATAGGGCTAGATTTAGTGTTAGGGCTAGGTTTAGAGTTGGTTTAGGGATAGGTTTAGGGTTATGGTTAGGTTTAAGGCTAGGTTTAGGGTTAGGGCTAGGTTTAGTGTTAGGGCTAGATTTAGGGTTAGGGCTAGGTTTAGGGTTAGGTTTATTGCTACGGCTAGGTTTAGAGTTGGTTTAGGGCTAGGTTTAGGGTTAGGTTTAGTGTTAGGGCTAGGTTTAGGGTTAGGTTTAGTGTTAGGGCTAGGTTTAGGGTTAGGGCTAGGTTTAGTGTTAGGGCTAGGTTTAGAGTTGGTTTAGGGTTAGGGCTAGGTTTAGAGTTGGTTTAGGGTTAGGCAAAGGTTCAGGCTTAGGGCTAGGTTTTGGGTTAGATCTAGTTTTAGGGGTACAGATGTGTCATCATACATCTTTGCTGGAGTCATGCCAAACAGCCCCTCTTGGCACGCCAGGTTGCTTGAGAATCTTCTAGCACTGGATGACTTTTTTTACTTCTTTCTTTTGCCTAAAATGCGTCTTTGTCACAATGCAATGTGACTGACACGAGGATATTGTGTTGATTCATTTGTTATAAGACACTTGTATATCTGTGTCTGGCTGAGTCTCTGAATGTGTACACAGCCGCAGTTTTTTTTCCAATACAATGTCTGTTCTGTTCTTTATATGAGATGGCATCGGTATACTGGCGTTTGGGAAGCTGGCAGTCAAAATACCAACAGCAGCATCCTGAAGCTCAAAATCCCAACATGAAGGTGGTAAGAACACTAGCCCTAGTTCCCTACCCCCCTAACCGAGCCTGAACCTAACCTCCCACAACCTTAACCCTCCCCGGTGGTGCTTAACCTTCACCCCCCCTCCCCGCGGCTTAACCTGAGGGTGCCTAACCCTAAGTCCCCCTCCCCGCGGCCTAACCAGTGTTGGACTGGGGCAAGTAGGGCTATCGGGGTATTCAGTGGTAGGTGCCCATGTTAGGGGTGTGGCCAGTCTGCAGAGAGGGTGTGGCCTGCTGCCTCATTGGTTTGACTAACCATTAGAGTGCAACGTCTGGGCCCCTTCATAAATATATACAGTAAATTCAGCTGCTGCATGCATGATAATGTATCAGATTAATAACAGCAATGCACTCTAGACAATACACCACAGTCCAGTATAAGGTAACATATGTATAATGTATAATTCAAGTGCACAGTCTGGAACCTGATCCTTAGAGCAGGAGGTGGGGCCCCTGGCAGTATTTAGTGAGGGCCACTGGCATATCTATAATGGGTGCAGTGTGTGCGGTGCACATGGGGCCCGCCGGGGGCCAGGAGGGCCCACACCGCACAGCCTGAACTCTTTTTCTCAGCATTTTCTGCATATGCAGTAGGTTCATCTCTGGGAAATTGCCCATTGTGCCATTTTCCTGGAGTCTTGTGCATGCGCACTAGACTCTGGAACAGGGTTAGGGTCTCCTAGTTCCCCTAGTGCCCAAGGTCTATTGCTATGGTGGCTAGAGAGTAGGGGGCCCAAACAGAGGCTGCACACGGATCTCCTTCTCTTTAGGTGCGCCCCTGGTGAGGGCTAGGTTTTAGGGTTAGGGTTAGTTTTATGTTGTCTCCACACTTAGGGGTCTATTCATGGCAACCAATCAGCAGCTATGTATCATTTTATAGAATGCACTTTCTAAATGTGACCTCAACACTGATTGGTTGCCATGGGCAACTTCTCCACTCTTTTCACTACTTCATGAATAGATCCCTTAGAGCAGAGGTTCCCAAATGCGGTCCTCAAGACACCCCAGCGGTCAAGGTTTTAAATGAATCCATGCTTGGCCACAGGTGGCTTACTGTAATTAGCACCTAAGTCAATTTGATTTAACTATCTGTGCTGAGCCACGGATATACCTAAAACCTGGACTGTTTAAGTGCCTTGAGGGCTGTGTTTGGTAACCTCTGCCTTAGATACTGTATGCTGCAACATAAACAATGTTAAATCAAGGTGATGACTGCTATCATTATACTGAACTTACTCTTTTTATTAAAAAAAAAATTAGGCCTTTTTTAATTTGTGCCCAAAAAATTTATATTTGTGCTTTAAAATAAGCATAATAATTCATCTTAAAACTGATGGCGACACCGGCATTTTGTTTTCCAAGATATCAGACTTCTGATGTATTTGAATTAAGAATTAACACCGATAAAGTGATAAGCTCCCTTAGCACACACAGCTGATTGTCTCATTATCTCATTAAGTATAATTATATGTAACTCTTTAGTGCTAGACTAATTGATATACAAGCACCTACTGTATGTGTTAGAGCAATGGCTCTCTACAGTAACTCTCTGAAGATATTCCTTCTAGCACTGAGACGTGTTATTCCCAGCTTCCATACAAAGGAATTTTAAATCCCAGAGCAGAAAAGGATGTTTCCATATAAAAGGGTTTATTTAGAAGCAGCACACGGTTGAGAGCGATGAGGTGAGTACAACGCATACATAATACAAGGCACTATCATACTGTAGTATATACAGTTATGGGGTATATTTAATGGCGGTCACTTTAATTGAATTTTTTATTATCAATTTCAAACAATGGAATTCGCTCTGAATCTATGTTGCTTTTAGGGTCTGAAAAACACATTTGCAAACATTTAATAATCAATATATAAAAAATGTAAGTAAATGTGTGTTTCAGTCCTTCAAGTTAGATAGTTTGCCATTGATTTAAAAAAAAAAAAAATGATGAAAATTGACATTTAGTATATATACTCCTGTATCTCTTTATACACTGCACAACCTTCTTTGTTGTTATTTTGCTAACAAAGGGGCAGATGTATTAACCTGGAGACGGCATAAGGAAGTGATAAACCAGTAATAAGTGCAAGGTGATAACGCACCAGCCAAACAGCTCCATATGTAAATTAACAGGAGTTGATTGGCTGGTGGGTTTATCACCTTGCATTTATCCCTGGTTTATCACTTCCTTATGCCTTCTCCAGGTTAATACATCTGCCCCAAACTTCCTCCATTCCAATCTGTTGACTTCTCCATCTTCTTCTTTCATCTTTATCACATTGCAGGTAAAAATAATTTGCTGCAGTTCCGCAGCCTCTGATGTTTCACAATCAGGATATTATTGTCCTTAAAAGACTTTTACTAAGAAATTGTCGCTAAAAACTTCCTACAAAGCATTTTTGCCACCAAAATCAGATGGATGAATTATAATTATACTTTTATATATATATATATATATATATATATTTAATTATTGGACATCTTTGCCGTACAATATATTGTACATTCGTGACCTGCAAGAAATTAAACCGTTCAAGAAAGTTCATAAAAAGACTATGTGGCATGTCCTCATCCTATATGTGCTACAGTTCTCTGATTGCGTGGAACATGGCTGCAGACTGAGCAGCAGTGGTCTCACAGGGATGGCGTTAAACGGTGACATATTAATCGGGGTGGTGGTTTCTGTTCATGTGTACAATGTGTACTCGAAGCCAAGTTACAGAGAGCACCCTGCCCCGGCCACCTGTAAAACGTGAGACTTGTGGTTTTGGTCATTGTATGAAAGATGAGAACATTTCTCCCTGCAATGGTGAAGCTGCACCGTTACTGTACAGTATGTAATTACACGACGTCTGCATCCTATAACTGGAGAATCAGCTAAATACTGTGATATGTTATAGGAGTGGATCAATTCAATTAATAGAGAAACAAATTTAGATTAGAGGCTCACTGCATTATTTGTGTTACCAGTCCAATGTTTTTTTTTGTTTTTGTTTTTTAAATATTTGAATCAACAACGAAAAAATTGCAAATATATTTTGATGTGAAAAAAAAATATCTATAGTACCTGTATTTTTTTCAATTTTTTGCAGACTTTGATCCTGAAAATATATTTTTACACATTTTTCCAAACTGACAATATATCGTATAATTTACCTGCTCCTGTTTTTAATTTTAAAATGTTAGTAATGCAGATGTGTCCTCTCTGGTTGTCCGTACGCCATGCGGCACAAGACATCAGGCACATCTTCTGTAACATGTGCAATATTTTTCTTAAAAATGTTGCACCTCTGCAGCATCACAGTTGCAGCAAAAAAACGACTGACAGGGGGGCATTCAATTAACCGCGGTAACGCGCACCTATCCTATTCCAAAATGGTGATAACAGGATTTGCGCGATAATTGTAGCGGGCAAAAGCAGACTTAAGTATAGGAGAAAATAGGGAAATTGCCGGTACCCCCAAAAAGCCAAAATAATATAGGAAAACATTATAGAAATCTATTAGTGGCAATAATCAAAGTATTTGGTGTAATTAAATTAGGTCAAATGTCTTTTATATGCATTTTTTAAACAATGTGGAAAATTTTTAGAAAGCCATTTTTTTTGCTGCAGAATAAGTGCTCTCATTAAATTTGGGGTACATAAAAATGGGTATAAGTATATATGTGGGTCATTTTAGGGGACTTTTTTTTGTAAAAAAGTGGAAACTGACTGATTACTCCCAACAGCAAACCTAAAAACACTTGTCCCAGTGGCAAACGCAGGATTTGCATGGGGGGGTTTCCAGAACTGGGCGGAGCCAATCACGGGGGTGGGGACTGAGGTGACCCAGTATATGCTGGGTCCGTAAAACTAGTGTGTCTGTGTGTGTGTGTGTGTGTATGTGTGTGTATATATATATATATATATATATATCTACACATATATATATATATATATATATATCTACACACACATATATATATATATATATATATACACACATACACACACACATACATATACAAGGGTGGTCTTCAGTATGCCGGCGGTCGGGCTCCCGGCGACCAGCATACCGGCGCCGGGAGCCTGACCGCCGGCATACCAACACTTATTCTCCCTCGTGGGGGTCCACGACCCCCCTGGAGGGAGAATAGAATAGTGTGGCGCGCGTACCGTGGTGAGCGCAGCGAGCCCGCAAGGGGCTCATTTGCGCTCGCCACACTGTTGGTAAGCCGGCGGCCGGCCTCCCGGCGCCGGTATGCTGGTCGCCGGGAGGCCGGCCGCCGGGAGATCGTAGTGAACCCATATACACATATACATAGCATATTAAACATGCATACATATATATATATATACACACATACAGTACACATATATATACACATGTATATATATATATATATATATCATATGTGTGTGTGTGTGTGTGTTTATATGTATGTATGTATGTATATACATGTGTATATATGTAGGCACATGGATATATATGTACTATAATTAAAATAAAGTAAACTTTTATTGCACTTGCAAGTGCCACCAGGAAGACAGCAGGCTGCAGAGGACGCTAGACAGTCATTAATAATACTCGGAACTCGGAAACCCCCCCTGGATGCGCCACTGTGTCCCACTCATAAAGCACCCCAATATACCTGTCACATACCGTGTACCCCAATTTCCATCACTTTGCATTTTTAGATCCCATTATTGGCCGATTAAAAATAATAAAAAACTTCTAAGTGCCTAATTAGTCATTCAGGTGTATGTCCCAGGGGTTCTGAACCTAATCCAGACATTTTTTCATTAAAATAGGGATTTTGGGCTACTTATCCCTATAGTAGCTCAGAGATGATGAAGAGAAATCCGTGATAAACCCTATGGAGACTTATCGCCAATAACTTATCACCACTAATAGGATACCAAATTGTTGCATTTGCGATCATTTGCAGAGAAACCGCATTTTTTGCAAGTGCTTTGGTTCGGAATCGGATTTCAGTTCAGTGTAAAATATAATAAAACATTTTTTATAATGATTCATAAACATTTACAAAAACAGGTAAAATCATGTCACTTTTGCAATCCAAAACCCAAAATTTGGATTAAATGGCCTAATTCAAGGTTAAATGCAAAACAACATTTGGGCAATGTAATGGGCAAAACCATGTTGCACTGCAGAGGGGGGAGGGGGGGGGGGAGGGGACGGACAGATATAACATGTGCAGAGAGAGTTAGATTTGGGTGGGTTATATTGTTTCTGTGCAGAGTAAATACTGGCTGCTTTATTTTTGCACTGCAGTTTAGATTTCAGTTTGAACACACCTCACCCAAATCTAACTCTCTCTGCACATGTTACATCTGCCCCACCTGCACTGTACATGGTTTTGCCCATTAGAGGAAAATTATGTTTTGCAATCAACCTTGAATAAGGCCCAAAATCTGAATTCTAAACAGTGGGAAGATTTAAATCAGGGCTCTGTTCTGATCGGATCTCCGCAGGAGTTCCAGACAGTGTTTTAGTTCGGATCCACTAAATATGGGTGGACTCGGATTTCTGTAGAACCGAACTGCAAATATCTAATTTAGACAAACATTTCGAGTGAGAAAGATGCTCACTGCTGACAAACCGCACAGGGCCTGGCACGCCGATAGGTGCTATTTGGGATGGCTAAAGCAACAGCCTGTAGTTTGCTGGAGATCAATTACTGGCTTTACTTCATGACCCCAATTACCTATGTGCAGTATGTACTGGGTATGATTTGTGGGAACGCCTATTGCATGTATTTAATAATACTGTACGTAGGTAATTGGTCTATAAGTAGTTATTCACAGATTCATTGCTTACGTCCTGTAGTAGCATGGCTTTGCAGGCTGAGTAGACAATTGTGTTGGTGTTTTTTACTGTACATTACAGGAACCCTATCCTCATCAGAAGACGATAATAATATTATCTTTATATCTGACACTCAGGTTCAGGTTTGAAAACTACCAGCGGGTCCAGGCAATACATTTTGCAGTGCAGGAGATAAACAAGAACCCAGATTTTCTGCCAAACATCACCTTAGGATTCCAGATCTATGACTCCTGTACAGTCCTGCAGAGGGCGCTGTCAGGGACACTGCAACTACTGAGTGGGGACGGGCAGCCTCTGCCTAATTATCGCTGCCGGCAAGATGTCCATTTGGCGGCAGTGATTGGCCACTCTATGTCTACATACACCATCCAGCTGGCTCACATTCTAGGGCTGTACCAGTATCCACAAGTAAGTGCCTTTGTATCAACTGAACAGACAATTGGTGCTAGATAAATGTGAATCAAAAGATTGTACCCCATGAATAAAGTCATAAAAGAGGGAAATGTAAAAAGAAAACGAATGTTTAATAATATTTACTATGACTTAAGGCGACGTCCTCTATGAGCAACGTGGCCTAGTGTTCCCGCTCCCAGGCTGGGGCGGTCGGTGGCCGGGCATACACATTGAGCGATATGACATTCAGTGACATCACGTAGCGGCCGGGCAGCTCTTGACCGACAGTCCAGACTGAGCTACCTGCACGGCCGTCAGCGAGGGTCGTTAACGACCCACGGAGCCGCACATCAGTGATCCGCGGCGGCATACAGACTTGCCGAGAAAGTGAGCGTCGTCGTTCAGGAAGGGTGAAAATGAACGTCGTTGCTCATTTTTTCAGCAAGTGTGTATGCACCTTTACTGTTTATTCTCCTCTCTGTGGGGTACAGTGGCGGAACAAGCAAGCGGTGGGCCCAGGTGCAACAAAATGCTTTGGGCCCCCCCATCCAAGTCCACCCCATGGGCAGTGCGCGCCGTAGGCGCGCGCAAAAATACATAGTGGCGTGGCTTCGTGGGGAAGGGGTGTGTCCACAAAATAATACCAATTCATAAAACGGTGCACAGTAGTCTCCATTCTTCAAATTACGCCGCACAGTAGCACCACTACACCAGGTAGAGACCCTTTTACTCCTTACAGCGAACAGATTCCCCTTTTTACACATAACGGCAGACAGCGTGCACTTTTTACACATAACGGCAGACAGCGTGCCCTCGTTACACATAGCGGCAGACAGCATACACTTTTTACACAATGGCAGACAGCGTGCCCTCGTTACACATAGCGGCAGACAGCGTGCCCTCGTTACACATAGCGGCAGACAGCGTGCACTTTTTACACATTACGGCAGACAGCGTCCCCATTTTACACATTACGGCAGACAGCGTCCCCATTTTACACATTACGGCAGACACCATACACCTTTACACATAACGGCAGATAGCGTGCCCTTTTTACACATTACGGCAGGCAGATTCTACCTTTTTACACATAGCGGCAGGCAGATTCCCCATTTTTATACATAGCGGCAGGCAGATTCCCCATTTTTATACATAGCGGCAGGCAGATTCCCCATTTTTACACATTGCGGCAGGCAGATTCCCCATTTTTACATTGCGGCAGGCAGATTCCCCATTTTTACACATTGCGGCAGGCAGATTCCCCATTTTTACATTGCGGCAGGCAGATTCCCCATTTTTTACATTGCGGCAGGCAGTCCCGACTCCCCCCTTTTTACACATTGCGGCAGGCAGTCCCAACAAATAAAAAAAGAAAGAGACAGAAAGAAAGAAAGAAAGAAAGAAAGAAAGAAAGAAAGAAAGAAAGAAAGAAAGAAAGAAAGAAAGAAAGAAAGAAAGAAAGAAAGAAAGAAAGAAGAATTATACTTACCCTCTCTGTTGGCTCTGGCTCCTCGGTGCAGCTTCCCGGGCAGTAGAGAAGAAGGAGGAGGGAGGTGAAGGAGGGAGCCGCAGCAGCGCTGTGTTACTGGTGGAGGCGCTGCTGCTGCCCCTCTGCTTCCCTATAGGCTGTTCTCAGAGACAGCCTATAGTGAAGCAGAGGAGCAGCAGCAGCAGCGCCTCCACCAGTAACAAAGCGCTGCTGCGGCACTCTCCTTCACTGAGAGACTGTGACCTGTTTGTATATGAGGGAGGGAGGGACGGACCCACCTCCCTCCTTCGTGTGCGGGTGGCCAGAATCGTTCCTTATGACAGGCGGGTCACGGGAGCGCTGGTGTGCGGCTGCGGCATGACATACAATGAGTCATTGTGACTCATTCATGTAATGCCGGCCGGCGGCTGTGGGCCCTTGAGTGCGGCGGGGCCCCAGTGCAATGCACTGCCTGCCCCGCCAGTAGTTCCGCCCCTGGTGGGGTATGTTTACTAAACTGTGAGGTTTTTTTAGAAGTGGAGATGTTGCCGAGAGCAACCAATCAGATCCTAGTTATTATCTTCTAGAAGCAGCTAGATGAATGTTAAGTGGAATCTGATTGGTTCCTATGGGAAACATCTCCACTTCTGAAACAACTCCCACTTTAGTAAATATACCCCTGTATATCCACATATTTAGTCTTCCATATACACTACATAAAAATATAATGCAGTTAAAGTAATAAGTAATTCAGTACACTGCCCAATAGTCCTAAAACATTAAATAATACAGTACATGTAATTACTTTTAGTACATGGTACTTTTTGTCATTGTATGTATTTCAGTGTATAGGCATCAAGGGGATGTAGTTAAAATGCCACCAGATGGGATCCAGGTGGTCGAAATCCCGATGCTGGAATCCCGAACAACGGCATAAAACCGGCGTCAAAATCCTGATGAAGCTAGGGATCCCGGCATCAAAATACCGATGCCCGGAATCCTTGTCCTTCTTCCAGAAGTTTGGGGGGGGGGGGAGTTTTAGGTTTAGGCATTATAAGGGGGGCAGGGACGGGAAGGTTATGGTGTGGGTGGGGGGGGGGGGGGTAAGGCACTTAGAAGGGTTAGGTTTAGGCAGCGAGTAATGATGGAGGGTTAGGGTAAGGCGACACCGGTGAAAGGTTAGGTTTAGGTACCCACAAGGGAGTGTTGAGGTTAGGGTAGGGGGCAGGAGGCAGGGGAAGGTTAGGGTACTTTTGGAGGAAAAGTCAGGATTCTGATTGTAGTGGTGCCGCTGTCAGGATTCTGACCGCTGGTATCCTGCCCATCGGGATATCATACTGAATCCACATAAAGTGCTCTCTCAAGTTCTATAGGCTGAGAAGTTGCAATTACAATTAATGAATGTCCATTGCCCCCATTGCAGACTCTGGAAAGGAAATTGATAAAAGCATAATCTAATGAAGCTTTCCCCTAGGGGGATGTAATGAGAATCTTCTGTTCCATGCAATGCTTCCAGATGTTTTTCAGATCAGTATCTATGACTTGCAGTATATTACTTTTCCTTTTTCTAAACTTTCATGTTTTGATTTGTCCTGTTTCCCTTTTTAAAAAACCTCTTAGTAATATTTATTTTACTGCAGATTATTGCCCTCTGTTATCAGCCATTTTAATTTCTGTCAATTTTACTCTAGTATCCATCAATTAGGAATTGATAGCAAAGGATCCGCCATCAATGGTGACATCAGCATTTTACAGTGATGGCAGGAAACCATCGACAGTGAACCATCCATGATTTGCACCATCGATGGCCATTACACACAATGTAGACGGCGGGTTTGACCAGTTGGGCGGCTGGATATATTAGGTGGCAGCCAATCAAGGAATGGGGATGGGGCTATGCAGGGTGCAAGTGGGGCAGGGCTATGCTCTTTGTCTACACATTTCCAGATGTGTAAGATGCATACAGTATGTAGGCTATTTCCAAAAATAAATAAATCGTAAGATGAGACTGCATTGGGAACTCTGTAAATCTCTGTCAGAACCATAATTTTAAATTGTAGTTAAAAAAATAAATAAAACAGATGTTTCTTTTTTTTTTTTTACGTTTTAACTCCATAGCATCGGGGCAATTTCGGAGGCTTTTGTCATTCAGAATTATGGCAAAAAAATATAAATATTTTTTGTAATGAAAGAGAAAGACATTTTAGATAATGTAGTATTCTGTTAAAAAGCCTCTGACACATTGGAGTATTGTAGTGTGATTTAAAATAGGTTGATGTTTTTGTACATACAGTATGTGAATTTTTTCTTTCCTGTGTGAAGCTTCTAAAAGTTGTTTTGTAACTCACAACAGATCAGCCACTTCTCCACAAGCTCACTTCTCAGCAACCGTGTACAGTTCCGCTCCTTCTTTAGAACAGTCCCTAGTGATGCCTTTCAGTCCCAGGGTCTGGCTCAGCTGGTGCTGCATTTTGGGTGGACCTGGGTTGGACTAGTAGCCACTGACAATGACTATGGACAACAAGGTATCCAAATGATCAAGAGAGATATTCTAAAAGCCGGTGCTTGTGTGGCCTTCACAGAGAATATTATTACCAGCCAGCAAGACCGAAATGCCCCACATGTTGTTGGGGTCATTAAAGAATCATCGGCCACAGCAGTGGTCATCTTTTCCACCGATATAGACTTAGTCTACGTTCTTGATGAGATGTTAAGACAAAATATCTCAGGGAAGCTATGGATTGCCGGTGAGGCTTGGGCAACTTCTCCTTTCTTATCAGTAGACAAGTATTCTAGACTTCTTGTTGGAACCATTGGTTTTGCCCTACACAGCGAAAGCATGCCAGGCTTTGGAGATTTCCTCAACAGCATCCACCCATCTATGCCTGTGGGAGGTGAATGGATAAAAATATTCTGGGAGGTAGTTTTTAGCTGTAAATTCCCAGACAAGAAAAACTTCACAGCCTCTTCGCAATCATTAATTCATGAATGTACTGGTGAAGAAAGTCTAAAAAGCCTACAGAACAGTTATAATGATATCTCTGGCTTGAGGGTAACTTATAACATCTACACAGCCGTCCGTGTTGTAGCCAAAGCTCTGCAAGATTTGGGCAACTGCAGGAACGGAAACGGGCCATTTGCTAATGGGTCATGCGCTGATGTCAGGAACTTCCAACCATGGCAGGTTAGAATATCTAAAAACACACATACCAAATAAAATTGAGTATGCAATTGCATAGATGTTCTCACTCACAAAGCAAAATACAAATAATAGTGATGTAATTATTCAGGAAAAATGGGGAAAGCAAGCGCAACAGAACAGAGAATAGATGTAAAAAATATGTCTGTTCTTGGTATGAGGCCAAGATCTTCGTAATATTCATTTGCAAACATGGACACATGGGGGCATATGTACAGATGTGTCCACTTACACCTTTCCTATTTTGCCAACTCGCCTGGAGGCACACAAGGATCCTCTAATAGGCACTACATGGATCAGCATTTCCTTAAGCCAGAGTTTCTCAAATGCGGTCCTCAAGGCACTCCAACGGTCCAGATTTTAGGTATATCCATGACTCAGGACAGATGGTTAAATCAAATTGACTGAGGTGCTCATTAAGTCACCTGTGGCCAAGCATGGATAAACTTAAAACCTGGGCCATTGGAGTGCCTTGAGGACCACATTTGAGAATCTCTGCCTGAAGCTGCTGGCCTCATGCATGCCTCTCAGAAGATCTGTCTGGTTTCAGCACCAGGGATCGGGCTAGTACAAGTCCAATCTGACAGGTAATTTGTGCACAGGAGATTGCACCTCACTCTATTTTAACTGCATTTATCAGATTTCAAGCCACTTCCTTACCACTCTAATACAGACAACAAAAATTGATTAATGGCATTAGATTGCAAACATGACCCTTTATATGCCATCTACTCCACATGCCCCTTTATATGCAATTAAAGATCCCTTATGCCTTGGGCCCACAAAGTTTCCCATTACAATATTTGTAAAAAGATTGTGCAAATGTAATCATGTTGGTGGTCAGTATGTTATATATTAATAGCAGAAGGATGACTTTTATGAGTGCCATATTTCTATGATGCCGTTATAAGAACAGGGCACATGATATGCAATTAAAGGTTTTGGTGCGTAGATTTGCAGAAAAATATTGGCATTGTCATTTGTTGCTTTGTTTCAGAGTTATGTGGCAAAATGTCCACCAGCCATTTACAATGCATCACCATTGTGCTCTGGAAAGTGTGACAGTTGTGAACTCTCCCTGTGCACCTGCTGGGTGACCTGGAACATTGGACCTGCTGGGTGGTCTAGAAACTGTGGCAGTTATGTGCTGCCACCCACTAAGCAGGGATATTTCCAAATTCAACTCCTAAGGGGGTTTTAGGGCTAAAATGTTCTGCCCAGCAACCAAGGGGTAGGTGCCATTGTAGGGAGTATGGAGTAGATAATAGTAAAAGTAAGGGAAAGGGAAGCACTTGTTCGTGGATTATTATTTAAAATAATAAGGGAAAGGGAAAGTTCAAGCAAGAAGTGAGTTGGTCAGGAAATAAATCTGCATTGCCATGTTGTACAAAGCTTTAGAAAGCATCACTATGTTCAATTTTTCAAGTACAAATCACTCACAGTAGAGTCAGCATTACTGGGGCCTGATGTACAGTATACTGTATTTCAGATTATATTTTCGGCTTTCTTCTGTACATATACACATATCCTCAGTGGTACTGTCCATTTGTATGCAGCTATTACACTACGTGAAGAAGGTGCATCTGAGGATGACCAGCGGCAGAGAACTCTTCTTCAATAAGAATGGAGATCCACCTGCACTGTATGACATAGTGAATTGGCAGCTGAGTCCAGATGGAAGACTCCAACAGGTTACAGTGGGAAGTTATGACACCAGCGTCACCACTGGAAATGTGTTCATCATCAACACTAGCTCTGTACAGTGGGGCACTGGAGTAAAGAGGGTGAGACGTTGTTTGTGGACCTGTTTTGTCTTCTGTTAGATTGCATGAGGCTAATTACTCTAATAAGGTCATTATGGTTTTCTGTCTACATTACTGAACTTCTTTAATTTGTTAGCTCACTACGATCATGGATTCATAGATAAAACATTATATTTTGAGATTTTTTTATTTTTTTTAAACATTGCTTTCTGGATCTACTCACACAACATTATCAAAGTAAGAAACAGTAATCAATCTATATTCTGTCTTCAACTGTTCTCCCTACATGCCCCGTCATGCTTCACAATACCCACAAACAGTAGCATCAACGAACATCTAGAATATCCTGACATAATAAAAAGAAATTATCGCACACAACATATGCGTCACAATTATACTGCCAGGTAGAGTAGAGATCCATTTGTCGGTGTTGTTGAAAAAGTTACATTTTCCAAATGAAATGTCATTTTATGTAGCAAATGTAATGACATATAAAAAATGTTTTCCAAAGCGTCTTTTGTTACATTATGGGCTGGATGTAATGCCTTCTGGGTTGTCCGCAGGCGCAAGTTGTAGGCCAAACTTGGGCATTTTTTTTAAAAGCGGCAATAATTTACAATGCAAACCCATGCCTTGTAAGCGGTTGCCGCTTTAAAGAAAAGTCAGAGTACGGCCGACAGCCCGCACCTGCAGCCAACTCGGATGGCATTACATACCGCCCCATAAATCCAGTGGAAACTTATTTCCTCCAGTATTCATACTGGCCAATCAGAAAATAGATGTAGACACCTTAACATAGGTAAATATTGAAATGTTATCAGCTGGAGGAGTCAGTATGCTAACAAAAAAATCAGAAAATTACATAGTGGTCTGGTGTCGTCGTCGTCATTGTCATCAGTCAATCATCGTCGTCATAATCATCATCATCATCATCATCATCATCTTCATCATCCTGTCAACTGGACACTGTTTTTTTACCTGACTCCAGTACACACAATGAATAAGACCACAAATCATGTACAGTACATCTAAATTATATGGAATAAATCTGTTCATTGCCTCACTCACCCTACCTGTCCCACTTCAGAATCTCCCAAAACTGCTAGGTATGCTTTGGAGCTACAGAATGTGCATGTGACAATTTTGTGTCCTAGAGCTTGAAAACATTTGTTCATTGTCACTTAAATTTTCTTTACATTTTCTTTGCGCCTAGAAGCCCAAGACCAAGTTTCCAGGGCAGTGAGAATGGGTTGGGGCTGAAATGCCGGCGGGTGGGATGCCGACGGTCAGAATACTGAGTGCTGTATCCTGCTGCTTAGAATCCTGACAGGGGTCAGTAGGCAATCTACCCCTCACCACCTAATTCCCCCCCCCCCCCCTCCGCAGCCTAACCCTAACTCTCCCTGGTGATGCCTAAACCTAACCATCCCTCTCTGCAGCCTAACACTAACCCTCCCTGTGGGTGCCTAACCCTAACCCCCCCTCCCCTCAGCCTAAACCAAACCCCCTCTTCCCTCAACCTAACCTTCCTCCCGCAGCCTAAATATAACTTCCACGCTGCACCTTATCACTCTGACATCCCGGCACTCACTCGATCGGGATCTGTCTGGCTGTTGGGATGCCAGCGCCGGTATTGTGATCCTATTCAGGATGTCGGCACTGGCATTCTCATCAGTGTCGGGATCCCATGAGCATATGTCAGTGTCAAGTTATACACCGAATACAACGACCCTAAGCACACAGCCAAGATATCAAAGGAGTGGCTTCAGGACAACTCTGGGAATGTCCTTCAGTGGCCCAGCCAGAGCCCAGACTTGAATCCGATTGAACATCTCTGGATAGATCTGAAAATTGCTGTGCACCAACGCTTCCCATCCAACCTGATGGAGCTTGAGAGGTGCTGCAAAGAGGAATGGGCGAAACTGCCCAAAGATAGGTGTGCCAAGCTTGTGGCATCATATTCAAATAGACTGGAGGCTGTAAGTGCTGCCAAAGGTGCATCAACAAAGTATTGAGCAAAGGCTGTGAATACTTATGTACATGTGATTTCTTAGTTTTTTATTTTTAATGAATTTGCAAAAATCTCAAAAACACTTTTTTCACGTTGTCATTATGGGGTATTGTGTGTAGAATTTAAGGGGGAAAAAATGAATTTATTCCATTTTGGAATAAGGCTGTACCATAACAATATGTGGAAAAAGTGAAGCGCTGTGAATACTTTCCGGATGCACTGTATATACACAGAAGTGACCCCAACCAGCCATTGATGGGGTAAGTCTCTGATTACTTCCCCAGTGATCTTTTATTAATAAATAGGTCCAAAAAAGATTATCCACAATGAATAGCAAGAACAGAAATTGGTTTCAGACTTTTCTTTTACAAATACATTTTATATACTCTATCTATCTATCTATCTATCTATCTATCTATCTATCTATCTATCTATCTATCTATCTATCTATCTATCTATCTATCTCTATCTGTGTATTTATGTATTTCCTAGCTATTTGTACCACAAATTGGATGACAAATATCTCTTATAAATATTGTCCCCAAGGTCCCTCTCTCGGTCTGCAGTTCTAGCTGTCCACCAGGATTTAGGAAAGTGGCCAAAAGAGGGGAACCGGTGTGTTGTTACCAATGCATCCCTTGCCCTTGTGGAGAGATTTCCAACCAATCAGGTGAGTGATAGAATGTCACTATAGACATGTTCCATGTTTTGTATATTTATTGGTTTTTGGTCAAAAGCCACCTGTTGTGGTTATCCAACCCACTGTATATAACAATCCACGCTCATGTTGCAGCCTCTGTAAGTGTTCTAGAAAGGAATCGCTTCACTAAATTCCAATTATATCATTATGTGAAGATAAACTGATGAAGCCAACTTGTTTTCCATTTTCCAGATTCAGTAGATTGTACCAAATGCTTGTGGGATACGTGGCCAGATCCAGCACAAGATAACTGTGTTCCAAAGACCAGAGAATTTCTGGCCTTTGAAGATCCTTTGGGGGCCACTTTAACTGTGACAAGTATCTCCTCATCATTAGTTCCCATGGCAATCTTTGGACTTTTTATTCATTATAAGAACACACCCATTGTCCGAGCCAATAACTATTATTTAAGTTGCCTTCTTCTGGTGTCATTATCCCTTTGTTTCCTCTGCTCGCTGGTTTTTATTGGTTGCCCCAATCCTCAGAAATGTCTTTTACGACAAGTTGCATTTGGCATTGTGTTTGCCCTTTGTGTGTCCTGCATCTTGGCCAAAACCATTATGGTCGTCATAGCCTTCAAAGCCACAAAGCCAGGTAGCTGCATGAGGAAATGGACAACTTCCAAAGTATCCTATTTTGTCATCGTTCTATGTATCATTACTCAATCCTCTATCTGCGTTACGTGGCTGATGTTGTCCCCTCCTTTTCTGGAACTCAAAACAGAAATTAAATTCGGAGTAATCATTGTTGAATGTAACGAGGGGTCACAGATTGCCTTCTGGAGCATGCTGGGATATCTTACTCTTTTGGCCACCATTAGTTTCATAGTTGCCTTCTTGGCCAGGACACTTCCTGACAGCTTCAATGAAGCCAAGTTCATCACCTTCAGCATGCTGGCCTTCCTCAGTGTCTGGGTGTCCTACATCCCGGCCTCCCTCAGCTCAAAGGGCAAATACACTGTGGCCATGGAGATATTCGCTATCCAGTCATCGAGTTGGGGTCTGGTTATTTGCATGTTTATACCTAAATGTTTTATTATTCTGTTCAGACCCCATATGAACTCCAGAGAACATCTCATGGGGAAAGAGAAGAATCAGACTGATAAAGTTAAAAAGATCTGAAACCTCAAAAACATTTGTTTACTGGTATCCCTACCTCTACTCGCAGTGTTGTTCTAAAACAAGACATGTACAGATTGCATTCTGCCTCAAAAGCCTTGTTGTAAATGGTAAAACAATAAAAGTGTGTGTATGCTTAAAACCTACACCTTACATTTTATAATGATTGTAATATATGTGCTTTGATAAATAAACTGTGTAGTGGACGCATGCACTGACTTTTTACATCTCTACTACAGCTTTATTTCATCAGGATGACTGTTGACGAGTAACAATTACACAGTAAATGTTCATAGTCCTGTCACTAACTAATAGGGACCTACACCTAGTCACCGACCAGCTTTTATCATAAATCCATCCCAGACAGCCTTTTATACCTTAGACTCCTCCTCCTATTCCCAGACTGACAGGCAAATGACACTCCCACCTTGCCTTGAAAAGGGAGCTCTTCAGAGCTGCTCTGGTTGATTAATCACATGCTTTCAGCTGCTCCAGGCTGAAGATTAGAACTAGAAACAAAAAACATTAGTATCCCCCAGCACACGGGATGATATCAGCAACAGGATTTGAAAACTAAATGGTGGTAGATAATTCATGGATCTCAGTTGCATATATTTGCAAAGACATGGTAAGCCCCCAGGCCAACTTCAAGGCGTCGCTGAGTACTGGGGGTACCTAACATTAAGTCTAAAGTCCTAATTCTGACCTGATTGCTCCTCTGCAAATTTGCAGAGATTTGCAATCAGATAATCGCCACCCAGAGAGAAAACTCACCCTGTGCAAGTCTATATAAACCTTTCGAAAATCTCTATGAACTCCGGTCAGCTGCAATTCCATTTGCAACTCACCCACCATCTAAAGTTTTTTTCCAGTCTGTGCGCAGCCTAGGAACTACTCCTACAGTGCAATACAAACAGGCTGATCAGGGCCGGAGCTTACTTCACACACCCGCCCTGAAAACGCTTGGGAATACCTGTATTTTTCCTGACACTCCCAGAAAACGTCTAGTTACGCCCCCCAATGCCCGCTTCCTGTCAATTAACTTGCAATATCACTGGATTCTCATGCAGTTTGGCCTCATGTATGCGCACCACAAACTATACGCAAGCGCAGTTGATCAATAATCGTCCGCCTTACGAATTTGCTCAACAGCGATCGGGTCTGAATTAGGCCCTAAGTCCGTGGCGCGGTACCCCACAAACCGGCAAGGGCCAGACACCCCAGGGCAGCACACTAGTGACAGGCTAAAGTGTTAGTGAATATTAGGAAGCACAAGCTATATCTAAAAGATGATACCCATGTGAAAAGTATAATTATAAAAGTGGTATTACTGTACTAGAAAATTATGGGGCAGATGTATTAACCTGGAGAAGGCATAAGGAAGTGATAAACCAGTGATATGTGTAAGGTGATAAAGGCACTAGCCAATCAGATCCTAACTGTTCATTTACATATTGGAGCTGATTGGCTGGTGCCTTTATCACCTTGCACATATCACTGGTTTATCACTTCCTTATGCCTTCTCCAGGTTAATACATCTGCCCCTATATCCTTACAAGAATAAGTAAGTAGCAATGCTTTATTGTATGAATAAAAAGGTACCTGTACTACGAGAAAAATACTATTACTTTGCTAAATTCACCTTTAGTTGCTTAAGTTCTGGTGCAAGGGTCTTTCTGGTGTACAAAGTACAATAGCTGAAACGGGGGAGTCTGATGATATAATTTATAATACTGTACCATGTAGACTATGGAATGCTGGCACTGGAAGATTGACAACTGTGAATGATACTTAAACCATCTTGCTTAGAAATACTGGGGCAGATGTATTAACCTGGAGAAGGCATGAGGAAGTGATAAACCAGTGATATGTGCAAGGTGATAAAGGCACCAGCCAATCAGCTCCAATATGTAAATTAACAGTTAGGAGCTGATTGGCTGGTGCCTTTATCGCCTTGCACTTATCACTGGTTTATCACTTCCTTATGCCTTCTCCAAGTTATTACATCAGCCCCATTGAGCCTAATTCAGACCTGATCGCACCAGCAAAATTGTTCTCTAATGGGCAAAACCATGTGCACTGCCGGGGGTGTGGGTGTGGGGGGGGGGCAGATGTAACACGTACAGATAGTGGGGCTAATTCAACAAGGAACGCAAAACTGCAAAAATCGCATAAATTGCGAAAATACATAAAATCTGAGACAAAAAACTAAATTTCTGAGACAAAAAATACAACTTCTGAGACATAGCAAAAACTGCGTATACACTACGAAAACTAGGCGTGTAGGGGCGTACTAAAGGGCTGGACTCGCAAAAATCACGAGCAGGGGCGTGTTGTTGGCGTATGCAGATTTTAGATAGGCGGAGCATACGCATTTTTTTTTACAACTGAACGCACATTTATGGTGTGCAGTTTCTGAGTGACTACAGGTCTACCTTAAAATCTGCACAAGCTGACCTCAGTTGTAGACTGTTCGATGTATACTGCAATCATTGCTTCATTACACCCCGCTGAAGCAGCTCACACTGCTGACCACAATTCACCTAACAACATGTAAGGTAGTGATGTGCACCGGACATTTTTCGGGTTTTGTGTTTTGGTTTGGGATTCGGTTCCGCGACCGTGTTTTGGATTCGGACGCGTTTTGGCAAAACCTCCCTCAAAATTTTTTGTCGATTTCGGGTGTGTTTTGGATTCGGGTGTTTTTTACAAAAAAACCCTCAAAAACAGCTTAAATCATAGAATTTGGGGGTCATTTTGATCCCATAGTCTTATTAACCTCAATAACCATTATTTCCACTCATTTTCAGTCTATTCTGAACACCTCACACCTCACAATATTATTTTTAGTCCTAAAATTTGCACCGAAGTCGCTGTGTGACTAAGCTAAGTGACACAAGTGGCCGGCACAAACACCTGGCCTATCTAGGAGTGGCACTGCAGTGTCAGTCAGGATGGCACTTCAAAAAAATAGTCCCCAAACAGCACATGATGCAAAGAAAAAAAGAAGCGCAATGAGGTAGCTGTGTGACTAAGCTAAGCAACCCAAGTGGCCGACACAAACACCTGGCCCATCTAGGAGTGGCACTGCAGTGTCAGACAGGATGGCACTTCAAAAAAATTGTCCCCAAACAGCACATGATGCAAAGAAAAAAAGAGGCGCAATGAGGTAGCTGTATTACTAAGCTAAGCAACCCAAGTGGCTGACCCAAACACCTGGCCCATCTAGGAGTGGCACTGCAGTTTTCTAGCGAGAGGATGAGTGCTTCCATCATCATGTGAAGCTGAACCACTAGCCATGAACATAGGCCAGGGCCTCAGCCGTTCCTTGCCACTCCGTGTCGTAAATGGCATATTGGCAAGTTTACGCTTCTCCTCGGACGCTTTTAATTGAGATTTTTAGGTCATTTTACTGAACTTTTGTTTTTTGGATTTTACATGCTCTCTGCTATGACATTGGGCATCGGCCTTGGCAGACGACTTTGATGGCATATCATCGTCTCGGCCATGACTAGTGGCATCAGCTTCAGCACGAGGTGGAAGTGGATCTTGATCTTTCCCTATTTTACCCTCCACATTTTTGTTCTCCATTTTTTAATGTGTGGAGTTATATGCCAGTATCAATAGCAATGGCCTACTACTATATATACTGCGCACAACTGAAATGCACCACAGGTATGGATGGATAGTATACTTGACGACATAGAGGTAGGTAGAGCAGTGGCCTACTGTACCGTACTGCTATATATTATATACTGGTGGTCAGCAAACTGTGCAAAACTGAAATGCACCACAGGTATGGATGGATAGTATACTTGACAACACAGAGGTAGGTAGAGCAGTGGCCTTCTGTACCGTACTGCTATATATTATATACTGGTGGTCAGCAAACTGTGCAAAACTGAAATGCACCACAGGTATGGATGGATAGTATACTTGACGACACAGAGGTAGGTAGAGCAGAGGCCTACTGTACCGTACTGCTATATATTATATACTGGTGGTCAGCAAAATTATGCACTGTACTCCTACTATATACTACAATGCAGCACAGATATGGAGCGTTTTTCAGGCAGAGAACGTATAATACTGGTGGTCACTGGTCAGCAAAACTCTGCACTGTACTCCTCCTATATAATATACTGGTGGTCCCCAGTCCCCACAATAAAGCAGTGTGAGCACAGATATATGCAGCACACTGAGCACAGATATGGAGCGTTTTTCAGGCAGACAACGTATACTGGTGGTCACTGGTCAGCAAAACTCTGCACTGTACTCCTCCTATATAATACTTCTGGTCACCAGTCCCCACAATAAAGCAGTGTGAGCACAGATATATGCAGCACACTGAGCACAGATATGGAGCGTTTTTCAGGCAGACAATGTATACTGGTGGTCACTGGTCAGCAAAACTCTGCACTGTACTCCTCCTATATAATACTGCTGGTCCCCAGTCCCCACAATAAAGCAGTGTGAGCACAGATATATGCAGCACACTGAGCACAGATATGGAGCGTTTTTCAGTAGTGATGAGCACCGGAAATTTTTCGGGTTTTGTGTTTTGGTTTTGGGTTCGGTTCCGCAGCCGTGTTTTGGGTTCGAACGCGTTTTGGTAAAACCTCACTGAATTTTTTTTGTCGGATTCGGGTGTGTTTTGGATTCGTTTTTTTTTTTCAAAAAACCCTAAAAAACAGCTTAAATCATAGAATTTGGGGGTCATTTTGATCCCAAAGTATTATTAACCTCAATAACCATTATTTCCACTCATTTTCAGTCTATTCTGAACACCTCACACCTCACAATATTATTTTTAGTCCTAAAATTTGCACCGAGGTCGCTGGATGACTAAGCTCAGCGACCCAAGTGGCCGACACAAACACCTGGCCCATCTAGGAGTGGCACTGCAGTGTCACGCAGGATGGCCCTTCCAAAAAACACTCCCCAAACAGCACATGACGCAAAGAAAAAAAGAGGCGCAATGAGGTAGCTGTGTGAGTAAGATAAGCGACCCAAGTGGCCGACACAAACACCTGGCCCATCTAGGAGTGGCACTGCAGTGTCACGCAGGATGGCCCTTCCAAAAAACACTCCCCAAACAGCACATGACGCAAAGAAAAAAGAGGCGCAATTAGGTAGCTGTGTGAGTAAGATAAGCGACCCAAGTGGCCGACACAAACACCTGGCCCATCTAGGAGTGGCACTGCAGTGTCAGACAGGATGGCACTTCAAAAAAACACTCCCCAAACAGCACATGACGCAAAGAAGAAAAAAAAAGAGGCGCAATGAGGTAGCTGTGTGACTAAGATAAGCGACCCAAGTGGCCGACACAAACACCTGGCCCATCTAGGAGTGGCACTGCAGTGTCACGCAGGATGGCCCTTCCAAAAAACACTCCCCAAACAGCACATGACGCAAAGAAAAAAAGAGGCGCAATGAGGTAGCTGTGTGAGTAAGATAAGCGACCCAAGTGGCCGACACAAACACCTGGCCCATCTAGGAGTGGCACTGCAGTGTCACGCAGGATGGCCCTTCCAAAAAACACTCCCCAAACAGCACATGACGCAAAGAAAAAAAGAGGCGCAATGAGGTAGCTGTGTGAGTAAGATAAGCGACCCAAGTGGCCGACACAAACACCTGGCCCATCTAGGAGTGGCACTGCAGTGTCACGCAGGATGGCCCTTCCAAAAAACACTCCCCAAACAGCACATGACGCAAAGAAAAAAAGAGGCGCAATGAGGTAGCTGTGTGACTAAGATAAGCGACCCAAGTGGCCGACACAAACACCTGGCCCATCTAGGAGTGGCACTGCAGTGTCACGCAGGATGGCCCTTCAAAAAACTAGTCCCCAAACAGCACATGATGCAAAGAAGAAAAAAAAGAGGCGTAATGAGGTAGCTGTGTGACTAAGCTAAGCGACCCTAGTGGCCGACACAAACACCTGGCCCATCTAGGAGTGGCACTGCAGTGTCATGCAGGATGGCCCTTCCAAAAAACACCCCCCAAACAGCACATGACGCAAAGAAAAATGAAAGAAAAAAGAGGTGCAAGATGGAATTGTCCTTGAGCCCTCCCACCCACCCTTATGCTGTATAAACGGGACATGCACACTTTAACCAACCCATCATTTCAGTGACAGGGTCTGCCACACGACTGTGACTGAAATGACGGGTTGGTTTGGACCCCCACCAAAAAAGAAGCAATTAATCTCTCCTTGCACAAACTGGCTCTACAGAGGCAAGATGTCCACCTCATCATCATCCTCCGATATATCACCGTGTACATCCCCCTCCTCACAGATTATCAATTCGTCCCCACTGGAATCCACCATCTTAGCTCCCTGTGTACTTTGTGGAGGCAATTGCTGCTGGTCAATGTCTCCACGGAGGAATTGATTATAATTCATTTTAATGAACATCATCTTCTCCACATTTTCTGGATGTAACCTCGTACGCCGATTGCTGACAAGGTGAGCGGCGGCACTAAACACTCTTTCGGAGTACACACTTGTGGGAGGGCAACTTAGGTAGAATAAAGCCAGTTTGTGCAAGGGCCTCCAAATTGCCTCTTTTTCCTGCCAGTATAAGTACGGACTGTCTGACGTGCCTACTTGGATGCGGTCACTCATATAATCCTCCACCATTCTTTCAATGGGGAGAGAATCATATGCAGTGACAGTAGACAACATGTCCGTAATCGTTGTCAGGTCCTTCAGTCCGGACCAGATGTCAGCATCAGCAGTCGCTCCAGACTGCCCTGCATCACCGCCAGCGGGTGGGCTCGGAATTCTGAGCCTTTTCCTCGCACCCCCAGTTGCGGGAGAATGTGAAGGAGGAGATGTTGACAGGTCGCGTTCCGCTTGACTTGACAATTTTGTCACCAGCAGTTCTTTGAACCCCAGCAGACTTGTGTCTGCTGGAAAGAGAGATCCAAGGTAGGTTTTAAAATTAGGATCGAGCACGGTGGCCAAAATGTAGTGCTCTGATTTCAACAGATTGACCACCCGTGAATCCTTGTTAAGCGAATTAAGGGCTCCATCCACAAGTCCCACATGCCTAGCGGAATCGCTCTGTGTTAGCTCCTCCTTCAATGTCTCCAGCTTCTTCTGCAAAAGCCTGATGAGGGGAATGACATGACTCAGGCTGGCAGTGTCTGAACTGACTTCACGTGTGGCATGTTCAAAAGGTTGCAGAACCTTGCACAACGTTGAAATCATTCTCCACTGCGCTTGAGACAGGTGCATTCCACCTTCTATATCGTGCTCAGTTGTATAGGCTTGAATGGCCTTTTGGTGCTCCTCCAACCTCTGAAGCATATAGAGGGTTGAATTCCACCTCGTTACCACTTCTTGCTTCAGATGATGGCAGGGCAGGTTCAGGCGTTTTTGGTGGTGCTCCAGTCTTCTGTACGTGGTGCCTGTACGCCGAAAGTGTCCCGCAATTCTTCTGGCCACCGACAGCATCTCTTGCACGCCCCTCTCGTTTTTTAAATAATTCTGCACCACCAAATTCAAGGTATGTGCAAAACATGGGACGTGCTGGAATTTGCCCAGATTTAATGCACACACAATATTGCTGGCGTTGTCCGATGCCACAAATCCACAGGAGAGTCCAATTGGGGTAAGCCATTCTGCGATGATCTTCCTCAGTTGCCGTAAGAGGTTTTTAGCTGTGTGCGTATTCTGGAAAGCGGTGATACAAAGCGTAGCCTGCCTAGGAAAGAGTTGGCGTTTGCGAGATGCTGCTACTGGTGCCGCCGCTGCTGTTCTTGCGGCGGGAGTCCATACATCTACCCAGTGGGCTGTCACAGTCATATAGTCCTGAGCCTGCCCTGCTCCACTTGTCCACATGTCCGTGGTTAAGTGGACATTGGGTACAACTGCATTTTTTAGGACACTGGTGAGTCTTTTTCTGAGGTCTGTGTACATTTTCGGTATCGCCTGCCTAGAGAAATGGAACCTAGATGGTATTTGGTATCGGGGACACAGTACCTCCAACAAGTCTCTAGTTGGCTCTGCAGTAATGATGGATACCGGAACCACGTTTCTCACCGCCCAGGATGCCAAGGCCTCAGTTATCCGCTTTGCAGCAGGATGACTGCTGTGATATTTCATCTTCCTCGCAAAGGACTGTTGGACAGTCAATTGCTTGGTGGAAGTAGTAAAAGTGGTCTTACGAGTACGACTTCCCCTCTGGGATGACCATCGACTCCCAGCAGCAACAACAGCAGCGCCAGCAGCAGTAGGCGTTACACGCAAGGATGCATCGGAGGAATCCCAGGCAGGAGAGGACTCGTCAGAATTGCCAGTGACATGGCCTGCAGGACTATTGGCATTCCTGGGGAAGGAGGAAATTGACACTGAGGGAGTTGGTGGGGTGGTTTGCGTGAGCTTGGTTACAAGAGGAAGGGATTTACTGGTCAGTGAACTGCTTCCGCTGTCGCCCAAAGTTTTTGAACTTGTCACTGACTTATGATGAATGCGCTGCAGGTGACGTATAAGGGAGGATGTTCCGAGGTGGTTAACGTCCTTACCCCTACTTATTACAGCTTGACAAAGGCAACACACGGCTTGACAAATGTTGTCCGCATTTCTGTTGAAATACTTCCACACCGAAGAGCTGATTTTTTTGGTATTTTCACCAGGCATGTCAATGGCCCTATTCCTCCCACGGACAACAGGTGTCTCCCCGGGTGCCTGACTTAAACAAACCACCTCACCATCAGAATCCTCCTGGTCAATTTCCTCCCCAGCGCCAGCAACACCCATATCCTCCTCATCCTGGTGTACTTCAACACTGACATCTTCAATCTGACTATCAGGAACTGGACTGCGGGTGCTCCTTCCAGCACTTGCAGGGGGCGTGCAAATGGTGGAAGGCGCATGCTCTTCACGTCCAGTGTTGGGAAGGTCAGGCATCGCAACCGACACAATTGGACTCTCCTTGTGGATTTGTGATTTCGAAGAACGCACAGTTCTTTGCTGTGCTTTTGCCAGCTTGAGTCTTTTCATTTTTCTAGCGAGAGGCTGAGTGCTTCCATCCTCATGTGAAGCTGAACCACTAGCCATGAACATAGGCCAGGGCCTCAGCCGTTCCTTGCCACTCCGTGTGGTAAATGGCATATTGGCAAGTTTACGCTTCTCCTCCGACAATTTTATTTTAGATTTTTGAGTCCTTTTTTTACTGATATTTGGTGTTTTGGATTTTACATGCTCTGTACTATGACATTGGGCATTGGCCTTGGCAGACGACGTTGCTGGCATTTCATCGTCTCGGCCATGACTAGTGGCAGCAGCTTCAGCACGAGGTGGAAGTCGATCTTGATCTTTCCCTATTTTTGGAACCTCAACATTTTTGTTCTCCATATTTTAATAGGCACAACTAAAAGGCACCTCAGGTAAACAATGGAGATGGATGGATACTAGTATACTTATGGATGGACGAGCGACTGCCGACACAGAGGTAGCTACAGCCGTGGACTACCGTACTGTGTCTGCTGCTAATATAGACTGGATGATAATGATATAAAAAATATATATATATCACTACTGCAGCCGGACAGGTATATATTATATAATGACGGACCTGCTGGACACTGTCAGCACTGCAGACTCCTAAAGTAAGCTACTAGTATCAAGAAGATAGAAAAAAAAAACCACCACAGGTAGGTGGTATACAATTATGGATGGACGAGCGACTGCCGACACAGAGGTAGCTACAGCCGTGGACTACCGTACTGCGTCTGCTGCTAATATAGACTGGATGATAATGATATAAAAAATATATATATATCACTACTGCAGCCGGACAGGTATATATTATATAATGACGGACCTGCTGGACACTGTCAGCACTGCAGACTCCTAAAGTAAGCTACTAGTATCAAGAAGATAGAAAAAAAAAAACACCACAGGTAGGTGGTATACAATTATGGATGGACGAGCGACTGCCGACACAGAGGTAGCTACAGCCATGGACTACCGTACTGCGTCTGCTGCTAATATAGACTGGATGATAATGATATAAAAAATATATATATATATCACTACTGCAGCCGGACAGGTATATATTATATAATGACGGACCTGCTGGACACTGTCAGCACTGCAGACTCCTAAAGTAAGCTACTAGTATCAAGAAGATAGAAAGAAAAAAAAACACAACAGGTAGGTGGTATACAATTATGGATGGACGAGCGACTGCCGACACAGAGGTAGCTACAGCCTGGACTACCGTACTGTGTCTGCTGCTAATATAGACTGGATGATAATGATATAAAAAATATATATATATATATCACTACTGCAGCCGGACAGGTATATATTATATAATGACGGACCTGCTGGACACTGTCAGCAGCACTGCAGACTCCTAAAGTAAGCTACTAGTAGTATCAAGAAGATAGAAAAAAAAAACACCAACGGTAGGTGGTATACAATTATGGATGGACGAGCGACTGCCGACACAGAGGTAGCTACAGCCGTGGACTACCGTACTGCGTCTGCTGCTAATATAGACTGGATGATAATGATATAAAAAATATATATATATCACTACTGCAGCCGGACAGGTATATATTATAATGACGGACCTGCTGGACACTGTCAGCACTGCAGACTCCTAAAGTAAGCTACTAGTATCAAGAAGATAGAAAAAAAAAAAAACACCACAGGTAGGTGGTATACAATTATGGATGGACGAGCGACTGCCGACACAGAGGTAGCTACAGCCGTGGACTACCGTACTGCTTCTGCTGCTAATATAGACTGGATGATAATGATATAAAAAATATATATATATATATCACTACTGCAGCCGGACAGGTATATATTATATAATTAATGACGGACCTGCTGGACACTGTCAGCAGAATGCGTTTATAGAATAAAAACACCACACGACGAGTGTTTAACTTTTTCAGGCAGACAATCACAATATACTGGTGGTCAGACAGTGGTCACTGGTCAGTCACACTGGCAGTGGCACTCTGGCAGCAAAAGTGTGCACTGTTAAATAATATGTACTCCTGCTATTGCTCCCCAGTCTCCCCCACAATTAAGCTGTGTGAGCACTGAGCACTCAGCACAGTCAGATATACATAGATGATGCAGCACACTGAGGCTGAGCACAGATATGGTATACTGTTACTGTGTCACTGTGTATCGCTTTTTTTCAGGCAGAGAACGGATTATATTAAATAATAATATAATAAAACTGCACTGGTGGTCACTGGTCAGTCACTAGTAAACTCTGCACTCTCTGAGTACTCCTAAGCTCCAGTAAATCAAGTGTCTCACTCTCACTCTCTCTCTTCTAATCTAAATGGAGAGGACGCCAGCCACGTCCTCTCCCTATGAATCTCAATGCACGTGTGAACATGGCGGCGACGCGCGGCTCCTTATATAGAATCCGAGCCTCGCGAGAATCCGACAGCGGGATGATGACGTTCGGGCGCGCTCGGGTTAGCTGAGCAAGGCGGGAAGATCCGAGTCTGCCTCGGATCCGTGTAAAAAGGCTGAAGTTCGGGGGGGTTCGGATTCCGAGGAACCGAACCCGCTCATCACTATTTTTCAGGCAGACAACGTATACTGGTAGTCACTGGTCAGCAAAACTCTGCACTGTACTCCTCCTATATAATACTGCTGGTTCCCAGTCCCCACAATAAAGCAGTGTGACCACAGATATATGCAGCACACTGAGCACAGATATGGAGCGTTTTTCAGGCAGACAACGTATAATACTGGTGGTCACTGGTCAGCAAAACTCTGCACTGTACTCCTCCTATAATACTGCTGGTCCCCAGAATAAAGATATTTGCACTTTTGCAGCCCCCTGAAACAAAGTGAGAGGACGCCAGCCACGTCCTCTCACTATCATTTCCAATGCACGAGTGAAAAATGGCGGCGAGAATCCGATTGCGGGATGATGACGTTCGGGCGTGCTCGGGTTAACCGAGCAAGGCGGGAGGATCCGAGTCTGCCTCGGAACCGTGTAAAATGGGTGAAGTTCGGGGGGGTTCGGATTCCGAGGAACCGAACCCGCTCATCACTAATGTGAGGGAGCTTTAAACTATTTAACACATGTATTACTCTAAAATATGTTAGTAGTAACCTAATAATTCTTTAAGTTAATAACAATGCAGGTTTGTCAAGAACACACTTGTTTTCCTACAAACATGTACAATAACATTTACAAGCAAGTTTTTTTTTATTTTTTGTTTGGTTAATGGCTTTTTGTTTAAAAGCTGAGTTTTTTTATGATTTAAAGTGACAAACAATTATTATCTACAAAAATCATACCCACATACATGTGTAAGGTTTATGTTTTTTTTTCCCCTTGACACAGAAACATATATTCAATAACATCACCACAATAATTGTGATTTTGTGGACATTTTAAATATGCACCACTTTTTTTTTTTTATATTTTCACATTAAACAATAACATAAGGAATGTTAATAATAACAAATAAACATTAATATGTCATGTACAGTATGTAAACTTTCAACATAAAAAAACTATTTTTTTTTCCTTTTTCCGCCTGCGTTTGTGGATTCACCAGCCGAAGTAGCTCGTCTTGTTGTTCGACGCATCCTGAAAGTAGGCATGGTTGGCTCAATGTTATGTGTTGCTGATGTTAAATTGTGACATCAGAAACCTTTACGCAAAAAATGCGACTAAGTGTAAGTTTTTTTCGCAAAAAATGCTGATTTTTATATCTAATCGCAAAATTTGCAAATTTGACAAGTCCACCTTTTTTTGTAACATTAAATTAGTGTTGCAGATTTTCCGTTTTGGTGTGCTTTCACAATTTTGTGATTGGTCGCAGTTTTTGCTATTTTGTACTTTTTACAATCCTTACTGAATTAGTCCCAGAGTTAGATTTGGGTGGGGTGTGTTCAAACTGAAATCTAAATTGCAGTGTAAAAATAAAGCAGGCAGCATTTACCCTGCACAGAAACAAAATTATTTAACCCACCCAAATCTAACTCTATCTGCACATGTTACATCTGCCCCACCTGCACTGGCTGCACATGGTTTTGGGGGTTATTCCGAGTTGATCGCACGTAGCAACTTTTTGCTGCTCGTGCGATCAACTAGACGCCGCCTATGGGGGAGTGTATTTTAGCAGGGCTGCGATCGCTTGTGCAGCCCTGATATGCGAAAAAAGTTTTGTGTAAAAGAAGACTAGCCCTGCAGTTACTTGTCCTGTGTGATGAATCCAGCGATGAAGGTCCCGGAAATTTACGTCAGACATCCGCCCTCCAAACGCCTCGACACGCCTGCGTTCGTATCTCCACGCCCGGAAAACGGTGAGTAGAAGCCCCGATCTGCCTCCCGCCTGTCAATCTTCTTGCGATCCGCTCTGCGACCGTTTTCTGCATTCCCAACTGCCATCGCTGAGCAACAACGCGCCTGCGCATTGCGTCCACCGACCCGTTCGCACCGCTGCGATGAAGTGGACACCCGTGAAATGCTTTAAGTAGCATATTATGGTTGTGGATCTCCTGGTGCTGACGTTCCGGGGTCCATAGTGCTTGTTGACATTATGAATTTTGACAAGCCCACTGCACACCTGTTGGCAAGTATAAGCTGGGTGAACACAATACAACATATTGTAGATAGAGATGAGCGGGTTCGGTTTCTCTGAATCCGAACCCGCCAGAACTTCATGTTTTTTTTCACGGGTCCGAGCGACTCGGATCTTCCCGCCTTGCTCGGTTAACCCGAGCGCGCCCGAACGTCATCATGACGCTGTCGGATTCTCGCGAGGCTCGGATTCTATCGCGAGACTCGGATTCTATATAAGGAGCCGCGCGTCGCCGCCATTTTCTCACACGTGCATTGAGATTGATAGGGAGAGGACGTGGCTGGCGTCCTCTCCATTTAGACACTTGATTTACTAATTTTGGGGAGCATTAGGAGTACTCAGTAGTGTACAGTGCAGAGTTTTGCTGATAGTGACCAGTGACCACCACTTTTATTTATAATCCGTTCTCTGCCTGAAAAAAGCGATACACAGCACACAGTGACTCAGTCACATACCATATCTGTGTGCACTGCTCAGGCTCAGGCCAGTGTGCTGCATCATCTATTATCTATATATAATATTATATATCTGTCTGACTGCTCAGCTCACACAGCTTATAATTGTGGGGGAGACTGGGGAGCACTACTGCAGTGCCAGTTATAGGTTATAGCAGGAGCCAGGAGTACTACATAATATATTATATAGTGAGTGACCACCAGACACACAGTGCAGTTTATTTAATATATCCGTTCTCTGCCTGAAAAAAGCGATACACACAGTGACTCAGTCAGTCACATACCATATCTGTGTGCACTGCTCAGGCTCAGGCCAGTGTGCTGCATCATCTATATATATTATATATCTGTCTGACTGCTCAGCTCACACAGCTTATAATTGTGGGGGAGACTGGGGAGCACTACTGCAGTGCCAGTTATAGGTTATAGCAGGAGCCAGGAGTACATAATATTATATTAAAATTAAACAGTGCACACTTTTGCTGCAGGAGTGCCACTGCCAGTGTGACTAGTGACCAGTGACCTGACCACCAGTATATAATATTAGTAGTATACTATCTCTTTATCAACCAGTCTATATTAGCAGCAGACACAGTACAGTGCGGTAGTTCACGGCTGTGGCTACCTCTGTGTCGGCACTCGGCAGCCCGTCCATAATTGTATATACCACCTAACCGTGGTTTTTTTTTCTTTCTTTATACATACATACTAGTTACGAGTATACTATCTCTTTATCAACCAGTCTATATATTAGCAGCAGACACAGTACAGTGCGGTAGTTCACGGCTGTGGCTACCTCTGTGTCGGCACTCGGCAGCCCGTCCATAATTGTATATACCACCTAACCGTGGTTTTTTTTTCTTTCTTTATACATACATACTAGTTACGAGTATACTATCTCTTTATCAACCAGTCTATATATTAGCAGCAGACACAGTACAGTGCGGTAGTTCACGGCTGTGGCTACCTCTGTGTCGGCACTCGGCAGCCCGTCCATAATTGTATATACCACCTAACCGTGGTTTTTTTTTCTTTCTTTATACATACATACTAGTTACGAGTATACTATCTCTTTATCAACCAGTCTATATATTAGCAGCAGACACAGTACAGTGCGGTAGTTCACGGCTGTGGCTACCTCTGTGTCGGCACTCGGCAGCCCGTCCATAATTGTATATACCACCTAACCGTGGTTTTTTTTTCTTTCTTTATACATACATACTAGTTACGAGTATACTATCTCTTTATCAACCAGTCTATATATTAGCAGCAGACACAGTACAGTGCGGTAGTTCACGGCTGTGGCTACCTCTGTGTCGGCACTCGGCAGCCCGTCCATAATTGTATATACCACCTAACCGTGTTTTTTTTTTCTTTCTTTATACATACATACTAGTTACGAGTATACTATCTCTTTATCAACCAGTCTATATATTAGCAGCAGACACAGTACAGTGCGGTAGTTCACGGTTGTGGCTACCTCTGTGTCGGCACTCGGCAGCCCGTCCATAATTGTATATACCACCTAACCGTGGTTTTTTTTTCTTTCTTTATACATACATACTAGTTACGAGTATACTATCTCTTTATCAACCAGTCTATATATTAGCAGCAGACACAGTACAGTGCGGTAGTTCACGGCTGTGGCTACCTCTGTGTCGGCACTCGGCAGCCCGTCCATAATTGTATATACCACCTAACCGTGGTTTTTTTTTCTTTCTTTATACATACATACTAGTTACGAGTATACTATCTCTTTATCAACCAGTCTATATATTAGCAGCAGACACAGTACAGTGCGGTAGTTCACGGCTGTGGCTACCTCTGTGTCGGCACTCGGCAGCCCGTCCATAATTGTATATACCACCTAACCGTGGTTTTTTTTTCTTTCTTTATACATACATACTAGTTACGAGTATACTATCTCTTTATCAACCAGTCTATATATTAGCAGCAGACACAGTACAGTGCGGTAGTTCACGGCTGTGGCTACCTCTGTGTCGGCACTCGGCAGCCCGTCCATAATTGTATATACCACCTAACCGTGGTTTTTTTTTCTTTCTTTATACATACATACTAGTTACGAGTATACTATCTCTTTATCAACCAGTCTATATATTAGCAGCAGACACAGTACAGTGCGGTAGTTCACGGCTGTGGCTACCTCTGTGTCGGCACTCGGCAGCCCGTCCATAATTGTATATACCACCTAACCGTGGTTTTTTTTTCTTTCTTTATACATACATACTAGTTACGAGTATACTATCTCTTTATCAACCAGTCTATATATTAGCAGCAGACACAGTACAGTGCGGTAGTTCACGGCTGTGGCTACCTCTGTGTCGGCACTCGGCAGCCCGTCCATAATTGTATACTAGTATCCAATCCATCCATCTCCATTGTTTACCTGAGGTGCCTTTTAGTTGTGCCTATTAAAATATGGAGAACAAAAATGTTGAGGTTCCAAAATTAGGGAAAGATCAAGATCCACTTCCACCTCGTGCTGAAGCTGCTGCCACTAGTCATGGCCGAGACGATGAAATGCCAGCAACGTCGTCTGCCAAGGCCGATGCCCAATGTCATAGTACAGAGCATGTCAAATCCAAAACACCAAATATCAGTAAAAAAAGGACTCCAAAACCTAAAATAAAATTGTCGGAGGAGAAGCGTAAACTTGCCAATATGCCATTTACCACACGGAGTGGCAAGGAACGGCTGAGGCCCTGGCCTATGTTCATGGCTAGTGGTTCAGCTTCACATGAGGATGGAAGCACTCAGCCTCTCGCTAGAAAACTGAAAAGACTCAAGCTGGCAAAAGCACCGCAAAGAACTGTGCGTTCTTTGAAATCCCAAATCCACAAGGAGAGTCCAATTGTGTCGGTTGCGATGCCTGACCTTCCCAACACTGGACGTGAAGAGCATGCGCCTTCCACCATTTGCACGCCCCCTGCAAGTGCTGGAAGGAGCACCCGCAGTCCAGTTCCTGATAGTCAGATTGAAGATGTCAGTGTTGAAGTACACCAGGATGAGGAGGATATGGGTGTTGCTGGCGCTGGGGAGGAAATTGACCAGGAGGATTCTGATGGTGAGGTGGTTTGTTTAAGTCAGGCACCCGGGGAGACACCTGTTGTCCGTGGGAGGAATATGGCCGTTGACATGCCAGGTGAAAATACCAAAAAAATCAGCTCTTCGGTGTGGAGGTATTTCACCAGAAATGCGGACAACAGGTGTCAAGCCGTGTGTTCCCTTTGTCAAGCTGTAATAAGTAGGGGTAAGGACGTTAACCACCTCGGAACATCCTCCCTTATACGTCACCTGCAGCGCATTCATAATAAGTCAGTGACAAGTTCAAAAACTTTGGGTGACAGCGGAAGCAGTCCACTGACCAGTAAATCCCTTCCTCTTGTAACCAAGCTCACGCAAACCACCCCACCAACTCCCTCAGTGTCAATTTCCTCCTTCCCCAGGAATGCCAATAGTCCTGCAGGCCATGTCACTGGCAAGTCTGACGAGTCCTCTCCTGCCTGGGATTCCTCCGATGCATCCTTGCGTGTAACGCCTACTGCTGCTGGCGCTGCTGTTGTTGCCGCTGGGAGTCGATGGTCATCCCAGAGGGGAAGTCGTAAGCCCACTTGTACTACTTCCAGTAAGCAATTGACTGTTCAACAGTCCTTTGCGAGGAAGATGAAATATCACAGCAGTCATCCTACTGCAAAGCGGATAACTGAGTCCTTGACAACTATGTTGGTGTTAGACGTGCGTCCGGTATCCGCCGTTAGTTCACAGGGAACTAGACAATTTATTGAGGCAGTGTGCCCCCGTTACCAAATACCATCTAGGTTCCACTTCTCTAGGCAGGCGATACCGAGAATGTACACGGACGTCAGAAAAAGACTCACCAGTCTCCTAAAAAATGCAGTTGTACCCAATGTCCACTTAACCACGGACATGTGGACAAGTGGAGCAGGGCAGGGTCAGGACTATATGACTGTGACAGCCCACTGGGTAGATGTATGGACTCCCGCCGCAAGAACAGCAGCGGCGGCACCAGTAGCAGCATCTCGCAAACGCCAACTCTTTCCTAGGCAGGCTACGCTTTGTATCACCGCTTTCCAGAATACGCACACAGCTGAAAACCTCTTACGGCAACTGAGGAAGATCATCGCGGAATGGCTTACCCCAATTGGACTCTCCTGTGGATTTGTGGCATCGGACAACGCCAGCAATATTGTGTGTGCATTAAATATGGGCAAATTCCAGCACGTCCCATGTTTTGCACATACCTTGAATTTGGTGGTGCAGAATTTTTTAAAAAACGACAGGGGCGTGCAAGAGATGCTGTCGGTGGCCAGAAAAATTGCGGGACACTTTCGGCGTACAGGCACCACGTACAGAAGACTGGAGCACCACCAAAAACTACTGAACCTGCCCTGCCATCATCTGAAGCAAGAAGTGGTAACGAGGTGGAATTCAACCCTCTATATGCTTCAGAGGTTGGAGGAGCAGCAAAAGGCCATTCAAGCCTATACAATTGAGCACGATATAGGAGATGGAATGCACCTGTCTCAAGTGCAGTGGAGAATGATTTCAACGTTGTGCAAGGTTCTGATGCCCTTTGAACTTGCCACACGTGAAGTCAGTTCAGACACTGCCAGCCTGAGTCAGGTCATTCCCCTCATCAGGCTTTTGCAGAAGAAGCTGGAGGCATTGAAGAAGGAGCTAAAAGGGAGCGATTCCGCTAGGCATGTGGGACTTGTGGATGCAGCCCTTAATTCGCTTAACAAGGATTCACGGGTGGTCAATCTGTTGAAATCAGAGCACTACATTTTGGCCACCGTGCTCGATCCTAGATTTAAAGCCTACCTTGGATCTCTCTTTCCGGCAGACACAGGTCTGCTGGGGTTGAAAGACCTGCTGGTGACAAAATTGTCAAGTCAAGCGGAACGCGACCTGTCAACATCTCCTCCTTCACATTCTCCCGCAACTGGGGGTGCGAGGAAAAGGCTCAGAATTCCGAGCCCACCCGCTGGCGGTGATGCAGGGCAGTCTGGAGCGACTGCTGATGCTGACATCTGGTCCGGACTGAAGGACCTGACAACGATTACGGACATGTCGTCTACTGTCACTGCATATGATTCTCTCAACATTGATAGAATGGTGGAGGATTATATGAGTGACCGCATCCAAGTAGGCACGTCAGACAGTCCGTACTTATACTGGCAGGAAAAAGAGGCAATTTGGAGGCCCTTGCACAAACTGGCTTTATTCTACCTAAGTTGCCCTCCCACAAGTGTGTACTCCGAAAGAGTGTTTAGTGCCGCCGCTCACCTTGTCAGCAATCGGCGTACGAGGTTACATCCAGAAAATGTGGAGAAGATGATGTTCATTAAAATGAATTATAATCAATTCCTCCGCGGAGACATTGACCAGCAGCAATTGCCTCCACAAAGTACACAGGGAGCTGAGATGGTGGATTCCAGTGGGGACGAATTGATAATCTGTGAGGAGGGGGATGTACACGGTGATATATCGGAGGGTGAAGATGAGGTGGACATCTTGCCTCTGTAGAGCCAGTTTGTGCAAGGAGAGATTAATTGCTTCTTTTTTGGGGGGGGTCCAAACCAACCCGTCATATCAGTCACAGTCGTGTGGCAGACCCTGTCACTGAAATGATGGGTTGGTTAAAGTGTGCATGTCCTGTTTTGTTTATACAACATAAGGGTGGGTGGGAGGGCCCAAGGACAATTCCATCTTGCACCTCTTTTTTCTTTTCTTTTTCTTTGCATCATGTGCTGATTGGGGAGGTTTTTTTTGGAAGGGACATCCTGCGTGACACTGCAGTGCCACTCCTAGATGGGCCCGGTGTTTGTGTCGGCCACTAGGGTCGCTAATCTTACTCACACAGTCAGCTACCTCATTGCGCCTCTTTTTTTCTTTGCGTCATGTGCTGTTTGGGGAGGGTTTTTTGGAAGGGACATCCTGCGTGACACTGCAGTGCCACTCCTAGATGGGCCCGGTGTTTGTGTCGGCCACTAGGGTCGCTAATCTTACTCACACAGCTACCTCATTGCGCCTCTTTTTTTCTTTGCGTCATGTGCTGTTTGGGGAGGGTTTTTTGGAAGGGCCATCCTGCGTGACACTGCAGTGCCACTCCTAGATGGGCCCGGTGTTTGTGTCGGCCACTAGGGTCGCTAATCTTACTCACACAGCTACCTCATTGCGCCTCTTTTTTTCTTTGCGTCATGTGCTGTTTGGGGAGGGTTTTTTGGAAGGGCCATCCTGCGTGACACTGCAGTGCCACTCCTAGATGGGCCCGGTGTTTGTGTCGGCCACTAGGGTCGCTAATCTTACTCACACAGCTACCTCATTGCGCCTCTTTTTTTCTTTGCGTCATGTGCTGTTTGGGGAGGGTTTTTTGGAAGGGCCATCCTGCGTGACACTGCAGTGCCACTCCTAGATGGGCCCGGTGTTTGTGTCGGCCACTAGGGTCGCTAATCTTACTCACACAGCTACCTCATTGCGCCTCTTTTTTTCTTTGCGTCATGTGCTGTTTGGGGAGGGTTTTTTGGAAGGGACATCCTGCGTGACACTGCAGTGCCACTCCTAGATGGGCCCGGTGTTTGTGTCGGCCACTAGGGTCGCTTATCTTACTCACACAGCGACCTCGGTGCAAATTTTAGGACTAAAAATAATATTGTGAGGTGTGAGGTATTCAGAATAGACTGAAAATGAGTGTAAATTATGGTTTTTGAGGTTAATAATACTTTGGGATCAAAATGACCCCCAAATTCTATGATTTAAGCAGTTTTTTAGTGTTTTTTGAAAAAAACACCCGAATCCAAAACACACCCGAATCCGACAAAAAAAATTCGGTGAGGTTTTGCCAAAACGCGTTCGAACCCAAAACACGGCCGCGGAACCGAACCCAAAACCAAAACACAAAACCCGAAAAATTTCAGGCGCTCATCTCTAATTGTAGAGTGACTGACAGGTTTGCAGGCATGTCAATAATTGTTGGTTTTGTTGATTCATATACAGGGACAAGACCGATGATGTCACAGCAGCTGAAGCTCTTGCAGCCTCAGCTTTTAGGGCTGGATTCAGTGAGACGTGGTTAATTACCGCAGGCTCTTTGAATTGCCAGGGCTATTCAATTACAGCCTATGGCAGCCAGTGAGAAGCCAGCAGGCTGCACTTAATGCAGATACTGTATATCTTCAAGTCTGAGGGAGACTCAAACAGAAATCTGCATGAAGTTCCCTTAGTGCGGCTTCCGTGAACATGTTAACTCATGACCAGGGGCGCATCTAGAGAGGGGGAGGTCTCTGTGCAGTCTCCTTCCGGGCCCCCTCCTCTCTAGCTGGCAGAGCAATAGACTAGGGTCACTAGGACACCCTATAGCTGTCTAGTACACATACAGTACGCAGGTCTCCAGGAAAATGGGCGCCACACCATTTTCCCTGTGGTTTCCACAGGGCAAGTTTTGAAAAAAATGGTAGCAAAGTGTGCGGTGTGGACCCACTGGACCCCGGAGGCCCATGTGCACTGCACACACTGCACCCATTATAGATATGCCAGTGCCCATAGCCCTGGGTACTTATCCGGGGGATTCTATGGGTTAACGCACGTCAGCAGGACATTTACAGCATGAGTTAAAGGGGCTGTAACTGAATACTCCGAGCAGAAAAAGCCAGAGGCTACCACCCAGAGGCGTTTCTAGAGAGGAGGGGACCCGTGTGCAGACTCCGTGTGTGGGCCCCCTCCTCTTCTGTAGCCGTCACCGCCGCTGTTAGCGCTCTCAGCACTGAGACTCTGGCACAGTGCCAGAGTCTACAGCGCATGTACAGGACTCCGGAAAAATGGCCGTCACGCCATTTTTTCAGAGTCCTGCACATGCGCTGTTGACAGAGCCAGTGCTAGGGTGTTCGGCGCCCCCCTTCAAATGATAAATTTGCGCCCTCCCATATTTTACAAAGGGACAGTGTGCGGGGAAAAGGGGTGTGGTCTCACAAGGACCCCCATTTCAAATTACGCCACACAGTAGCGCAATCTTATTCACATTACCCTGCGCATAGTAATGCTGTTTATACACATAATGTCACCAGTAGTGGCAACAGTTATACACATAATAGCCCCTGTAGTAGTGCTGGTTATACACATAATAGCCCTTGTGGTAGCGCCGGTTATACACATAATACCCCCTGTAGTAGCGCCGGTTATACACATAATAGCCCTTGTGGTAGCGCCGGTTATACACATAATACCCCCTGTGGTAGCGCCGGTTATACACATAATACCCCCTGTAGTATCGCCGGTTATACACATAATAGCCCTTGTGGTAGCGCCGGTTATACACATAATACCCCCTGTGGTAGTGCCGGTTATACACATAATACCCCCTGTGGTAGCGCCGGTTATACACATAATAGCCCCTGTAGTAGCGCTGGTTATACACATAATACCCCCTGTGGTAGTGCCGGTTATACACATAATACCCCCTGTGGTAGCGCCGGTTATACACATAATAGCCCTTGTGGTAGCGCCGGTTATACACATAATACCCCCTGTGGTAGTGCCGGTTATACACATAATAGCCCCTATGGTAGTGCCGGTTATACACATAATACCCCCTGTGGTAGTGCCGGTTATACACATAATACCCCCTGTAGTAGCGCCGGTTATACACATAATAGCCCTTGTATTAGCGCCGGTTATACACATAATACCCCCTGTGGTAGTGCCGGTTATACACATAATACCCCCTGTGGTAGCGCCAGTTATACACATAATAGCCCCTTTGGTAGTGCCCGTTATACACATAATAGCCCCTGTAGTAGCGCCGGTTATACACATAATACCCCCTGTGGTAGTGCCGGTTATACACATAATACCCCCTGTGGTAGCGCCGGTTATACACATAATAGCCCCTAGAGTAGCGCTGGTTTTATACAGATAGATCTACGGTTATCTTGGCTAGTTTGCTGCACCTAGGCACACATGGCTTATTTACATAAACCGTTCATCTATTGTTCTCAGCTGCAATACAATACAGAGAACAATACAGCAGGGGATTAATCCTATTACAGGCCAAGATAAACATTGACCCATCTGTATAATGCCCTCAGAAGTGCCATTTATACAAATTATGCCCCTCCTCCCACCAGTGGTGCAGGTAGGAAAAATGTCTCAGCGGTACTGTGTGCGTGTGCCTGAGGCGCGCGTGCCAAAAATGGGTGTGACCAAATGCCACATCGGGTGTGGACGATGAAAATGGGGCGTGATACACATATGGGGCCCAGATACACATATGACCCCAATAGTGCCAGATACACATATGCCTCCACTATGCCAGATATGCTCCTACAGTGCCTGATATGCCCACACAGTGCCAGATACACGAATGACCCACAGTGCCAGTTACACAAATGCCCTACAGTACCATTTACACGAATGCCCCAGTGCCAGATACACAATTGCTCCCAGCAGTGCCATATATGCAACCACAGTGCCACATACGCACCCACTGTGCCAGATACACAGATGCCCCCAGTGCCAGATATGCTCCACAGTGCCAGATACACATTGCCCCACAGTGCCATATACACTCTGCCTCACACACACACACACACACACACACACACACACACACACACACACGCACGCACACACACACATACTGTACATACACATACACATAGATACACATATACACACACACACATACTGTACATACACATACACATAGATACACATATACACACACACACACACACACACACACACACACACACATACACATAGATACACACACATACTGTACACACACATACACATAGATACACACACACACATACTGTACACACACATACACATAGATACACACACACACACACACACACACACACACATATATACACACACACACACATACTGTACATACACATACACATAGATACACATATACACACACACAAATACACACACACTTTCTCACTCACGCTCTTTCAACATACCATCTGGCTGGCTGGATTTGTAGCAGTTTCTGTCCTCTTTAGCCTGGCCCAGTGTAGCTCCACTGCTCGGCCCTGTGTAGCTCTGCACCCTTTTTGCCACAGCCCAGGACACGGGCGGACACTGCTGGGGGGTAGGGGGAAGCTTCAAGCTGCCGGCTCCGCTACCTGTCAAACAGTGTGACAGGCATAGCAGCAGCAGGGGGTGAAGGCGCAGCAGCGGGTATGCAAAGCAGGGAGAGCGCCTCTCCTGCCTGGTGCCTACCTGCTCTGCATCCCTTTGCTGAGTGAGTAGCGCCGGGCCTGGCTGTAGTCTCTGGCAGTGTGCCAGAGTCTCTAGTGCTCAGTGTGCTAGCAGCGGCGGTGACGGCTACAGGAGAGGAGGAGGCCCACACACAGTCATCGATGGACACCGGAAAGGTGAGTATAGGAGAAATGGGTGCAGTGTGTGTGGTGTGGGCCCCCTCTGAACCCAGGGGCCCACTGCACCCATTATAGATATGCCACTGCTACCACCCTTTCCTTGTACGGTAAATTGCTGGTGCAAATTGAATCCGGCCTTTGCACTTCCATTAGGGCCTATTTCTTTCAGGTTAACACAGAACTACAGTTGCGATTTTCTAGGCTACGGAACTGCTGATGTTAGCAAGTGTAGCTGCGGTCCAGGAATGAACAGAGATGCCCACCCGGAGCCATCGCAAATTCATATGCAACTGCGTATACAGTACATTTGCAGCATATACACAAGAATGAGGAACATCGAGGTTAAGGGTAGGCAGAGCAGTAGCAACGTTTGTATGTACGAGCCCGCAGCTGATGGCAGACACAAGCCCCGAAAATGGCCAATCACTCCCCGTAGACTCCCAAGTGGACACCTCCAAACAGTCACTTCCTGTCAATCACTTTGCGATATAATACCCATTGCAAGCGAGATCGCAGCGGCACCTTCGCACATGTGCATTGCGATGACGACACATGCGCAGTCTGTCCATAATCTCTCCATTGCATGATAAGCAGACATTGCGCACAGACATGACTTTCAGTACAGTAGGCCCCATTTTCAGAAAGCTCAGTAGTATAATAAATGATTTTATTGATATCCACAGTAATATGCCGATATGTAAGGAAGACGTCTACTGCCCTTGCGTGCTGATATTATGTACAATTCATTGCTTGATTCAATACAGAAAAAAAACAAAACACAATTGATCTTCTTTAAGACCTTTTCCAGACTCCATTGTGGGAGCAATGGTAAAATTAGGAAAAATGTGAATGTGCCCTCATTAACCATAGAATCAGGGCCGGTTCTAGACCTTGTGCCCCCCACCCCCGTCATTGAAAACAGGGTTAGTGCGTGCTGAGGGGTGTGGCTTCATGGGGAAGGGGCGTGGTCACAGAATAGTACCAATTCACATTACACCACACAGTAGTATCAGTAGTACCCATTATACACATTATGCCAGGTAGAGCCCCTTATACAATACAGGAAAAGCAAAAACACAGGGGAAAAAAGAAGCTGATTCATTCCCTTTACATAATTTGTCAATTTTACTTCTTATAGTAATGTCCATTACAAGTGATTCCACACACCATAATGCGCATTCCATTTTATGCCACACACTGTAACGCACATTACACGTTATGCCACACACCATGATGCATATTATGGCACCCCGCAATACCTATTACATATTATGCCACACACAGTAACGCCATTACACGTTATGCCACACACCGTAATACCCATTACGTGTTATTTCACACACCATAATGCCCATTCCACATTATCCCACACATCATAATGCCCATTCCAAATTATACCATACCGTAATACCGATTACACACACCGTAATGGCCATTACACATTAGAGTATGTCACACACCGTAATTACCATTCCGCATTATGCCACACACCATAATGCTCATTACACATTATTCCACATGCCGCAATGCCCATTGTGCATTATGCCACACCTCATGCCACAAACCGTAATTCCCATTCTACATTATGGCACACATCATGCCACACACCGTAATACCCATTACATATTATGCCACACACCATAACACCCATTACACATTATGCCACACACCGTAACACCCATTACATGTGATTTCACTCACCGTAGTGCCAGATACACATACTGCCCCCAGTATACTGCCAGTTACACATACTGCCTCCTGTATAGTGCCATATACATATACTGCCCTAGTATAGTGCCAGTCACATATAATGTCCCCCCTATAGTGCTAGAAACACATACTGCCCCTTATAGTGCTAGCTACTTATACTGCCCCCAGTATAGTGCCAAATACATATACTGCCCCAGTATAGTGCCAGCTTCTTCAAGGGGAAGGCCAGACATTGACGGACGAAATGCGTTGGTACTGCCTACTGATACCTCCTTTAATGGACAGATAAGCTTTCTATGTTTTTAATCTTGTACATGTGTTTTTCAGCCATTGTATGTCATTGTTTGTATTAAATCTGTGTGTTTTAATCTTTCACCATCGAGGCTGCTAAGTGTTTCTTGGGAATAGCTTGTTCCCTAATTTGCCTCATGATAACATGCAGTGACATCATACAATATTTGTAAATGGGACACACTATGGGGGTCATTCCGAGTTGATCTCTCGCTGCCATTTTTCGCAGCGTTGCGATCAGGTCTCTACTGCGCATGCGTCGCAATGCGCACGCGCGTCGCACGGGTACAATGCGGATCGTTGCTGAGCGATGGATTTAACGAAGAATCAATACGCACAGCCGATCGCAAGAAGATTGACAGAAAAAGGGCGTTTATGTGTGTTAACTTACCGTTTTCTGGGAGTGGTAGGGAAAACGCAGGCGCCAAAAAGACTGAAGTGATCACAAGGGCTGAGTAAGTCTAGAGCTACTCTGAAACTGTACAAAATGTTTTTGCAGAGCTCCGCTGCACAGGCGTTCGCACACTTGCAAGGCGAAAATACACTCCCCCGTGGGCGGCGACTATGCGTTTGCACGGCTGCTAAAAACAGCTAGCGAGCGATCAACTCGGAATAAGGGCCATTGTTTGCTGTTTTTCTTCTTTTGCATACCTTATGTTCCCAATGACGGTCATCTGACTGAAATTCCTCTAACCAGATAAGTGTATTGGGTCTATATCATTATCATATCCCTTTGAATGCTCATCTAAATTCTTACACTCTTGGGCGCTTATATTCACCATTTCTTACATACAATTTTATGTGTTCACCAAACACTAATTCTGTTTTATGAGCTGCCACTCATATAACAAACGAGGAGTGTCTAATAGTATCGAGTATATATATATATATATCCTTTTCTTAACCACTTGATATGCAATATTACCTTTAAATCCACGGTTGTACCTGAGCTCCTGGGTTTCTGCTACTTTATATATATATATATATCTATATATAAATATATATATATATATATATATATATATATATGTATATGTATATGTATATATAAAAATTAAATATTTTAATATTTTAATTAAAATATTTTCCAAACTTTATCAATTAATTAAAAAAAAATGGGAATTTCTGAGCGGTCTTGTGAGGAAATTTTTTTTCAGTTATGTGGTTAAAGATGTGTCTCCCTGTTTCCCTCTCTTAATAATAATGGGATCTGGGGGAAAGACACAATGGCACAAAAGGCCAGTAGCGCAGAGACCCTTTCACAATAAGAGGCAATTTCATTAATGACAATGCACTCACATATTATAAAGCATCACAAATCGTCATCCCTATCTGTCTTCTGTGGCATAGATACTGCACTGCTACCAGGGGTTAGTCCTGGACCCCGAGCCCTCCGACTGGTAGGGTCACTAGATGGAAAATACACAGCCAGGATCAGCAGGTATCCAAATCCGCTACCATGACTATGATCCCTATGTACTAAACCTTGGAGACAGATAAAGTGGATGAAGATAAAGGGGTCAATTTACTAAGCCTTGGATGGAAATACAGTAGACGGACATAAAGTAACAGTCAACCAGCTCCTAACTGTCATTTTTAAAACACAGCCTGTGACACGGCAGTTAAGAGCTGATTGGCTGGTACTTTATATCCATCTACTTTATCTCTCTCCCCTAAGGGTAAATGTAATAAGGTGCAAGTAGCCAGAAATCTGGGATTTTGTTCAAGAATGGACATACTTTTAAAGCGCCACTCATTTACAAGGCAAAATCAGCTGGATCTCTAGGTTCTTGTACCCTATTGTATTTATCCCCATGGCTTAGTACATAGAACTCTATGTGGAAGTAAGGTGAGGCGCAATGGAGTATGCTGCACTCTATAAGAAACTGTTAATAAAAAAAGAATAACAATAAGCTTCCATTGTTGTTGTTTTTTTGCGGGCTGGCAGACTCACCGGGGGTAATTCAGACCTGATCGCTCGCTAGCGTTTTTTGCACCGCTGCGATCAGATCAGAACTGCGCATGCGTATGCACTGTAATGTGCAGGCGCTTCGCACGGGTACAAAGTGGATCGCCGCTCAGCGATGGGTTTGTGCGAAGAATCCATTCGCACGGGCGTTCGCAAGGAGGTTGACAGGAAGAAGGCCTTTGTGGGTGTCAACTGACCGTTTTCAGGGAGTGGTTGGAAAAATGCAGGCGTGTCCAAGCGTTTGCAGGGCGGGTGTCTGACGTCAATTTCAGTCCCGGACATGCTGATGTGATCGCGGCGCCTGAGTAAGAACTGGGCTACTCAGAAACTGCACAAACTCTTTTCGTACAGCTCGGCTGCATATGCGATCGCACACTTGCACAGCTAAAATACACTCCCCGGTGGGCGGCGACCATGCGAACGCTGGACTGCAAAAAAAACCTAGCGAGCGATCAGGTCTGAATTAGGCCCACTGTGCATACAATTACAACCATATTTGTTTACTATGATACTTTTGGTTTGCATTTATGCCACACAAAATTTTCAGTTCAGTGAGATTTCCTTATTCATTATTGGGGGCCGTGTGAAGTATCCAGATTGCCGCAAATTGCAGCAGTGGATAGTCAAGTACCAGAACAATTTAATGGTGGTCCGGTGCGTGATCAGTAAGACTGCTACAGAAGTAACAGGGATATTTACTGGTGCCCGTCCTGCTGACTGTGTTTGTGTGACCTGAGTTCACACAGCCAAAGGTTGTGCTGTGCAGCTGCGGCGGAGGGATCCCTTTTTGTAACCCCGGATCTCCTTCCCATAAGAATCGGCTCCATCTGAAGATAGCACTGACTCTCGCTAGGAAACTCTGAAAACTTTAATTAGTAACTCCTCTTATTCACCAAATTAACGTCAAATTATATTCATATAACATTAGGGGTCTATTCATGAAGCAGTGAAAAGTGTGGAGAAATGAGCCAGTGGAGAAGTTGCCCATGGCAACCAATCAGCATTGAAGTAACATTTATAATTTGTATACTATACAATTGTACGGAGCAGCTGAGCCAAACTGAGGCAGGGCATGCTGGGACTTGTAGTGTAACAACAGCTGATGAGCCACAGGCTGCCCAGGCTTGTATTATATTAATGATGACATTAGCGGCGGCTGGGGTAGAATCAGTGGGTGGCGTGGCTTTCTGCCTTCAGATGCACAGACCCTCACATTAGCTGAATGGAATCTCGCTGTGGCATGAGGTAGTAAATTGGGCTTCCATGGCAACCAGCCATTTTGCGTCGGATTCAGAATGAGGTCCACAATCTTAACGATTATGACAAAATCAGCAAGTGTGACTGACCACTGGTTGTCCGTGTAAAGTTCTGAAAGATAATTACATTGTTATTATAACAAGAGAGAACAGTTCTTACACTGATCAATGTGAATGTCAGCTCTTATACAGTTGTACTTAGCTGTTAGTTTGGGTTGCGTTACCGGTGTCCGGGATCCTGGCGGTCAGTATCCGGACATCGGGATCCCGACTGCAGAATCCCGAATTCAGGGATGCAGCTGTGTCCAGGTCTGAATGACCCCCTAAGCATCAATAGGGTTGAGGGTACTAAAAGGTAAAAAAGGGCAGACTAGATGGTCCAATTATTTCTCATCTGCCATAAAATTATATGTTCCTATGGTTCCACTAGCCCCCGGCTGGTCAAGCCTAGTGCTGGTATCAAAGAAACTGGAGAGACCCTTTGCACTTTCCCTCATTTTACCTGCTACCAGCCTAGGCACAAGCATTAGAGCTGGCTAAACTTAGAGGGGAGAAGAACTTAATTTACTTTAATTAATACTCCAGTGTGTTCCTTTTTAAGCCGCCACATATTGCGGAACGGTTGCTGAGTTAGCGGCTATCCATGCAATCTATTACAAACTCTATGTGGGTTCCAGTGACTTTCTTGTTGCTGAAAATCACACTACAGTATGTTACATTTCTTCATATGTTTCATAGCCACTAGTTAGTAGGCGCACAATACACATATACTGCTGGAACTTACTACCAAAGCCGTAACTAGACTTTTTGGTGCCCTGTGCCAGAAAGAGAATCGGTGTGTGTCCCGCCCCTTTCATTTTTCCAATAGGGACATAAGACGCATTCCTCGCGGGGAAGGAACATGAGATATGCACATACATTTATAGAACAATGCAAGAAAATGGATTCGGACACAGATCCTCTTTATACCACATTCATGCACTCAAACAGAAAGCTTGCCGCCATTCAGCCATAATACCCCTCATTAAATAACACATTTCAATATACTGCCACACCCAGAACTCAAACCCACAACCTGCTGCATCCCAGCCAAACACCCCACCCACCGAACCACTTGGTCCAGAATAAAACTACGATATTTCTAACTGTATGAAGCTACTGTACCCCGTAAAAAAAACACCCAGCACCATAATTGAGCAGATCCATGCAGTGTGCAGCCACACATCCAATCCCTTGCATCCAATCCCTTGCAGCCGCACACGTCATAGATCTACCCATCCGTAACACAGATTACCCCTTCACAAAGGTAAGATTCAAATGGTTAAAACTCTCTAGCTTGGAATTCTCTAGCTCTATATACAAGGACAGATAGCTCAATGAATAGAGTGTTGGACTTCAATGTCATAGGCATTGGGTTTGAATCCCGGGCACACCAGCATCCCATGATGTAATAAAAGACAGTGCGACTAGACAACAGAGCTATCAAGTCAAGTCCATGAATGCTGTATAGGTATTAGTGGCAGGGCCGTTTCTTGGGGCAGGCGAGCAGTACAACCGCACTGGGCGCCCGCTGCGGCACTAACTATGGCTCCCTGCTTCCCCCTCCTATTTTTCCCTGAGTAACCCACTCGGGGGGCGGAGTTTCATGGAATGACGCGGTTGCGTCGTTATGTCACGACGCAACCCCGTCACTCCGCGAACCCCACCCCAAGCGGAGTACAGAGGGGGATCCAAGTTAGGAAGTGGGAATGGCAGGTGCGAGGAGCGACTGGTGAGGCGGGCAGAAGAGCGGTAATCTCCTCTGTAAGTATTCTCTCTCTCTCTCTCTCTCTCTCTCAATGTGTAAAATGGGGACACCTGCCGTAATGTGTGAAATGGGGACTCTTGCCTGCCGTAGTGTGGGGATTTAATGTATCAAGGGCATTGCGGTGTGCGGCATAATATGGTGCAGGGGGCATTACTGTGTGGGGCTTAATATGGTCGAATTTTTTTTTCCTGTGGTGGTCGTGATCTGTTGGAGCAGGGTCAAAAACTGGTAGTCTTTTCAGGCGAGGCCATGTCCATTTATATGAGGCCACACCCATTTAGATGAGGCCACACACCCTTTTAGGGTGCGCGCGCAAGTTTTTTTTTTTATCTAGGTGTGGGCACATTTTTTTATGTCATGGGGGGGCGCATTTTTAAATCTCGCACTGGGAGCCAAATTGACTAGAAACAGCCCTGATTAGTGGCAAAAGGGGTGGGGTGGTTGGGTAGGAGACAGGGGCGGTCTGGAGATGCTGGGCTTCAAATAAGGGGGAAGCTGCAAGTAAAAGTAATTTGATAATTGACAAATGCTGCCAACAGCTCCATTCCAGCAACTGGAACCCACCCAGCGTTTGTACCTTATCATTGAACTGATTTTTGTCTTCTATAACCGTCATGACCTTTTCTTTATAAATGTAGCCATTTTGATCTACTTTGCTCTGTCTAATTTCCTCCAGTTCCCTTTATTTTCCTCATAGGAACGACAACAGAAAGACGACAGCTGAGAACCCCCCAGGCATGTTAATTAATGTAATTTATTATCCAGGGGGAAATCTGTCTGAGACATGATTAAAAAAAAATGTTCCACAGAGAATTCATCTCCATTTAACCCTACAGTATATAGTGGATATGTAAGTGTAAGATAAAGTGAGCACCCAACTCTATATATAAGATGTGCACTACCACATCCTCAGCCACACGCCTACATAGATCACTCCTTGAAAACACCCTATATACATGTTTTACTTTAATTATACACCATCTAGACAGTATTATTATTTGGTAAGTCTTGCTTTAGAGAGTTGTCTCTTCTTAACCAGTTGGCCTGTATTTGCCAATAGCCATTTATAACCCTGTAGGAATCCATCTTTCTATAGTTTATTATGTCCCTCAGTCCCATGTGCATTCATTTAGAGAAACATGGGGAAAGCTACGCAGTCACTTCTCCCATTCACAGGTCACCACTCCCAATAGAAAACCTTTGAACGGTCATGTTCAAATAGACTTCAGGTCTACTGGCAGCATGGTGGCCAGTGTCTACAGAGCTCTATGTCACCTGGCACACCTCATTCTCTGCTGCGCAGGGCGACCATGCAGATTGGAAATATCCAAGCTTCGGGGGCTCCTGCAGCCCGGGGACGTAACGCTAGGAGCTGTGTTACCGCTTCACTTTACCAGTTCCTATCACCGTACCCACTTCAAAGAGAGACCACCCAGGACCACCTGCTCAACGTAAGTGAGATATCTCCAGGAAAAGTACCTTGTACAAAAAAAATATATATGCTGTTTAACATTTATATAGCTCCAGGACCCTAGGTAGCACATTACTGATTAGATGGTTAATATTATTGTACAATTTGCTTACAGATCCTTATTCAGGGGTCTATTTACTAAGCCTTGGACGGAGGTAAAGTACCAGCAAATCAGCTCCTAACTGTCATTTTTCAAACACAGCCTGTGACATGGCGGTTAGGAGCTGATACTTTACCTCCATTCACTTTATCTCCATCCAAACCCCTATTTCTGTGTTTCCCACAGTGCTTCACACTAAGGGGTCTCTTCATGAAGCAGTAATAAAAGTGGAGACGTGAGCCAGTGGAGAAGTTGCCCATGGCAACCAATCAGCTGCTCTGTATAATTTTATAGTATGCAAACTATAAAAGTTACTTCAATGATGATTGGTTGCCATGGGCAACATCTCCACTGGCTCACTTCTCCACTTTTTTCACTGCTTCATGAATAGACCCCTTAGTGTGAAGCACGGTGAATAATAATAGCACGGTGATAAAGTACCAGCCAACCAGCTCCTGTCATTTTTCAAACAAACGGCTAGATGCATCATCGCTTGGAAAGTGATAAAATGGAGAGTGAAAAAGTGCCAGCCAATCAGCTCCTAACTGACATTTTTCAAACGCAGCCTGTGACATGGCAGGTAGGACCTGATTGGCTGGTACTTTTTCACTCTCCATTTTATCACTTTCGAAGCGATGATGCATCTAGCCCACAGCCTGTGACATGGCAGTAAGGAGCTGATTGGCTGGTACTTTATCTCCGTCAAAGGCTTAGTAAATAGACCCCTCAATCACTTATGTATTAAACAGATTTATGAGGTTTTACACCTTCTCGTTTCCCATGTATTGGCTTGTGTACACTCTGCTGTCATACTTTAGATGTGCTGTTTGGAATAGGACACAGTTCTGCTCAGTTCTCTGCATTGGAGGCAGATGTTCCCAGGGAACGGCTTCTAGAAGTTTCCCCTGACAATGAAAAGAAAAAAAAAACAGCTCTGTCTGATGCGATGAAAAGGAATTTATTACATATAACTTGCAGAGGGGGCATTAAAGTCAGTTAATGAAAGTAATGTAAGGGAAAGGACAGGAGGAGAGAGACATAGAGAGACAGGGGAAAGAAGGGAGGTAGAAATTGAATGTGGGTAAAGAGAGAGAGGGAGTAAAAATGAAAATAGCAGTGCTGGACCCAAGAAGATTACTTACAGTTAGTGATGAGCGGGTTCGGTTCCTCGGAATCCGACCCCCCCCCGAACTTCACCCATTTTCCACGGGTCCGAGGCATACTCGGATACTCCAGTATTGCTCGGTTAACCCGAGCGCGCCCGAACGTCATCATCCCGCTGTCGGATTCTCGCGAGATTCGGATTCTATGTAAGTAGCCGCGCGTCGCCGCCATTTTTCACTCGTGCATTGGAGATGATAGTGAGAGGACGTGGCTGGCGTCCTCTCAGTTTCTGTGTTCAGTGTGCTGCAAATATGTGCTCAGTGTGCTGCAAATATCTGTGCTCAGTGTGCTGCAAATATCTGTGCTCAGTGTGCTGCAAATATCTACGTTCTCTGCCTGAAAAACGCTCCATATCTGTGCTCAGTGTGCTGCAAATATCTGTGCTCAGTGTGCTTTATTGTGGGGACTGGGGACCACCAGTATTATATAGTAGGAGGACAGTGCAGAGTTTTGCTGACCAGTGACCAGTGACCACCAGTATTATACGTTCTCTGCCTGAAAAACGCTCCATATCTGTGCTCAGTGTGCTGCAAATATCTGTGCTCAGTGTGCTTTATTGTGGGGACTGGGGACCACCAGTATTATATAGGAGGAGTACAGTGCAGAGTTTTGCTGACCAGTGACCAGTGACCACCAGTATTATACATTCTCTGCCTGAAAAACGCTCTATATCTGTGCTGCATTGTAGTATAAAGTAGAAGTACAGTGCATAATTTTGCTGACCACCAGTATATAATATATAGCAGTACGGTACAGTAGGCCACTGCTCTACCTACCTCTGTGTCGTCAAGTATACTATCCATCCATACCTGTGGTGCATTTAAGTTGTGCGCAGTATATATATATATAGTAGTAGGACAGTGCATACTTTGCTGACCACCAGTATATAATATATAGCAGTATGGTACAGTAGGCCACTGCTCTACCTAACTCTGTGTCGTCAAGTATACTATCCATCCATACCTGTGGTGCATTTAAGTTGTGCGCAGTATAAATATATAGTAGTAGGACAGTGCATAATTTTGCTGGACCACCAGTATATAATATATAGCAGTACGGTACAGTAGGCCACTGCTCTACCTACCTCTGTGTCGTCAAGTATACTATCCATCCATACCTCTGGTGCATTTAAGGTTTGCGCAGTATATATATATATATATATATATATATATATATATATAGTAGGACAGTGCACAATTTTGCTTACCACCAGTATATAATATATAGCAGTACGGTACAGTAGGCCACTGCTCTACCTACCTCTGTGTCGTCAAGTATACTATCCATCCATACCTGTGGTGCATTTAAGTTGTGCGCAGTATATATATATAGTAGGACAGTGCATAATTTTGCTGACCACCAGTATATAATATATAGCAGTACGGTACAATAGGCCACTGCTCTACCTACCTCTGTGTCTTCAAGTATACTATCCATCCATACCTGTGGTGCATTTAAGTTTTTGTGCGCAGTATATATAGTAGTAGGCCATTGCTATTGATATATTACTGGCATATAATTCAACACATTAAAAAATGGAGAACAAAAATGTGGAGGGTAAAATAGGGAAAGATCAAGATCCACTTCCACCTCGTGCTGAAGCTGCTGCCACTAGTCGTGGCCGAGACGATGAAATGCCATCAACGTCGTCTGCCAAGGCCGATGCCCAATGTCATAGTAGAGAGCATGTAAAATCCAAAAAACAAAAGTTCAGTAAAATGACCCAAAAATCAAAATTAAAAGCGTCTGATGAGAAGCGTAAACTTGCCAATATGCCATATACGACACGGAGTGGCAAGGAACGACTGAGGGCCTGGCCTATGTTCATGGCTAGTGGTTCAGCTTCACATGAGGATGGAAGCACTCATCATCTCGCTAGAAAACTGCAGTGCCACTCCTAGATGGGCCAGGTGTTTGTGTCGGCCACTTGGGTCGCTTAGCTTAGCCATCCAGCGACCTTGGTGCACCTCTTTTTTCTTTGCATCATATGCTGTTTGGGGACTATTTTTTGAAGTGCCATCCTGTCTGACACTGCAGTGCCACTCCTAGATGGGCCAGGTGTTTGTGTCGGCCACTTGGGTCGCTTAGCTTAGCCATCCAGCGACCTTGGTGCACCTCTTTTTTTCTTTGCATCATGTGCTGTTTGGGGACTATTTTTTAAATCTGCCATCCTGTCTGACACTGCAGTGCCACTCCTAGATGGGCCAGGTGTTTGTGTCGGCCACTTGGGTCGCTTAGCTTAGTCACACAGCGACCCCATTGCGCCTCTTTTTTCTTTGCATCATGTGCTGTTTGGGTACAATTTTTTTAATCTGCCATCCTGTCTGACACTGCAGTGCCACTCCTAGATGGGCCAGGTGTTTGTGTCAGCCACTTGGGTCGCTTAGTTTAGTCACACAGCTACCTCATTGCACCTCTTTTTTTCTTTGCATCATGTGCTGTTTGGGGACTATTTTTTTGAAGTGCTATCCTGTCTGACACTGCAGTGCCACTCCTAGATGGGCCAGGTGTTTGTGTCGGCCACTTGGGTCACTTAGCTTAGCCATCCAGCGACCTTGGTGCACCTCTTTTTTTCTTTGCATCATGTGCTGTTTGGGGACTATTTTTTGAAGTGCCATCCTGTCTGACACTGCAGTGCCACTCCTAGATGGAAATGGGGGTGTATCTGCACACACACAATTAACCAGAAATATTTTTTTTCGGAACCAAAGTTCCTCAAGAAACCCCTATGAATTATTGGTAATTACCAATAATCTTGGGGGTGCTACCAACTACAGCTAGAATGAATACCAGCAAAAGAAGAAAAAAAGGGCTGTATTATCGGTGCACACAGGGAGGGGTGGTTTGGTTTCCACCTCTCCATAAAACGTAACTTTTATTATTATTCTCATAAAACAATAGATTGTCTTTATTTAGGCTACAAGTTGAGGCGAAACATAAAGGTTAAAATCATTGACATAGACAAAATATATAGAAGTGCGATGAAAATTAATAGGTGTGAATAAAGATTTAAAAATGTGTGTCGGCGTTCTTTGTTCTAATGTCCACAAACAATTTTGTCATATTTATCCCACGCTAAGCCAGTATTCAATTACTCCTTGATTTATCTCTATTCATATATTTATGGATATTGATCTCACTGTATATTCATTATGAGATTTCTATAGCATAAAGATATGCTTGGAAATGCAGGTTCTGTTTGAAATTATATCCTTGATTCAAAAAGAAAAAAACATTTGTTCATATTAAGTCTTAGATCAAAGCACATGAGTCACTTTTTTCATTTCTAATTATAGTATCAGACACCTTTAACCATTATCTGACAGGTAATAATAACACGGATTACACTGTAAGGTATGGTACTCGTAAGTGTAGTGAGCGTTATTGGGTATATAGTCTATTGTGAGTATATAACACACCTTTTAGAGGACATATATCTTCATTGATTAATTATGTGATAGTGATAATATTCTGGTGCGCACAAATTTGTTGTCTTTAGAGGAGAAGCATCCTCATTTATTCAAGACTAGTGGCACCCTCTCAACGAATCACATATACATTTATACATATGAAGATAATAGATATATTTCAGTTTATCAATTGTGATACCTCATTACAAGGTGTATCATTTAGACTACTGGATTTTGCACACCTTTTAAATATCCAAGGTATGTTTGTTATAGGCAGGATTTCAATTTTTCTGCATGTCCATAGAAACCGTTGGAGATATCATACAGCCTGCATAGATTTCTCATGTGTACATACAACGTCTCATTACTGAGCTGACATTGTTGCCATCTGTTAGCAATTATGGCATCTGTGCATACATTTGCATAATGCTGGAAGTTTAACTATAAATGTATAATAATACACAGTCTGCAGGATAGATATATATATATATATATATATATATATATCTCCTCAGTGAAAATAATGTATTAGGTCCAGTAGTAATAGGTGATATATCTTAGAAGATGCATATCTTTCCAGGTTAGCTATGTGATAGTTGTAGTGATTTAGTGCACACAGTTATTATCCTTAGAGGGGAAGCACCCTCATTTGTTTAGGATTAGTGGCACTTTCTCAACTAATCACATTTAGATTCATGCATATAATAGTAATGAGTATGTTTCAATTTATGTATGATACTGCCTCATTATAAGGTGTATTATTATACCACTGAATCATGCACACTTTTTAAATATCTAAGGTATATTTATTATAGAAGAGATTTTTCAGCGTATTTAAAAGGAACATTAATTCAGGTATTGATTTTATTATTGCTCACTGCTCACATACCACAGCTGCGTGCTTATTGGGTAGTTATACACAATAGTATTAGAACATTAATTATACTTGTCAGTTAAATTCTGTTTGGAATGTAAATCAGCTTGCCTAAACTTCGCCTATATATATATATACAGTGTCTCAGTGTTAAGCTGACATTGTTGCCATCTGTTGGCAATTATGGTGTCTACACATTCATTTAAAAAATGCTGGAGGTTAGAATTGAAACATTTGATGCATCCTTGTAGGGACAGTTATACCACAGGTCTATCACAATGATCACATATTCCTCACATTAACATAACCTGGTCATGTTCTAATACTATTGTGTATAACTACCCAATAAGCACGCAGCTGTGGTATGTGAGCAGTGAGCAATAATAAAATCAATACCTGAATTAATGTTCCTTTTAAATACGCTGAAAAATCTCTTCTATAATAAATATACCTTAGATATTTAAAAAGTGTGCATGATTCAGTGGTATAATAATACACCTTATAACGAGGCAGTATCATACATAAGTTGAAACATACTCATTACTATTATATGCATGAATCTAAATGTGATTTGTTGAGAAAGTGCCACTAATCCTAAACAAATGAGGGTGCTTCCCCTCTAAGGATAATAACTGTGTGCACTAAATCACTACAACTATCACATAGCTAACCTGGAAAGATATGCATCTTCTAAGATATATCACCTATTACTACTGGACCTAATACATTATTTTCACTGAGGAGATAGATATATATATATATATCCTGCAGACTGTGTATTATTATATATTTATAGTTAAACTTCCAGCATTATGTAAATGTATGCACAGATGCCATAATTCCTAACAGATGGCAACAATGTCAGCTCAGTAATGAGACATTGTATGTACACATGAGAAATCTATGCAGGCTGTATGATATCTCCAACGGTTTCTATGGACATGCAGAAAAATTGAAATCCTGCCTATAACAAACATACCTTGGATATTTAAAAGGTGTGCAAAATCCAGTAGTCTAAATGATACACCTTGTAATGAGGTATCACAATTGATAAACTGAAATATATCTATTATCTTCATATGTATAAATGTATATGTGATTCGTTGAGAGGGTGCCACTAGTCTTGAATAAATGAGGATGCTTCTCCTCTAAAGACAACAAATTTGTGCGCACCAGAATATTATCACTATCACATAATTAATCAATGAAGATATATGTCCTCTAAAAGGTGTGTTATATACTCACAATAGACTATATACCCAATAACGCTCACTACACTTATGAGTACCATACCTTACAGTGTAATCCGTGTTATTATTACCTGTCAGATAATGGTTAAAGGTGTCTGATACTATAATTAGAAATGAAAAAAAGTGACTCATGTGCTTTGATCTAAGACTTAATATGAACAAATGTTTTTTCTTTTTGAATCAAGGATATAATATCAAACAGAACCTGCATTTCCAAGCATATCTTTATGCTACAGAAATCTCATAATGAATATACAGTGAGATCAATATCCATAAATATATGAATAGAGATAAATCAAGGAGTAATTGAATACTGGCTTAGCGTGGGATAAATATGACAAAATTGTTTGTGGACATTAGAACAAAGAACGCCGACACACATTTTTAAATCTTTATTCACACTTATTAATTTTCATCGCACTTCTATATGTTTTGTCTATGTCAATGATTTTAACCTTTATGTTTCGCCTCAACTTGTAGTCTAAATAAAGACAATCTATTGTTTTATGAGAATAATAATAAAAGTTAAGTTTTATGGAGCGGTGGAAACCAAACCACCCCTCCCTGTGTGCACCGATAATACAGCCCTTTTTTTTCTTCTTTTGCTGGTATCCACTCCTAGATGGGCCAGGTATTTGTGTCGGCCACTTAGCTTAGTCATCCAGCAACCTCGGTGCAAATTTTAGGACTAAAAATAATATTGTGAGGCGTGAGGTGTTCAGAATAGACTGGAAATGATTGGAAATTATGGTTATTGAGGTTAACAATACTATGGGATCAAAATTACCCCCAAATTTTATGATTTAAGCTGTTTTTGAGTTTTTTTTGTAAAAAAAACACCCGAATATAAAACACACCTGAATCCGACAAAAAAATTTCAGGGAGGTTTTGCCAATACGCGTCCGAATCCAAAACACGGCCGCGGAACCGAATCCAAAACCAAATCACAAAACCCGAAAAATGTCCGGTGCACATCACTACTTACAGTACATATGTTTGTAAATATATCCAGAGGGAGAATGGGGTGGAAGAAAAAGAGACTACAGGGGTGAGAGGAGAGAGAGAAAAAATGGGTGGAGTGGGGAAGAAAGGAAGCATGAATGGGGGTTAGGAAGACATAAAGAGAACAGGGGGGAAAAAGAATGAGGGGTTTGTAAAAGAGAGAGAACATGAGGGAAGAGAGAGAGACAAAAGGGGTAGGGAAGAGAGAGAATGGGTTGGATGAAGAGAGAGAGCAAGAATGGGGGAAGAGACACAGCATGGTAACTGGAGTGAGAGACAGAGAGATAGAATGGGGGGTTTGGGAATAGAGAGAGAATGAGGTGGGGGAAAAGAGAGTGGAACGGGAGAGAGACAGAGGACTTGGGAGTGGGAGAAGAGAGAGTACTGCAGCATGGTTAGTCCAGGTGCAGAGTTACTTGTTCTTTTTGCTTTACTCCCAACTCAGAATCAGTCCCTATACCATATGTGTGATAAGCACCTGAAAACTACAGTGCAGTATTGTGCTATGCTGTTGCCGCAGTTTTTGTGTTAGTGCATTCTTCTCTATGAAAAATGTTGTGTGCACTATTGTGTGTCAGTGTTGTACTGAATGTCCATGACACAGTCGCAACCACGGCATTGGATTTCAGCGCTCGCCATCCAGGGCTCGCTGTAGCGTCATTTCCATGCACTGTTTTACGGTATAGGGGTGTATTCAATGCATGTCGGATCCTTTCCGACGGAAATGATCCGACAATGCAGTATTCAATTTGCGGCCAAATCCGACAGGATTTGCCCATTCTCGACAATGTTAATCCGACTTTTTTTTTAAGTCCGATTGACATTGTCGAAAACGGGGCTAAAGGATGTCAGATTTGGCCGCAAATCCGACAAAACACGTTGATCCGCGGCTAATCCGTCGATCCACATGCTTTCCGACAAGTCGGAATTGCCGACCTGCTGGAAAAATGGCAGGCCCATTGAATAGGTCGAATCACTATATAAAAAAGTCAGAAACTGCCGTCTTTCCGACAAGATGGCAGTTCGGACAAGAATTGAATACACCCCATAGCAGTTCTCATGAGCGGCGCACTGTTCACCCACATTACATATTAGCATGCCACGGCGCAGCTTTGTTTCAAGTATTGTAATGCACCAAGGACGGCTGTATGGAATGTTTTGAGGATAAGTGTATGAGTTGGGAACACATCTATTCCTGTAATAAAACCATACATTACCGTTCAATCATCCCCTCAATATTGTTATTAAAATTATTATTAATGTACTAATCTTATAGATGTGGCTTTACTTTGTCGTAAGTATAGTGAACTTTTTTCTAGTATCATGTTAGGCTGTTACCCTCTTCTGAACATTGCAGCCAGAATTTGACTTTTTTTTAAATAAATATTATCAACAAAAGAAACTCTAAATTAAAGTACTGTTAAGTCTCATATGCACTAGACCAGAAAGTGAAAGATCTTGCTCAGAAGGGCCGATCTGAGCGAGATCTTTCACAATCTCGTCCAGTGTGTACAGTCAATGTCATTAACGATGCGCGCTCCCACGCATCTTTAACGATCCCCTCCATCATCTGATCATGTACAGACGAGGGATGTCCTCATTAACAACAGCCGTCATTCCCCCCGACGCCCCCCGCCATCACTCCCTTCCCCGCCAGCCAGTGCCGTTTCTTGCGGCGGGCGAGCCGTGCAACCGCACGGGGCACCCGCCGCGGCACTTCTTCAGCACTTTGAATCCCCCCTCCCCTCTCCTCCCGAGTGCCCAGCTCGGGGGGCGGGGTTTCGCGGAATGACGCGATTGCGTCGTGACTTCACGACGCAAACGCATCATTCCGCGAAACTCCGCCCCCCGAGCTGGGCACTCGGGAGGAGGGAGAAGGGGGAGCCGCGAAGACGAGGGAGAGGCGGCTGAAGAGCGGGAAGAACCGCTTCAAATGTAAGTCAGTGCCTCTCCCTTTCTCTCCCTCCCTCCCCCCCACCACCACCTGCCATACTGTGTAAAATGGGGACACCTGTCTGCCTGAATGTATAAAATGGGGACACCTGTCTGCCGGAATGTGTAAAATGGGGACACTTGCCTGCCGTAATATGTAAAATGGGGACGCAGTCTGCTGTATTGTGTAAAATGGGGACACTTGCCTGTTGTACTGTGTAAAATGGGGGCACGTGCCTGCCGCAATATGTAAAATGGGGACGCAGTCTGCCGTAATGTGTAAAATGGGGACTCTTGCCTTGCGTATTGTGTAAAATGGGGACACCTGTCTGCCGTAATGTGTAAAATGGGGACTCTTGCCTGCCGCAATGGGTAAAATGGGGGCACTTGCCTGTTGTACTGTGTAAAATGGGAGCACGTGCCTGCCACAATGTGTAAAATGGGGACACTTGCCTGCCGTACTGTGTAAAATGGGGGCACTTGCCTGTTGTACTGTGTAAAATGGGAGCACGTGCCTGCCACAATGTGTAAAATGGGGACACTTTCCTGCCGCAATGTGTAAAATGGGGACACTTGCCTGCCGTACTGTGTAAAATGGGGGCACGTGCCTGCCACAATGTGTAAAATGGGGACACTTTTTCCTGCCGCAATGTGTAAAATGGGGGCACGTGCCTGCCGCAATGTGTAAAATGGGGACACTTGCCTGCCGTGTTGTGTAAAATGGGGTCGCGTGTAAAATGAGGACTTTTTTTTTTATCCTGTGGTGGCCGTGATGATGAGTACAGATGAGGCCACGCCCATCTTAACAAAGCCACGCCCATTTTAACGAGGTCAAGCCCCCTTGCCGGGCGCGCATGCTTTTCCTCTTTATATCTATCGGGGGGCGCATTTTTTCTTATGTGAATGGGGGGGGAGGGGGGGTGCATTTTTAAATCTCGCACTGGGAGCCAAATTGGCTAGAAACGGCCCTGCCGCTAGCACCTGCAAGTGTGTATGGGGATTTATAGTGGATACCAGACCAGAGTCTGTAACGCTGAGGATGCTCTGTCACGAGCAGCCTCAGTGTTACAGAGTCTGGTCTGGTATCCACTATAGCAGCACCATCATGTAATTGGGATTCCCCTGCGATAGCAATACCATGATAGTGTGGAATATGCAACTCTAGTTCTTAAACGTCTGGCTAACCATTACACTAATTGTAAAATATTTTTTTTCCCATTTTGATTAAATAAACTCTTATTTGACGCTTTCCAAATATAAAATAAAATCTACTATGCTTGTTTCCTGACCTGGCAGCAATCCAAAAGGGAAAACAACCTGAATATTACCGTCAAAAATATCCCCCCAACACACCATAAATGATCAAAGTCAAATAATGAAATCTGGGAGCTCCTAGAATCCCCTCCACCAACAGCCAACCACAAGTGGCAACTAAGGTGAAACACTAGTGAGTGGCTAGTGAAGAGTCCTAGATTATGTGCCCTTAATCGGGTGTGGATTATTAGATTTACGCTGAAAAGGTCTACAGTCAATAGGTCTACCACTAATGGTAGATATGCATTAGGGTGACAGGGTCAAAAGGTCGACATGGAAATGGTCGCCACAAAAAAAGGTAGACACATTTTTTTTTTTTGGGGGGGGGGGTGTTTTGTCACCTTTCTGCCACAAACAACCCCATTAGTGTACTCAGTCCCCTCGCATGGCTTGCTTCGCTCACCATGCTTCGAGCAAGTTGCCTCATTCCGCTACCGCTGCGCTCAGCACAGGTAAGTATTCCCAATAATAGTCCACGTGGATGGTAAAGTATGAAAAATTTGAAAAAATTAAAAATAAATAAAAAAACGTGTCTGACCTTTTGATCCTTCTCGACCTTTTATCTGTGTCAACCTGTTGAACTGTCTACCTTTTACATGTCAACCTTTTGATCCTGTCGACCTTTTCACCCTCTCGACCTAATGCATTTCTATCATTAGTGGTAGACCTATTGACTGTAGACCTTTTCAGTGTAGATCTATAGACCGGAAACCCCCTGAGTCATGTACTAACTCACTGAGAAGATCTCTTCAGCACTATTATATTTGGGGTGTTAGGTTCTTCATAATTCTGTTAATACTGTGTATTTATAATGACTCTTTGTTGAGTATACTGAAGTATTATCATTAGTTACTCTGTACTGTACACATCAGTTTCCAGTTTGAGAGTTATCAGCAGCTCCAAGCCCTGAGATTTGCCATGGAGGAGATTAACGAAGATCCTGATATCCTTCCTAATGTAACACTAGGCTTCCAAGCCTATGATTCCTGTGATGTGCTCCACCTGGACTTAGGGAGCTCTTTGCAAGTTCTCACTGGCTCTAATGCAGCCATACCCAACTACCGATGTCTTCCAGACATACCCCTTGCTGCAATCATTGGACCTGCGATCTCCACTCACTCAATTCTTCTGGCTCATATTCTGGGGCTCTACAGATATCCTCAGGTTAGTTGTTTTCAGGGATATGTATTAGACATACAGTAATAATTAAAAAATGCATATTAATTAATTAAAAAAGATTTAGGGTAATAAATTATTAAATAGTAACAAGGCCCCAAGTGATCATTAATTAATAAATGTTAGTTTGAAAAAAAGAAATAAAAAACAAACACAAAAAAGTTTTACAATTATTATAAAGATATCTAATTGTATCATGCTGTATACACTGGCATTTGTCTGTGCGGAAGGGTCATTTACAATCTGGAAGCGATTGATATATTTAGAATATATTTGTGTATTTGAATAAACTTATTTGATCACATAAAAGTATTATTTTTATTTTTAACTTCATGAAATCAAAATTATTTTTTCCCAGAAATCAAATAACACAACATTCTCTCAAATGTGCAATAAAAAACACTTCTAAACCTCTTCTCAACAAATATTTAAGCAACAAATTGTAAATTATTGATTGTAGTCCACTTATATTCAATTAAAGTATTTAAATGATTTTAAAATTAATAAACCTGACGGTGGGAGTTAATCATTGTTGATTATAATAATTCAGACTAACATAATACTAGAGAACCTTCAACATAGTTATGTAATATACTATAAACAATTGTGGCCTCTCTCTAACAGATCAGTCATTACTCAACAAGCCATCTACTCAGTAACCATAGAACGTTTCCATCCTTCTTCAGGACTGTTCCAAGTGATGCCAACCAGTCTCTGGGTCTGGCCAAACTGGTGCTCTATTTTGGATGGACTTGGGTTGGTCTACTGGCTATAGATAATGATTATGGTCAGCAAGGAATCCAGATGGTCAGACAAGAAATAATAAAGGGTGGTGCATGTGTTGCTTTCACTGAGAACATTCTCATAAATCAACCCAATCACAATGCTCCACACATTGTCAAGGTCATCAGAAAGTCAACTGTCAAGGTCATAGTTGTCTTCTCCACGGACATTGAACTGATTCCAATACTATATGAGATGTGGGGGCAGAAAATCACAAACATAACATTTGTTGCCAGTGAAGGGTGGGTGACAACTAGTCTACAGTCCATCAGGGAATTTTCAGAGCTTCTGACTGGCACACTTGGCTTTGCATTCTACAGTGGAACTATTCCAGGATTTAGCAAGTTTCTGAACACAATTCATCCATCTGTGCCCTTGGGAGGAGATTGGACACAAATATTTTGGGAACAAGCTTTTAACTGTAAATTTCCAGGAGAGATAAACTCAACGGGTTTGTCTGATATTAGCAGCAAGGAGTGCTCAGGACAGGAGGATCTAGAGAGCACACAAAACAGTTTTACTGATGTCTCCAGTTTAAGAAACACATACAATGTCTATGCTTCTATCCATGTTTTGGCCCAATCATTAGATGATCTCAATAACTGCAATATGGTGGAAAAATTATTTTCATCTAACCACTGCGCAGATATCTATAATTTCAAGCCCTGGCAGGTAACTCAACACTTGTAACATTGTTATCATTAAGTGCTACTGTGTCTTCTGTATTAAAGGATCTATCCTACATGTACTGTACACAGGGGCACTGGAATGTTTTGAGGTTGGGGGTTAGTAAAAATGACATTGTGGTGCTCCCCCAAACCTCCCCATTACCCCAGTATGGGTGAGCGCTTACCTCCAGGCGACTCCTCCTGTAAAATCAGTTTGCTGCCACAGCCTGCTGTGCCCCATGTCCTCCTAGCCGGCTCTTCACAGATGCATTACTGGGAGGAGGTGGGGATGTACCATCAGGCTCAGCATGGCCACGTCTGCCTCCCAGTAATGCATCAGTGAAGAGCCGGCTAGGAGGACGTGGGGCATAGCAGGCTGCAGCAGTACACTGATTTTACAGGAGGAGTTGCCCGCGAGTGTAAGCGCTTCCCCTACACCTGTGCCTGCACCTCCATCACATTTGGGGGCCATGCTGTCCCCTTGCCCCTTCCCCCATTCTGTCACCTCTGACTGTACATATATGAACTCCCACACCTATCCTCATTGTGCTACGTGGTTCAGAGAGCATGGTGCAATTTAGGTGCTCAACTAAATATTGCAATTCCTTCTACGTTTTCCCAAATGTAGCATCTCATTTGCTTTGTAGCCCCATATAAAGTCGCTTATCGAGTACTAGGCATACTAATCTCAGCTTAATTGAAAATTCCATGGCATGCCAAATGGGGCTATTTGGCGCGATTCAAGGATAAATGTAATAGTTTCCCCACTTTCAAAGGTTACACCACAATAATATGATAATGCTTTAGCCCTGAAAATGAAAGGTATTTCTAAAATATTTTTGTAGCAAATATATTGTATACTGTATGTACATGTTGATAGTGAAATTTGGTCTAGTAGCAAATATAGATAACCATCACATTATTGATATAATATTTCATATCATAATTAACATAAAAAGGTAAAAACTGTTCATACAGTATATAGGATTGCCATAATATTTCTTTAATCCTGGACATCTATAATTTACACATGTTCTATGGCTGGCAAAAATTCAAGCCTGCATTTCACATGGTTTTAATCAGCCGCAGTACCTGTGCAAACCATACAGTAGGTGTCCTGGATTGAAGGTTTATTATGGCAAGCTGATGTATATATGTACAGTATATGCTTAATTTGTTACCTAAGATACCTGATTTTAAGCTTCTGAAAAAAACCGCAACATATAACACAATGGGGGTCATTCCGAGTTGTTCGCTCGCAAGTGAATTTTAGCAGATTTGCTCATGCTAAGCCGCCGCCTACTGGGAGTGAATCTTAGCATCTTAAAATTGCGAACGATGTATTCGCAATATTGCGATTACACACCTCGTAGCAGTTTCTGAGTTGCTTCAGACTTACTCGGCATCTGCGATCATTTCACTGCTTGTCGTTCCTGGTTTGACGTCACAAACACACCCAGCGTTTGCCCAGACACTCCCCCGTTTCTCCAGCCACTCCTGCGTTTTTTCCGGAAACGGTAGCGTTTTTTCCCACACGCCCATAAAACGGCCTGTTTCCGCCCAGTAACACCCATTTCCTGTCAATCACATTACGATCGCCAGAACGATGAAAATGCCGTGAGTAAAATTCCTAAGTGCATAGCAAATTTACTTGGCGCAGTCGCAGTGCGGACATTGCGCATGCGCATTAAGCGGAAAATCGCTGCGATGCGAAGATTTTTACCGAGCGAACAACTCGGAATGACCCCCAATAAAATAAAATCTTATTGATAAAATGATAATGTAAGGTAGGAACACACTGGTTAAATATAATGGTTTAACAGGATCTATATACATCTGAAGGATCTTTAACAGTCATCCACCATATCCTCCTTTAGAAGGAAATGTAGTTAACTATGTAATTGGAGGAAACACAGCCACCATTGAGTTAGGAGTGATCACGCAAGTAATCACGCAAGTATTTACATTGAGAAACTCTGAACCATAATTAAGGGTTCATTGAAAATAATAAGAGTTAAATTCTGAAAAGCACCTTGTGTTTCAGTCAGAACTCTAAATGTCACTCAAGAAAAAATGATTGCAATTTTCATTTACAGTATTTTCATTGAGTGAATTTTAATTTTGATTGTATCATGAATCCGGAGCAGGACCATAGTTATCTTGCAGAAAAATGTGCATGAACATTCTTGGTTGTGACCCAAAATTGTGACCCAATATATTTTTCAAAACTTACTGAAGGTATCAGTATTATTGGCTGTTTAAATTTTGGTGAGAACTACTGTAGATAATAGTTTAGAGTTTTGGGACCTTGGGGGATTTTCAGAGTTGTTAGCAAACCCAAAAAGTTAGCAATTGGGCAAACCATGTGCACTGCAGGTGGGGCCGAAGTAACATGCAGAAAGAGTTAGATTTGGGTTGGTTATATTGTTTCTGTACATGGTAAATATGTTGAGTTCCGATAGGGACTACTCTACCTTTGGTCCTAGTTTTACAAACTTATTTATGGTGGTATGGCAAGTTTATGTCATTTATAGAAACAACCCTTTTGGTCACAATATTAGATTCTTCAGAAACTATATTGATAATATTTTAACGATATGGGAGGACTCTACCGATTTTATGGCGTTTCTTCTAACCAATAATATTAATTTGAAATTTACATAAAAAAGCTGTAAAGATAAAGTTGAGTTTTTGGACATGATATTGGGACAGGATGCATCAACGAATACCATCTGCGGTGTTATTACGGAGGTGGATAACAATAGTGATGCTAACTTTAAAAGTGAGCATTTTACAAAAATGTAAAACCAATATTTAAAAATCCCAATTTAGAAGAATTGCAAGGAATTGCTAGGACAACATGATTGTCACAATCCTGACTGTAGGTTTCATATTTGGTGACTTACCCCTGCCATCTGTCCTGGATCCTGTGTCTTTTCACTCATGGAGTTAAACAGCTTGTCAGCACTGTGAGTTTTCCTGAGTTCTCTGCCTGAAAGGTAGTAGTTAATTAGCTCCACCTGTGGTGATCTCCTGTGTGAGGCTGAATTCAGTAATCTGAACTTTAGGCCTAAAAGCCAGCATCCTGTGTTTTGCAGAAGTTCAGGCTTCAGTGTTCTCTCGGCCTGCTAGGCCTCTTTCTACATCACAGCCTTGTCTAGAGTAGTCACATGACAGTGACTGTTCACCTGAACCAGAGTTGTCCAATCCTCTGCCAGTCTGAGACTCTCTGCATCACCTAATCCTGCTCTCCAATCACCAAGGACCAGGAAGTATAAGGTGGGAGACAGAGTTAGAAACTGGGCCAGTTCCTTGTGTCACACTCACAGCTATGTGTGAGTCTTCAAGCTGAGCTCCCTAAAGGTAACCTTTATACTCTGGTTCCTGTGAAAACTCTGTTCCTTGTTACCCTGTTTGGTTTACTTTTGTGTTGCCACTGATGATCACTATTTCCTCGAGTCTCAAAGTAAAGGCACAGCTGCAGTGGTTCATCTTAAAGGCACAGTATTATATTCCATAGTCTCAACTGAAAACCACAGCTGCCGTAGTTCATCTTTACTGCTGTTGTAGTTGTGATCTCCAGAGTTCCCGTATCCCTGCAGCCTCTCCGTGCCTCAGCATCTCCGTGCCTCAGTACCTCAGTGCCTCAGCATCTCAGTGCCTCAGCATCTCTGTGCCTCAGCATCTCCGTGCCTCAGCATCTCTGTGCCTCAGTGCCTCAGCACCTCCGTGCCTCAGTATCTCCGTGCCTCAGCACCTCCGTGCCTCAGTATCTCCGTGCCTCAGCACCTCCATGCCTCAGTACCTCCGTGCCTCAGTACCTACCAGCACCTCCGTGCCTCAGCACCTCATGCTTCCAGCATCTCCGTGTCTCAGCACCTCGTGCCTCCAGTACCTCCGTGCCTCAGCGCCTCCGTGCTTCCAGCACCTCGTGCCTCAGCACCCCCGTGCCTCAGCACCTCGTGCCTCCAGCATCTCCGTGCTTCAGCATCTCAGTGCCTCCAAGCACCCCAGTGTCTCTACGCACCCCAGTGTCTCTACGCACCCCAGTGTCTCTACGCACCCCAGTGTCTCTATGCACCCCAGTGTCTCTACGCACCCCAGTGTCTCCAAGCACTTCCGTGCCTCCTAGCTCCTCAGTGTCTCCAAGCATCCAGTGCACTTTAGCGCAGTTGTACCTGGTATTCTTCACTGATTCATCAGCGCCTTTCCAGTTCTGTCTTTCAGGAGATCTTCAGCGCCCACACGTGCTTCCTGTCTGCCGACCTAATCCTGCATGGGAAGAAACCCTGAGTCCACAACATTCCCAAACCAGGTCAGTGGTAGTATTCATATAATCCTCCAGTCGCCTGCACAGACTTCACTAACACCGGGTTCACAAAACCTCAGTTTTGACAGTAGGAACTGGCCACATGGACCCGGCCGAAAGTGTTTGTCTGACGCAGGACCTCCTAAGCAATATTGCAGGACGCTTGGAAGGTCTGGAGTCGACTCAGCATCAATTGGCACAGTGTCTGCAGCGGAATTCGTTCTCCAGAGATTCTCTGACCTTCTGCACTAAGACTCCTGACCAACTGCAGATTTTCTACCAGATGTTATTACAGTTATAAGAACTTTTGTCGAGTATTCTTTCTGTGATGCCTGATCTCTTCAGGAATACTGCCAACGTTGTTGATCCTGTTTTGTCCCAACCAGTTAATAGAGTCTCTTCCTCTGTGCAAGGAAAAGTTGTTCATCAGAGCTATCCACGGCCCAAACTCTCTGAAGCTGAATGTCAGCGGCGTAGGGAGCTACACCTCTGTCTTTACTGTGGAAATTCCGGTCATTTTGTTAAAGACTGCATTCTTCGTAAGCCAGGGAATGGTGACAAATCTCAGTATCACAGTGCTCATGTCTACAAGTCATCCACAGTAGCCGATCCTGCTACTGCTGACAGGGGTATCAAGATGGCTACTCTGAAAGAGACTCAAATTTATGACTGGGGTCCGGTGATTATTAGACCTTATCCCAAGTTGGGTGTCCAGAGAAGAATATTCAAGCCATTTAGAGTCACAGAGGAGTCCGTGTCTTCAGCCCAAGGAGGGGCATCCGTGTCTTCAGCCCAAGGAGTGGCGTCCTTGTCTTCAGCCCAAGGAGGGGCATCCGTGTCTTCAGCCCAAGGAGGGGCATCCGTGTCTTCAGCCCCAGTGAGGGGTTCAGAGCATCCAGCCCCAGTGAGGGGTTCAGAGGGTCCAGCCCCAGGGAGTCTTCAGAGCGCTGCCCAGCCAGAGAGACTACAGAGCGCTGCCCAGCCAGAGAGACTACAGAGTGCTGCCCAGCCAGAGAGTCTACAGAGTGCTGCCCAGCCAGAGAGTCTACAGAGTGCTGCCCAGCCAGAGAGTCTACAGAGTGCTGCCCAGCCAGAGAGTCTACAGAGTGCTGCCCAGCCAGAGAGTCTACAGAGTGCAGCCCAGCCCCGTGAAGAGGGGGCTCTTGCTTCAGCCCAGCCCCGTGAAGAGGGGGCTCTTGCTTCAGCCCAGCCCCGTGAAGAGGGGGTTCTTGCCTCAGCCCAGCTCCGTGATGAGGGGGCTCCTGCCGGTCCAGCTATACTCCAGGCCCATCCTGGTCAGTCCGTCCCGGTTCCAGCCGGTCCAGCAATACTCCAGGCTCTGCCTGGTCAGTCCGTCCCGGTTCCAGCCGGTCCAGCAATACTCCAGGCTCTGCCTGGTCAGTCCGTCCCGGTTCCAGCCGGTCCAGCAATACTCCAGGTCCAGCCTGGTCAGTCCGTCCCGGTTCCAGCCGGTCCAGCAATACTCCAGGCTCTGCCTGGTCAGTCCGTCCCGGTTCCAGCCGGTCCAGCAAAACTCCATGCCCTGCCTGGTCAGTCCGTCCCGGTTCCAGCCGGTCCAGCAATACTCCAGGCCCAGCCTGGTCAGTCCGTCCCGGTTCCAGCCGGTCCAGCAATACTCCAGACTCTGCTTGGTCAGTTCGTCCCGGTTCCAGCCGGTCCAGCAATACTCCAGGCCCAGCCTGGTCAGTCCGTCCCGGTTCCAGCCGGTCCAGCAATACTCCAGGCTCTGCCTGGTCAGTTCGTCCCGGTTCCAGCCGGTCCAGCAATATTCCAGGCTCCACCTGGTCAGTCCGTCCCGGTTCCAGCCGGTCCAGCAATACTCCAGGCCCAGCCTGGTCAGTCCGTCCCGGTTCCAGCCGGTCCAGCAATACTCCAGGCCCAGCCTGGTCAGTCCGTCCCGGTTCCAGCTGGTCCAGCAATACTCCAGGCCCAGCCTGGTCAGTCCGTCCCGGTTCCAGCCGGTCCAGCAATACTCCAGGCCCAGCCTGGTCAGTCCGTCCCGGTTCCAGCCGGTCCAGCAATACTCCATGCCCTGCCTGGTCAGTCCGTCCCGGTTCCAGCCGGTCCAGCAATACTCCAGGCCCAGCCTGGTCAGTCCGTCCCGGTTCCAGCCGGTCCAGCAATACTCCAGACTCTGCTTGGTCAGTTCGTCCCGGTTCCAGCCGGTCCAGCAATACTCCAGGCCCAGCCTGGTCAGTCCGTCCCGGTTCCAGCCGGTCCAGCAATACTCCAGGCTCTGCCTGGTCAGTTCGTCCCGGTTCCAGCCGGTCCAGCAATATTCCAGGCTCCACCTGGTCAGTCCGTCCCGGTTCCAGCCGGTCCAGCAATACTCCAGGCCCAGCCTGGTCAGTCCGTCCCGGTTCCAGCCGGTCCAGCAATACTCCAGGCCCAGCCTGGTCAGTCCGTCCCGGTTCCAGCCGGTCCAGCAATATTCCAGGCTCCACCTGGTCAGTCCGTCCCGGTTCCAGCTGGTCCAGCAATACTCCAGGCCCAGCCTGGTCAGTCCGTCCCGGTTCCAGCCGGTCCAGCAATACTCCAGGCCCAGCCTGGTCAGTCCGTCCCGGTTCCAGCCGGTCCAGCAATACTCCAGGCCCTGCTTGGTCAGTCCGTCCCAGTTCCATCTGGTCCAGCGATACTCCAGGACCAGTCTGGTCAGTCTTCGTTGGCTCCAGCCAATTCAAGTATCCTCGGATCCAATCCAGTCCTACTCGTCCAGCCAAAGCTTTCTTCAGCTTCAGCCTCTAAGCTTTCGTCTGATGGTTTTCCACCTATTTACTTTGATGGAGATTTATTGCAATATGCCGCTCTGGTTGAACAATTTCTCTCTCTGATGGAGTCTGATCCTTCAGGTGCAGTAACTCCTTCCAACGTTACTCGATATCTGTTCCTGGCATTCAGAGGAAGAGCTTTGGAGTGGGCCAACATGCTCTTTGAGAGTAATGATCCTGTGTTCCATGACTTACAGACTTTTAGTAACGCTGTAGTTAAAGAATTTAGTCCTAAACCTTTGGAATCTGCATCAACGAAGGTCCTAAATTCTTCTGTATGAATTTCTCAAGTTCCTCTAAGATTCAAGATGGGTGTCCGGAGTCCACCCTTGAAGAGGGGGATACTGTCACAATCCTGACTGTAGGTTTCATATTTGGTGACTTACCCCTGCCATCTGTCCTGGATCCTGTGTCTTTTCACTCACAGAGTTAAACAGCTTGTCAGCACTGTGAGTTTTCCTGAGTTCTCTGCCTGAAAGGTAGTAGTTAATTAGCTCCACCTGTGGTGATCTCCTGTGTGAGGCTGAATTCAGTAATCTGAACTTTAGGCCTAAAAGCCAGCATCCTGTGTTTTGCAGAAGTTCAGGCTTCAGTGTTCTCTCGGCCTGCTAGGCCTCTTTCTACACCACAGCCTTGTCTAAAGTAGTCACATGACAGTGACTGTTCACCTGAACCAGAGTTGTCCAATCCTCTGCCAGTCTGAGACTCTCTGCATCACCTAATCCTGCTCTTCAATCACCAAGGACCAGGAAGTATAAGGTGGGAGACTGAGTTAGAAACTGGGCCAGTTCCTTGTGTCACACTCACAGCTATGTGTGAGTCTTCAAGCTGAGCTCCCTAAAGGTAACCTTTATACTCTGGTTCCTGTGAAAACTCTGTTCCTTGTTACCCTGTTTGGTTTACTTTTGTGTTGCCACTGATGATCACTATTTCCTCGAGTCTCAAAGTAAAGGCACAGCTGCAGTGGTTCATCTTAAAGGCACAGTATTATATTCCATAGTCTCAACTGAAAACCACAGCTGCCGTAGTTCATCTTTACTGCTGTTGTAGTTGTGATCTCCAGAGTTCCCGTATCCCTGCAGCCTCTCCGTGCCTCAGCATCTCCGTGCCTCAGTACCTCAGTGCCTCAGCATCTCAGTGCCTCAGCATCTCTGTGCCTCAGCATCTCTGTGCCTCAGCATCTCCGTGCCTCAGCATCTCCGTGCCTCAGCATCTCCGTGCCTCAGTGCCTCAGCATCTCCGTGCCTCAGCACCTCCATGCCTCAGTACCTCCGTGCCTCAGTACCTCCCAGCACCTCCGTGCCTCAGCACCTCGTGCTTCCAGCATCTCTGTGTCTCAGCACCTCGTGCCTCCAGTACCTCCGTGCCTCCGTGCCTCAGCACCTCGTGCCTCCAGCGTCTCCGTGCTTCAGCATCTCAGTGCCTCCAAGCACCCCAGTGTCTCTACGCACCCCAGTGTCTCTACGCACCCCAGTGTCTCTACGCACCCCAGTGTCTCCAAGCACTTCCATGCCTCCTAGCTCCTCAGTGTCTCCAAGCATCCAGTGCACTTTAGCACAGTTGTACCTGGTATTCTTCACTGATTCATCAGCGCCTTTCCAGTTCTGTCTTTCAGGAGACCTTCAGCGCCCACACGTGCTTCCTGTCTGCCGACCTAATCCTGCATGGGAAGAAACCCTGAGTCCACAACATTCCCAAACCAGGTCAGTGGTAGTATTCATATAATCCTCCAGTCGCCTGCACAGACTTAACTAACACCGGGTTCACAAAACCTCAGTCTTGACAATGATCTGTCATATGCAATTAGGTTTTTATGAAAAATATGTTTGTAAAGATGTTAAAAGGGTGGATTGTGATAGTCTTCTAATCTGTAAAGAGAAATATAATGGACATAAAGATTTTATAGCTTTTATTATGAAAAATATATTAGGAAGACTATGAAAAACATCGGAACATTTTATTGTCATATCCAATTTTTAAGGAAACATTACCTGATAGACCAGATATAGGCCCTCATTCCGAGTTGATCGCTCGCAAGGCGAATTTAGCAGAGTTACACACGCTAAGCCACCGCCTACTGGGAGTGAATCTTAGCTTCTTAAAATTGCGACCGATGTATTCGCAATATTGCGATTACTAACTACTTAGCAGTTTCAGAGTAGCTCCAGACTTACTCTGCCTGTGCGATCATTTCAGTGCTTGTCGTTCCTGGTTGACGTCACAAACACACCCAGCGTTCGCCCAGGCACTCCCACCGTTTCCCCGGCCACTCCTGCGTTTTTTCCGGAAACGGTAGCGTTTTCAGCCACACGCCCCTGAAACGCCGTGTTTCCGCCCAGTAACACCCATTTCCTGTCAATCACATTACGATCGCCGGAGCGATGAAAAAGCCGTGAGTAAAAATACTTTCTTCATAGTAAAGTTACTTGGCGCAGTCGCAGTGCGAACATTGCGCATGCGTACTAAGCGGATTTTCACTGCGATGCGATGAAAAATACCGAGCGAACAACTCGGAATGAGGGCCATAGTATTTTATAGAACAGAAACAGTTAGCGATATCATGACCTCTATTCGAATAATAAACAACCTAGAGATGAATAAAGTTGGTGTTAAAAGGTTGTTTTAGGCACGGGAAGTGTAATATATGCAAATATAATAAAAAAAATATAATAATAATAATTTTATTTATATGGCGCTCTTTCTCCAATAGGACTCAAGGCACTTAACAGATACATAGCATAATATAGTACAGAAAATAATGAAGTACAGAACAGCTTTTCATAAAATACAGAAGCATGGAGATACTAAAGGGACATTATGGGAATGCTTGAGTAAACAGGAAAGTATTGAGTCTGTTTTTGAAGGATTCTATAGTTGGGGCCTCTCGCACTGTGCGGGGAAGTGAGTTCCATAGAGTCGGAGCCACATGACTAAAAACTTGATCCCCAGATGAATTACGGAAGATTCTAGGTACTGAAATTTGATCATAGTGATAACAGAATTTTTAAAATTAAAATATATAAACTACAGCACTATATATGTAATTTATATACTGAAATATATACTGAATGTTCCTGTAATTTTATATACAGAATGTGGTAAAAAGACCCAGTATGCTTCAGATACAGGAACATGTGCGAGCTTTTAAGAATAAATTAATTGCTCATTCAGTTCCTAAACACTTCCTTGAAGCCCACTACTCTAATTCTGTACATTTATCATGTAAAGCTATAGAACATGTTGTACTTAAAAACAGGGAAGGAAATGTTGAAGTTCTATTGTTCCAAAGACAGCTGTTTGGATATTCCAGCTTAAGGGGTATATGCAATTGCGGTTGAATTCCCGAAAATGTCGAAAAACTGGACATTTTCGCCCCCAAAAAAATTCGACAATGCAATTCAGTACTTTTCGTCAAAAAAACGGATTTTCAAAATTTGACTTTTTGAAATTCGACATTTGTCAAATTCGACATTTCTGCAATGGTACAAATGCGGCAATTCGACAAAAGTATATTCAATTGAAGATTGTAAATTCGACAACAGTGCTTTTAGACAGTAAATTCGTCATTTTCAATCTGCCACACTTTGCTGGCGGAATCTAATAAAAATTTTTAAAAACATGTTTTTTGTGTTTTTTTTTTATTGGTAAACGCATATCTATTTATATTAGAAGGGATAAGGTACATGGTTTGTCTATTTAGGAGGCACAAGTATTTTTTTTTTAAATGGAATGGGGTGAAATCAGAAAAAAAAATGCGTGGGGTCCCCCCTTAAAAGCATAACCAGCCTCGGGCTCTTCGAGCCGGTCCTGGATCTAAAAATCCGGGGGAAAAACTGATGGGGGATCCCCCGTATTTTCAAAACCAGCACCGGGCTCTGCGCCTGGTGCTGGTGCAAAAAATACGGGGGACAAAAAAAATAGGGGTCCCCCGTATTTTTTACACCAGCATCGGGCTCAGCTAGCTGGGTAGATAATGCCACAGCCGGGGGTCACTTGTATACAGCGCCCTGCGGCTGTGGCATTAAATACGCAACTAGTCACCTCTGGCCGGGGTACCCTGGAGGAGTGGGGACCCCTTCAATCAAGGGGTCCCCCCTCCAGCCACCCATGGGCCAGGGGTGAAGCCCGAGGCTGTCCCCCCCCCATCCAAGGGCTGCGGATGGGGGGGCTGATAGCCTTTTGAAAAAATGAAAGAATATTGTTTTTTCCAGTAGTACTACAAGTCCCAGCAAGCCTCCCCCGCAAGCTGGTACTTGGAGAACCACAAGTACCAGCATGCGGGAGAAAAACGGGCCCGCTGGTACCTGTAGTTCCACTGGAAAAAAAATACCCAAATAAAAACAGGAGACACACACCGTGAAAGTAAAACTTTATTTCACACCTGCCGACCCCCCGTGACTCCTGTCACAGAAAGGTCTCTTCAGCCAATCAGGAAGCGCCACTTCGTGGCACTCTCCTGATTGGCTGTATGCGCGTCTGAGCTGGCAGACAGCGCATCGCACAGCTCCCTCCATTAGTTTCAATGGTGGGAACTTTGCGGTCAGCGGTGGGGTTACCCGCGGTCAGCGGCTGACCGCGGGTGACCTCACCGCTGACCGCAAAGTTCCCACCATTGAAAGTAATGGAGGGGGCTGTGCAATGCGCGTCTGAGCTTAGACGCGCAAAGCCAATCAGGTGAGTGCCACGAAGTGGCGCTTCCTGATTGGCTGAAGAGACCTATCTGTGACAGGAGTTACGGGGGGTCTCTGCATTCGGGGAAAGCTGTCCCATGTGTAAACATGGGACCCCTTTCAGTCCGCCTGGTCCGGGTGTTCGTTTTTTTTTTTTTTTTGCCAAGTACGTGGATTATAATCAGGACACTGGATCAGGTGAGTATAATTTTATTCACAGGTACCCCGGATCATCGGCGACATTGGAGACGTGGCAGTCGGCGGGTCAACATAGGTAAGTATGTATGTGTCGGCAGGTGTGAAATAAAGTTTTACTTTGGCGGTGTGTCTCCTGTTTTTATTTGGGTATTTTTTTTCCAGTAGAACTACAGGTACCAGTGGGCCCGTTTTTCTCCCGCATGCTGGTACTTGTGGTTCTCCAAGTACCAGCTTGCGGGGGAGGCTTGCTGGGACTTGTAGTACTACTGGAAAAAAACAATATTCTTTCATTTTTTCAAAAGGCTATCAGCCCCCCCATCTGCAGCCCTTCGATGGGGGGACAGCCTCGGGCTTCACCCCTGGCCCTTGGGTGGCTGGGGGGGGACCCCTTGATTGAAGGGGTCCCCACTCCTCCAGGGTACCCCGGCCAGAGGTGACTAGTTGCGTATTTAATGCCACGCCCGCAGGGCGCTGTATAAAAGTGACCCCCGGCTGTGGCATTATCTACCCAGCTAGTGGAGCCCGATGCTGGTGTAAAAAATACGGGGTACCCCTACTCTTTTTGTCCCCTGTATTTTTTGCACCAGCACCAGGCGCAGAGCCCGGTGCTGGTTTTAAAAATACGGGGGATCCTCTGTCAGTTTTTCCCCCGGATTATTAGAATCAGGACCGGCTCGAAGAGCCCGAGGCTGGTTATGCTTAGGTGGGGGGACCCCACACAATTTTTTTCGGGTTTTTTAAAGTTTTTTGACCATTTTTAAAAATCTGATCAAAATCCGTCAAACCGGCCGTTTTTCGACAGCGGGACTGTCGAATCCGTTTTTTATTGAATATGTTGAATTCCGGCACCCACCTGCCGGAATTCAGCGGTCGAATTGTGTCGAATTAAAAAACGGGCGAAAAATTGCCGCGATTCGCCGGCAATTGCATATACCCCTAATTCTCTTATGGCTGCATGTCTTAGTTATTATAAAATTGCCCTTTTTTATGATTTTTTATTTATATTTATTTTCAATGTTTTATTATTGTTTATTTAAATTTATTTTCATTTTTATACTTTTATGTATATTTTTTATTTTTATTTTCATCATTTAAGGGCATGTTTATCATCACTTAATTTCTACAAATTATCACCTACTTTTGTAAAAATTAAGTTTTGGGGGCATTCGTCATAAAGGTAACGCAGGTGATATCACAGATTCCTTTCACTCCCGATCTGGCCAGGCGTCCCCCTACACTAGTACAAATGAAGCAGTGACACGATTTGTCGAGACTACTGAATTTCAGATCAGCAGGCTCTGCACCGGAGCAATGATGAATTGTTCCAGCGCTTGTAGCAAGTCAAAATGTTAATTATTGTGGGCCATCTAGCCCCTATAATTAACATGATGAATATGCCCCTTTTTATTTTTAATTTAGTTTCATTTTTTACTTTTTAGTGCATTATTCTCAAGGGTGCTACACAATAGTACTATACTACCTTTTTGGGTTCTATATACATGATAGTACATTCTTGTTATATTATTGTTTATCATTTTTAGTACTCTGTGGTTTCTGTATAAGGCATACATTCAGGATGCCGGCAGTCGTGATGCCGGCAGTCTAAATCCCGGATGCCGGAATCCCGACATCAATGGAAATGCCAATGACGGAATCCTGACAGCTGACATCCTGAACTTAAGTCTGCCAGGCACTATTAAGGTTAGGCCATGGGGGTGGTTAGGTGTTGGCATCACCGGGGAGGGTTAGGTTAAGGCTGCGGTGGGGGGAGGGTTAGGGATAGGCTGCGGGGAGTGGGGCTTAGGTTTCGGCACCACCGGTGAGGGTTAGGGTTAGGCTGCGGGGGGAGGGTTAAGATTTGGGTTAGGCTGCGGGAAGGGAGGGTTAGAATTAGGATGTTAAGGGGGAAAGCTAAATATACTTACCAGACCCTTGTTGGGATTCTCATCATCAGGATGCCTCTGTCAGTCTTTTGACAGTCGGCATCCCAAACGCCGGTCACCCGTATCACACCCATATAAATATAGAAGTATATTTATGAGAAAACTATCTATGCAGATTCAGATGATATGTGGGAATAGGTAGCAGCCTACTGTAGAAACAACTAGGTTCCCCAGTTAGAATTTTGAAATATGAATGAATGGAAAGTTCTTAGAGCATATTGTACCTGTCTCGCGTAGAGGTGAAATAAAAATAAAAATAAAAAGGTAGATTTCATTTTCTATTGGTACGGGGCCAGTCAGATGTAATTTTATGGAGAACATTGGTTGTAGTTATGGCACAAGGAGGTGCTCTTGTTGTTCTTTCTACAGAATGTAGAAACATGTAATGTTTTAGAAGAAGATCTCTTTTTCTTGTTTCACACCAAACAGCTCCTGTTCTATATGAAGAAGGTGAGGGTGAAAATGAGTGATGGGAGAGAACTTTACTTTGATGAGCATGGAGACCCTCCTGCCATCTATGACATAGTGAACTGGCAGCTAAGCTCAGAGAACACCATCCGGCAGGTCAAAGTTGGCAGTTATGATACCACGGCACCACCTGGTCATGTTTTTACCATAAACACAAGTTTTCTATGGTGGACCTCTGAAAGCAATCAGGTAAGACTATACCAGTCAGACACCACTTTAGAGATAAAGAAACCTCGGACACCAGAAATAATATGTGCACCATACTTTATATGCTAATATAAATAACTAATTCACCAACTGAGTTTTCAAATATACTAATATATATTTGCCTATCCCAGGTTCCTCTCTCCATCTGCAGTGAGAGTTGTCCACCTGGTTCCTGGAAAGCAGCTAGAAGAGGCGAACCAGTCTGCTGTTTTGAGTGTGTCCCTTGTCCTCTTGGGGAGATCACCAACAAAACAGGTACTTAATGCTTTCTCAACTCCGACACAATTACAGGACATGAAAGTGGAATTGACGTTACTAATATCTCAATTTTTGTAAGAAATGTTAATTGGGAAGAGTGGCACTGAACTGTGGCTTTGCGGTCATATCCATGCACTGAGATAATCCCATTATAGGGAGATTTTAACAAAAGAACAGGTTTTCATGCATCTTGAAGGGCAGGTTGTGAACTGTGTGATCTACTAAATAAAGATTACAAATTCTCAAATCAATTTGAGGTTTGGAGACCATTCTGGGATACAAATTGTCTTATTTACTAACCGGTTTGACTACCTATATGCCAAATTAATACTTACAGTAATAGCAAAAAGAGTTGCACACAAGTGTTGCCCCAGTAAGAAATAACAAACCATTGCACCAATATGAATCAAATCAATCAAGTGGAAATAATATTTTGCTCTATCCACCAACCTTCAAGAGCAATGGGATTATATTAAAAAAAACTGTTGTTGTTACTGTATGTAATTATTATGATCATTTTTAACATTGTAACAGAGATGTTTGCAAGAATACAGACATGTATCTGGGATATTTCTTAATTTATGCACTCATATGTAGATCAGTATATGTCAACTTCTCCAGCAAGTTTATAATTTAAATTTGCCAGGCTGGTTCAACACACTCTAACTGGTATGTGCTTGATTTATTACTTGAAGCTGTTTCTTTCCCATCGTGATAAGTGTGTTGGAACTAAATACTAGAAATCAGCAGTATTTATCCAACTTCATCCTGCTGTAACATCCTTAATGTGTTTAAATATCAAACCTGTTTAAGAGTCTGACATCTTCTCAAACAGGCTTAAGACAGCAGAACAATCTTGATCAGAATCAAAAAGTTTGCAAATGAGCATGAATGCATCTTTGGAAGCAAACTATTAGTATTCACTCAGTGGTTGATTTTACGTATGGGCTGCAGGACTGCAGCTTCCCCCCCAGGTAAAATCGCCACCTCAGCTCATGTCAGTGAGCCAGATGCAGTCCTGCACTAGCTTCACTGTGACTGGCAGTGACTTCCTCTTGGAAGTCCTACCAGCCAGTCACAGACACACAAGGCGGTCCCATTGGGAGGCGTTTCCTCCCTCTGGGACTGACAGACCGGGCTACAATAGGTAGAGAGCTGGCTTCCTGTAGGAAGCCACTTCCTGCCTTTCATGCCGCCCAATCCGGCTTCTATGGACTGCAGCCGAAGCAGTCCACAGTCAGGGGTTTGTGCATGTGCAGTCACAACGTGGCATCTTCACCAGTCTCGGGAGCTGCCAGATCCATTGTGCAGGTGCTTTGACCCAGGGCTCCATGTCTACTAGTTACTCTGGGCTGGGGGTAGTGGCAGACCCCCTACTTAAAGTTAGTAGGAGCTGCCGCTGGTATTCACCCAATAAATTAGGGGGTAGAGGAAGGCAATTGTACTGCTGATTGTGTTACAGAGTGTTAGTGGCTTTAAATTTGTGGGCAGAGCTATATTCACATTTTGCTTCAGCTGAATCTGCAAGCTAGGGCTGAACAGTGTTTTTCTTTTCAACCATCTGAATGTTATTGCTTCCCTTACAGACTCTGTGACTTGCATCAAATGTCCGTGGAATCAGTATCCGACTTTCCAGAAATCCAGTTGTCTCTCAAAAGCTATAGACTACCTATCTTATGAGGATCCATTTGGGACATCTTTGGCTTCTATCAGCATCTTATCATCTTTGGTTCCAGGTTTCATCTTGCTGCTCTTCATCCAGCATAAATCGAGCCCAGTTGTGAAAGCCAATAACTATTCACTCAGCTGTCTTCTTCTGTTGTCTCTGTCCTACTGTTTCCTCTGCTCTTTAGCCTTCATTGGTTACCCCCACCCAGAGAAATGTTTGCTCCGTCAGGCAACATTTGGCATTGTTTTTGCACTTTGCATCTCCTGCGTTTTAGCCAAAACAATCACAGTGGTTTTTGCATTCATGGCCACCAAACCAGGCAGCAGACTAAGGAAATGGGTGACACGAGTGCCCTATATGGTCATCTCTATTGGCTTCCTGTTCCAGTTCCTCTTGTGCACCACTTGGCTGTGCCTCACACCTCCATTCCTTCAATTCAGCTCAAAAACTCAATCCATAATCATCATTGTTGAATGTAATGAGGGTTCTCTTGTGGCCTTCTGGTCTATGCTGGGTTATCTGTTTCTCCTGGCCACCATTAGTTTCATTGTTGCCTTCCTGGCTCGGAGACTTCCTGACACCTTCAATGAGGCACAGTTTATTACCTTCAGCATGCTGGCCTTTCTCAGTGTCTGGGTGTCCTTCATCCCAACCTCCCTCAGTGCTCAGGGTAAATACACGGTGGCCATGGAAATATTTGCCATCTTGGCTTCCAGTTGGGCTCTGGTGATATGCATGTTGCTACCTAAATGCTTCATCATATTAGTCCGACCACAGCTAAACTCTAAAGAGCACATCATGGGGAAACACAGAGACTACAATAAGAAGATTACAACATGAGAACCATATGATGTTACTGTGATTGAATAAAATCAGCAGGAAATCAGGAAACAAATACTATGCTTCACCCCTTAGATGCTTTACAGTATGGACTACTTTGGATGCCCTAAATAAATCTGTAAATTGTTGATAATTACATGTAAGTTATTCCAGCAATAAAAGACAGATGATTGGTTAGATATATTAAAATCTTCTTTTTTGGCCACTCCTGCATCCAACAACAGGTTCATGAAAGTATAATGTATCAAGCTTGGATGACTCTCTAAAATTGTACAGGCACAACTGTGTATCATGAAGACAAATGTCTGAATGTGGAGGTAGAGTTTATAACATTTTATATGGGGTCAACCAAAAGTCTTCCAACTCAGGTTGGATGTTCTAGATTTTTTCAAATTGCATTTTATCTAGTTTTATACTTTTTGAGGCCAAGATATGTTTTGTTGAATTTATACAGTATTTGAAGACATTTGTCATCATCATGCAGACATGTTCTCTGGGAGGACTCTTGAAAAAGAAGTCATTGCTTTAAGCAGGATTAAATGCACGCAAATGCAAACACACATGTACATCGTGTTATTACCTAATAATGTATTTATTTTTTCAGTACCACTTAAGGCCAAGATTTATCAAGCCTTGGAGAGTGATCACTTGCACAGTGATAAAGTACCAGCCAATCAGCTCCTACAATAACTGCCATGTTACAGGCTGAGTTTGAAAAATGATAGTTAGGAGCTGATTGGTTGATACTTTATCACTGTGCAATTCATCACTCTCCAAGGCTTGATAAATTGATATATAAGTACAGGAAATGTAAAAAAAAAAAAAAAAAATATATATATATATATATATATATATATATATACTACTGTATATGGGGAGGATGGTTTGAATCAATACCTACTAAAAACAAGTATAAATGTAATTAATAGTTTTTCAAATTTACAAACTATACAAATGTCTTTTGATCCACTATGATATTTTTTTTTTTTTTTTATGAAGATTGGTGTACATCTGCAGTTTGTTTTAAGGTTTTATATTAAATTATTGTCATCTGTTAAACTGTTGTTTCTTTTGTAATACAGATGTTTTTATTCACAAATGATTTAATACTAGGATGTCAACATTTTGACCTCTAAGGGTCATTATCAAGACAATCACTGGAGGGCATCAGTACAGCTTCCAGGCAGCAGGTACACTGACTGTACCTCCAGAGTTAGTGCCCTCATTTGGCCTAGTTTGCCAAAACCTTGTATATTATTGGATCAATGACATTCTACTATCTTAATAGAGTACCACTCTGATGACCTGTGGTGGATGTAAGTATGGATTACCTATATTACTATATATATATATATATATATATAGGTAATCCATAAGAAGACGGGGAGGTGGTCCCCGAAACGTTGACCTCACGGATATAGTTTTTCACTGACTTCAAAGCCTCTGAGTGCCACCTCTGATTTCTTCTATTGGTATATATATATATATAGAGAGAGAGAGAGAGAGAGAGAGAGAGAGAGAGAGGAACAGGTGCCACTCGGATGGAAGAAAACTTGAATGCAGGTTTGAGAAATCAACGTTTCAAAATTTAATTCGTCATCAGGATATAAAACAATGCACAGAACATACCTTATATATAGTGTTCCCTCACCACGTGTGGTCATAGGTAAACGTGGCTCCGGTGTGAAGGCGACATACAGTGACGCCATCTCTCCTCACTGGTTACCATAGTGGCCAAACAAACCACAGCAAAAATAGAACAACCACATACATCGAATACAGCTGAGTATAATGCAAATAGACTCAAGCGGATAGACACTAGCAATCTACAACAATGTATCATATAAATATATACAAAGTTCATAAAAAATATGAAGTATGGTAAACTACGTACAGCAATAAGATTGCACATATCAATAATACAACAGGCCTGACAAAATGCAAGATGATTAATGAAGGAATATACTATTAACTATCCAAAACTGGTTAAGATATCAAGTGTTGCATATTAAATAGTTATCAACTAGAGGAAACCATGGAATCCTAAGGTATTCGTTCAGGCCCCGTGGAGACAGAGTGTCTAATGTGTGAATCATCTCCCCTCCTTTCTAAGTAAGCGCTGGGACCTATCACCCCCCTCCTCAAACGTGCAGGCTCATGATCGATAGTCATCTAACGGAGCGATGAAATACTATGACCTGCCTGCACGAAATGCCGTGCCACAGGTTGATCACTAGTCCCACTAGCCATGGCAACACGAATCGCTGACTTGTGACTAGCAATGCGTTTTTTCAATGTTCTGTCGGTCTTTCCAACATAATGCAAACCGCATGGGCACAGAAGTAACTAAACAATGAACTTTGTCATACAGGTGACTCTGTGTTTAATTATATAGCGTTTGCCACTATGCAGATGACAGAAAAATGTACCAGTAATCAGGGACCTGCAGGTCACACAATTTAGACACCTAAAACAACCTTCCTGTAATGTCAGAAAATGTTGTTCACATTGCGATGATTGTAACCCAGTAATGTCGGTACACATCACCCAAGCTTTAATATTTAAACACGGCATAATCCTGGTCCTGCCAAGATTCAGATCGGCATAGGTGAAAATATTGTGTATCCTTGGGTATGTGGAACAGTACCCCCGTGTACAACTGTTGGTGGCACTAAAAGGGCGACTGATAAAAGTAGTAGCTGCTGGGGCTCCAAGGCCTTCCTATCCAGTTATTTTGGGGCATTGACTTTCCTTTATTACAAGAGAAAATTACCTGGCATGAAAGTGAAAGGAAACAGCAGTTGAATTCCCCAAAAACACAATTGCTGTGTTCTGCCAAAGTCCTGTGACCATAAAACCTTCCCTTGTCAGTGAGCAACAAGAGGAAAGTGATACGGAGGCTGATTGGTCACCCTTGGAAAGAAATGTCTCTTTGCAGGACTTTGCAATGGATCAATTATGATAGGAATTTGGTACATGCATTTGGAAATGTTGTAATGAGAAACAGTAAAATAGAACCTGCTTTACCACCTGATGGCACACCCTATTTCCTGGTAAAGAATGACTTATTGTACCAGGTTGCTTATTTACAAGGTAAAAGGATAGACCGGTTACTGGTCCCCAGGAAACATGAGCAGCTCGTACTGAGGGCGGCACATTTATGGGCGGTCATTTAGGAGAGTAGAAAGCTATCCAATGAACAGTATTCAGTTAAGGTTCTTCTGGCTGGGTATTCGTGCTGCAGTAAAAAAGTATTGCCAGGAATGCCCGGGATGCCAGAAGACAAGCTCCCCTGGTTCCCTTACCAATCGTGTCTGTGCCTTTTGAGAGGATTAGTATTGACCTGGTAGGTGCGGTGGAAAAGTCTGCTCATAAGCATCAATATATTTTAGTGGTGGTTGATTGTGCTGTCAGGTACCCTGAGGCAATACCACTGCGGAATACTAAATAGAGCACCATTGCCGGGGAGCTGGTAATGTTATTTACACGGTTGGGAATTCCAAAAGAGGTCCTGATTGACCAGGGTCCTCCTTTCATGCCTATTTTGATGAAGGATTTGTGCTGCCTGTTGGTGGTTGATAGAATTACCACCTCAGTGTATCACCCACAACCAGACGGACTAGTGGAATGATTTAACCAAATCTTGAAGCAGATTATAAAGCAGGAGGTGTTCCAAGAGAAGGAAGATTGAGAACTGCTCCTACCTAATGTTTGCAGTACATGGTTTAGTCCTTTTGAGCTCCTTTATGGTAAGCAGCCTAGAGGGATTCTGGATTTCTTTAAGGAGGTCTGGGAGCAGCATCTGGCTCAAGAGGTAATATTGTTCAGCTTGTGTCTCAGTTATATGGTCGCCTAAGGCAAATTGAGACACTAGTAAAAGAGTATATAAACCAGACCTAACAATGTCAGAAATATAATTATGATGTCACAGAAGTTAATCGCTCATTTAAACTGGGGGACAAGGTAATTCGTCTTAGGTCGCAAACCTGAAAGTAAATTATATGCCCAATGGCAAGGTCCTTATGAGGTCATAGAGGCTGTGGGACCCGTTCATTATAAAGTACGCCAGGATGGTAGAAGGAAAAAGATACAAATTTACCATATTAACTTGTAAAAACCTTGAAAGGGAAGTGTTATCCAACTTTATCTGCTACCCCTTAAATACTCCATACTGCCAGGGGTATGCAGTTAGACTCCTGACTGTAGGGATGAAAATGCCAACGCCGAAATCCCGACAGCCATTGAAACGCTGACGGTCGGAATCCCGACAGCTGGCCAGAAACCCCACTTGGGTGGTGGTCCATGCCTCCACCCGAGGGGGAATAGAACGTTGCCACCGGGCCCAAAGTGTGGCGAGCGTAGCGAGCCTATGAGGGAACACGCTGCGCTCGAGGTCGGGATTCCAGCTGTCGGGATTCCAGATGTCGGTATTTCGACCGCCGGAATCCCATGAGTCAGGAAATCGTACTGATCCAGGTGCCCTTTGAAGCCTCATTAATTCCCAACCAAAAGAGGGAAGCTATAGACCTGGCATCAAGAAACCTAGTTACAGTAGCTATTCTACCAGCAGCATGAAAATGCAAATAATACAGCATGATATTGTTACTCCACCATGGGTTGTGATTAAGCATAAACCATATCCGCATTCCGAAGTTAAACGGGCTGCGGTAAAAAAAAAAAAAAAAAAGTAGAAGAGATGCTGCATCAAGGGGGTCATAGAGCAGTCAAATAGTGAATGGAACAACACCACTGTGTTGGTAGCCAAGCCTTCAGAAGCCCTGAGGTTTTGCAATGACTTCAGGAAATTAAATAAAGTCTCACAGTTTGATGCTTACTCTATGCCTCGGGTTAATGAGCTAGTAGAAAATATCGCAAAAAGCTGTGATTTGACAAAAGGGTACTGGCAGATATCTTTAACTGATGCTGCCAAGCCGAAAACAGCTTTTTCTACTCCAGAGGGGTTGTTTCAGTATAAAATGCTGTCCTTTGGTTTGCATGGGGCCTCTGCTACTTTTCAGAGGGCTACAAACTTGTTGCTTTGGCCTCATTTAAAGTATACAGCAGCTTATCTTGATGACATTGTCATCTTTAGTGCTGACTGGAAAACTCACCTTTCGAAGGTAGAGGCAGTACTGCAGTCTCTATGAGCACACAGGTTTACAGATAACCCACAGAAATGCGGAATGGCAGAGGCAAAGTACTTGGGATATGTGGTAGGCAGAGGGAAAGTAAAACCACAACTCAATAAAGTGGAAGCAGTAGTAACATGGCCTAAGCCCGAATGGAATTCTCAGCTTAGAACATTTCTTGGACTGGTGGGCTATTATCCCAGATATATACATGACTTTGCCACTAGAGTGGCTCCACTGATGAGTGTTTACAGAAGCGGGTACCAGACAAAATAGTCTGCTCCCAGTTAGTGGAAGCTGCTTGGCAAGACTTGAGACAAGCCTTATGCAGAACCAGTGTTGCATGCTCCTGACCTTCGAAAAACAATTTATATTGCAGACTGAGGCGTCTGAGACAGGACTGGGTGCAGTCCTTTCCCAGGAGGTAAATGGTGAGGAAAAACAAATGTTGTACTTAAGCCAGAAGTTATTACCCAGGCAGCACAAGTACTCAACTGTCGAACAAGAGTGTTGGCCATTAAGTGGGCAGTGGAATCCCTATGTTACTCCTTACTGGGGAAAGAATTCTGGCTAGTTACCATGCACCACTACAGTGGATACACACAAATGAAAGGGAGAATGCTTGTGTGACCCGCTGGTTTTTGACTTTACAACCATTTAAATTTGAGGTTCAACACTGTCCTGGGAAATTCCACCTGAATGCCGAAATTTATGAACCCCAATCCTACAGACAACCATGTGGTGAAGCTAGGGGATGGGCAAGAAGAGGGTGAAGATGAGAAACTCTGGAAAGGGGTAGAAAAAGGGTGCTGTTTTGGATGGCTGGTAAGAATTGGTGGAGGCGAATCAGGATGTTTGGCTAAGGAACTGGTAGCTTTACCAAGGTGGTTGATGCTAAGGGGGAAGGAGTGTGACAAAGATAGCACAAATCTGACATGGGTTTAGAACTGCAGGACTGTGGATGGAGACAATCCAGGCCAGGTGTTGCTGTTAGCCAGGGTTGAGAAGCAGCTGATTCCAGGCACCTGTCAGTTTGTGATAAAAGTGTTTCAGGCACAAAAAGCATGGCTACTGATGGTGGAATAGCTGCGTAGGTGATAGGCCAGGGGGTGGCTACTGTTAGGGGTCCTAGACCTTAGGGTCCACTAAAGAACTAGTGTCTGTGCATTTTGAAGACTCTGCAGTGGCGGAACTAGCGAGCGGTGGGGCCAGGTGCGATAAAATGCTTTGGGCCCCCCCATCCCATCCAAGTCCACCCCCTCTCCCCTGGAGAGGATCTGGTGAGGGGGACCTGCTCAGGACCAGAGAAATGGATACCTAGCAACAGTGCCGTAACTAGACATTTTAGCACTGTGTGCAAGAAACGGCATCGGAGCCCCACCCCTGCATGCAAAACAGGGGCAGTGCGCGCCGTAGGTGCGCGCAAAAATACATAGTGGCGTGGCTTCGTGAGGAAGGGGTGTGGCCACAAAATAATACCAATTCATAAAACAGTGCACAGTAGTCTCCATTACTCAAATTACGCCGCACAGTAGCACCACTACACCAGGTAGAAACCCTTTTACACCTTACAGCAGACAGATTCCTCTTTTTACACATAACGGCAGACAGCGTGCACTTTTTACACATTACGGCAGACAGCGTCCCTCTTTTTACACATAACGGCAGACAGTGTGCCCTTTTTTACACATAACGGCAGACAGTGTGCCCTTTTTACACATAGCGCCAGACAGCGTGCACTTTTTACACATAACGGCAGATGGCGTGCACTTGTTACACATTACGGCAGACAGCGTCCCCCTTTTTAAACATTACGGCAGACAGTGTCCCTTTTTTTACACATTGCGGCAGGCAGATTCCCCCTTTTTACACATTGCGGCAGGCAGATTCCCCCTTTCTACACATTGCGTCAGGCAGACTCCCCCTTTTTACACATTGCGGCGGGCAGATTCCCCCTTTCTACACATTGCGTCAGGCAGATTCCCCCTTTTTACACATTGCGGCAGGCAGATTCCCCCTTTTTACACATTGCGGCATGCAGATTCCCCCTTTCTACACATTGCGTCAGGCAGATCCACCCTTTTTACACATTGCGGCAGGCAGATTCCCCCTTTTTACACATTGCGGCAGACAGTCCCCCTTTTTGCACATGGAAAGAAAGAAAGAAAGAAAGAAAGAAAGAAAGAAAGAAAGAAAGAAAGAAAGAAAGAAAGAAAGAATTATACTTACCCTCTCCGCTGGCTCAGGCTCCTCGGTGCAGCTTCTGGTCACGATTCCCGGGCAGGGGAGAAGGAGGAGGAGGGAGGTGGAGGAGGGAGCCGCAGCAGCGCTGTGCTATTGGTGGAGGCGCTGCTGCTGCTGCCCCTCTGCTTCACTATAGGCTGTTCTCGGAAGGCAGCCTATAGTGAAGCAGGGGGACAGCAGCAGCAGCGCCTCAACCAGTAACAAAGCGCTGCTGCGGCTCCCTCCTCCACCTCCCTCCTCCTCCTTTTCCCCCGTGGCGTGCAGTGCGCTCCTCTCCTGTCCGGGCGGCTGTGTGCTGCGGACAGCGGTTGCCCGCAGCACACAGCGGCATGTAATGAGTCAGCTTGACTCATTACATGCTTTGGGCCCCTGGACAGTGGCGGGCCCCAGTGCAACGCACTGGTTGCACTGGCGGTAGTTCCGCCTTTGAGTCTCTGTGAACTCTGCTTTGCTTTAACTGACCTGTGTATCCTACACCTGCTTGTGTAACTTCCTGTGGTTGAATATAAATGTTTCCTGGATTTTTCTCCAGTTTATGTGATTTCTGTCACAAGTTAATAGGTCGACAGCAGGGATGTGCAGTCATAGGAGGCAGGGGAGGCAGTGCCTCCCCTGTCATTATGATTAGAATAATATAAAGAAGATACTTATGACACATATTCTGTGTCATAAGTTATTTCTTTATATTATGCTACCCATTTCAGCTCTTTTAATCAGTTTGGGAGGCACTGATAGCAGTGCCTCCCGTCATCAATAGAAATGGGCTAAAACGGGGGGCGGGGCCAAGGACTGGGCCATAAAAGCCCATTGAAAATCAACGGGGTAAGCGGCACTTATGCAAGTGCCTCGTTGACAGGGGAAACCCGCCCCTGTCAGCGCCGCAGATGTGATTGGACAGCGGATTCAGTACTGGATCCGCTGATCCAATCACCGGTGGGCTGAAGCGGCGGCGGGATCCGGCGATGCTGTGGTGCTATCACGTCTGGACAGTAGCACGGGCAAGTGAAGCGGCGGCGGGACCCGATGTTAGAGCTGCGCTATAGAAGCAGGTGCCACGGAGGCAGCGGGCTGGCGCTGGGCAGCGCTGTAACTGCAGCTCACCTTGATCATCCTCCGCTCTCCTCACAGCACCACCTGCGCCCTCCGGAACGGGGCCCATCACCACACAGGCGAGGTGGTGGGGTTTTTGTTGTTGGTGGTGGTGGGTGGGTGGGGAGGGGGGGGGCAGTTGTACTGGGTGGGAAGTGACTGGGCAGCTCAGCCTCAGATCACATGGACTGCAGCTCACCTTCAGATAATCAGGGGATGAGCTGCAGTCCAAGTGATCTGGGGGTGGGCTGCAGTCCAAGTGATCTGGGGGTGAACTGCAGTCCAAGTGACCTCGGCCAGATCACTTGGACTGCAGTTTACCCCCAGATCACTTGGACTGCAGTTTACCCCCAGATCACTTGGACTGCAGGGACAATGAGGAATAAGAATAATAAGAAATATAAGATCAGAGACTTCATCACTTGTCACTCAAGAAATGTTATCTATCTTCTTGAGTGCAAATGTGGCTAATATATGTGGGAAAGACATCCAGGCCCCTGAAAACCAGAATGGCGGAGCATGTGTATAATATCCGCAAGGGCCTGGATAGTCATCCTTTTTCAGAGCACTTTACCAAAGTACACAATAAGTGTGAGGGACATATCATTAGATATTTAGGTATCCAGCAAGTTAAAGCCAGCTGGAAAAATAGAGATCTCGAAAAAAGTCTGGCCCAAATGAGATGCACTGGATTTTTGATTTAAATTCACTAAAACCTAACGGTCACAATGCTGATTTTGAATTAAAATGGTTTTTAGATTGAGTTTTTACTAAAGTGTTTTATATTTCATGTGATTTTAATTTTCTTTTTTATCTTCTTTTATCTCTTCTATTGATACGAGGGGACTTATCTGCTGCTACAACATCAAAAATGAGTGACCAACTCGGGTAATAGGGAAGGACTAGTGGGAATATATAGTACCACAAAGACTGGTCAGAGTTGGTCCTCTTCTTAAAACGTACTAGAAGATCCCCATCCCAAAATGAATCTCTGTGACACCAACAATATGGGAAAAAAAGAATCTTTCCAGTAATAAAGATGGCCGACGGAGATTCATGAAAGATAATTCTAGAATAGGAGTTTACATCGAATTCAATAACCTGGTATTCAGTATGGTACTTTATGGATAGTACAGACACAGAGGGACGACTAACACTAAAAGGATTGAATACTGATGCGTCTGCGGCGTCCGGAGGAGTACTTCCGGTGATGCACTGGAACGCAAACTGAGACACTTCCGGCCGGGGGTGGAACGCAGAGTTCGTCACTTCCGGCGGGACGAGCCGGCGAGATGCGGCGCTCCGTGGTAACACAGGTGTCAGGACTAAAGACTATTTGTGGGGTATAAAAGAGCCTCCCAGCCTTACACCCTCAATCCAAAAAACTTGAGAAAGGTCAAAGGCAAATGACCGAAACGCGTTGTATCTGGATTGAGGACTGGACAAAGGAGCGGTGACTTCGTGGTAAAGGATCCAAAAGCTGATTGCTGCCCCATGCGGTGGTGCCGGGCTATATCAGCGCCGGACCAGCATTGCTTTTCTTAAAGCTAGCCCACCGCGGGGCCAACAGATGGTGAGAGATTGATTACCATCTCATTGCACGAGCACTTTGATAAAGACACTGTCTCCCAGTCCAAGCTGCACTTATGATGTACTTTATTTGTCCATATGTTTTTAATTTTTTAACCCATTAATTGTTCATGCATGTCCATATGTTTTCATTGTAATAAATGTACTGTATTTCAAACCACTTTGGTTCACTCAGTATATCCCTACATCTTACGGTCTCAGCGCCATTGTATGCTGCACATTGTTGTCATTTTCCAAATTTATAGGGATTTATGTGTTTATCCCCCCCGGTGCAGTAACAAGGCTGCTTAGTCTGTTTTTATTGCGCAACTCTTGTCAGTGTACACCCATTTTTCTGTCTTCTGTACAATGAGGAATAAATAAAATAAATGTAAAAAAATTATATATATGTATATATCACAGCCGCCCGCCGCTCACCGCTGACCAACGCTCACTGCCGCACGCTGCACCGCCACTGAAAGCTGACCACCCCAACCACAACTGGCGGTGGTCAGAGAGACATCAACGCCACAGCAACAAAGGACAGCTTAGTACCGCCGCATCCCCCGCAGACTATGGGCTCCTCCGCCGCTGCCGCCGACAGTCCCTTCCACACCTCCGCTGCACATATCAGGTAATGTTTCCCTGCTTCCCTATGTCCTCTGCTGTCACTTTCCCTGTCACTTCTGTCACTCTCTCTGTCACTGCTGTCACTCTCTCTCCCTGTCCCTGAAATGTGTATCATACCGTGTGCTGTAATGTGAATTTCGTCTCATACCATGTGCTGTAATGTGAATTTCGTCTCATAACGTGTGCTGTAATCTGAATTTCGGCACATAACATGTGCTGTTATGTGAATTTCACCTCATACCGTGTGCTATAATATGAATTTTGGCTGATACCGTGTGCTATAATCTGAATTTCGGGTCATACCGTGTGCTGTAATGTGAATTTCGGCTGATACCGTTTGCTGTAATGTGAATTTCGGCTGATACCATGTGCTACAATCTGAATTTCGGGTCATACCATGTGCTATAATCTGAATTTCGGGTCATGCTGTGTGCTGTTATGTGAATTTCGGCTGATACCGTGTGCTGTAATGTGAATTTCGGCTCATACCGTGTGCTGTTATGTGAATTTCGGGTCATACCATGTGCTGTAATGTAAATTTCGGCTCATACCGTGTGCTGTTATGTGAATTTTCGCCCATACTGTGTGGTATAAGGTGAAAGGGGCACAGTATAGTATAAGGCAGGGCTGGCCAAACCGGTCCTCGAGATCTACCAACAGTTCATGTTTTCCAGTCCTCCTGGAGATCTGTAGAATTGTCAGTTAGGAATGAATGCAGCACATCTTAATTAGTAATGACTACACCTGTGCACCAGCTAGGTGATCTGGAAAATGTGAACTGTTGGTAGATCTCGAGGACTGGTTTGGCCAGCCCTGATATAAGGGGTCCTACTACACTGAAGGACATGCCCCCATTTGAGTGGCCATGCCCCCTTTTCCGGAGGCGCGCGCATAACCAGTGCCTCCCCAGCCAATGTCCTCACTGCACGTCACTAGTCGACAGTTAAATGGTCTACATACAGTAAACTTAGGTCAACAGGGCGAAAAGGTTGACATGGTCAAAAAGTCAACATGAAAATGGTAGACACAGAAGAGGTCAACACATTTCTTTTTTCTCATTATTTTAACCTTAATCCTAACACTAACCATCCCCTAAGCGCCTAACCCTAACCCTCCCCCAGGTGCCTAACCTTAACTCTTCCCCTAGTTCCTAACCATACCTGTCCTCTTCCACAGCCCAACCCTAACCCTCCACCTAGTGCCTAATTCTAACCATCTCCTCCATCAGCCTAACGCTCCCCCAAGTGCCTAACCTAACCATAAACCTATCCCTAACCTTAATCCTAGAAATCATGTTGAAATATGAAAACCATGTGTCTACCATTTCTGTGTGGACAATTTGCATGTTGAAATTTGGACCATATTGACCAGAGCCGTAACTAGACTTTTTGATGCCCTGTGCTAGGAAGAGAATTGCCCACACCCATTTCTCCAATAGGGACATAAGGCACATGCCTTGTGGGGAAGAGGCATGATAAAATTGATCCCAGAGAAAGCCCATGTTATGATGCCCCTTCCCACATTTTATATATAATACACACAGTTAAAGAGCACTGCAAGAAAGTGGATTTGGACACAAATCCTCTTTATACCACATTCAGGCACTCAACCCAAGAGCTTGCCGCAATTCAGCCACAATACCCCTCATTAAATAGCACATTTCAATATACTGCCACACCCAGGACTCAAACCCACAACCTCCTGCATTCCAGCGAAACACCCCACCCACCGAGCCACTTGATCCTGCATAAAAACTATGAGATTTCTAACTATATGAAGCTACTGTACCTGTACCCCATAAAAAAATAACCAGCACCATAATTGAGCAGATCCATGCAGTGTGCAGCAACACATCCAATCCCTTGCAGCCACACACTACACAGATCTGCTCAGCCATAATGCTGATCACCCCTTCACAAAAAGTACAAGGTAAGCTTCAAATAGTTAGAACTCTCCAGATTGGAATTCTCTAGCTTTCTATACAAGGGCAGATACAGATAGCTCAATGAATAGAGTGTCTGACTGCAATGCCATAGGCAATGGGTTCAAATCCAGCGCACATCAGCAACCCGAAATGTAATAAAAGAGCTATCAAGTCAAGTCCATGAATGCTGTAGGTATTAGTGACAGAAGGGGTGGGGGTAGGAGACAGGGGCGGTCAGGAGATGCTGGGCTTCAAAAATGGTGGAAGCTGCAAGTGAAAGTAATTAAAACAGATAATTTACAAGTGCTGCCAACAGCGCCCCCTACCCTGCAGCGCTACAGTATGTGTGGTGGCACACTCCACACACACCGAGTTACTGCTCTGATGTTGACCTTTTGACCCTGTTGACCAAAGTCCATATTCACCTTTTAACTATCGACCTTTTGATCCAGTCAAATTTTTGACAGTGTTGGCCATCTGGTGTTGACCTATTGACTGTCTATCTATGTACTGTCTATCTACCATCCTGCAGGTCTGTCGGGGCCCCTGGGCAGCAAACTTGTGGGGGCCCTTATCAGCACAATTATTAAAGTGATACAGTAGCGATGTCTTTCTATCTTTGCTTTCTTTCCTTATGTCTTCATTTGTTCCTTTCCGCTGTTCACCTGCACGTTTCACCTCCAGCATTTGCAGTCTGTGCTGGCCCCCTGCTGCTCCCACTGCGCCACCCCCAGCTGTCCTGCTCTCTGTCCACCCTGCTTCCGTAGAGAAACCAATCCAACCCTCCCGCCACTTGAGTGGGTCTGTTGGGTCCATGGAGCAGCAGACCTCACTGTTAAAAGCCACCTCTGGTGGGTCTGTGTAATTGCAGCCTGACTCCTATGTCTTCTGTGTGCAGTCCAGCTGCTGCATCATTAGGCCATTAGCACTAGTCCTTGTGTGTCAGGCTGCTCCCCTGCAGTGACTCTCCTCATTAAGGGGGCTTGTCCTTTTTGGCTGTCCTGATTGGATAGTGTCTTTTATTACCCAGCCTGCCTAGGACCTAGCTGCTGGTTATACTCAGTCCTTATCCTGATTCTGAACAACCCTGATCTACTCAGTCTATCCTGACAATCACTGATGAACCCTGTCATACTCTGAGCCTGCTGTTTCCCTGCAAGTGCCTGATCCTGGACGTTCCAGTCTGTACCGGCTCTTTTAAGAGCTTCTGTTTATGTACCGGATTCTGTGCACAATCCGGAGTACTCCAGTCTGTATTTGCTCAACTTGAGCTTTTGTTTGTACCCTGTGTTATTACCCATGCCCTGCCAGTCTGGTCCCGCAGTATGTCTTTCTGTGTCACTCGTAGCATCTATTCCACCATGTTATACATGTACCGTTGGTGTTGCTATTAGCGGTCACTTCAGTATTCCAGCCCTGCCTGTTTGTACGTCTGTAGCCCACACCGCTCCGCGGTCTTGTCCTGTATTTCTGTCTGTCTGTGCCGGCGCTTCTCCACAGTCCGGTCCAGCAAGTCCATTTGTGAGTTCCTGTATTACGTGCTAACTGGTCCTGAATTTCTGTCTGCCTGTATTATATTTAGAGACTTCCAGGGACTGCACCACTATCACCTCGGCCATTATGGTTCAGTACCCAGTGCTTGGTTTCCAATCTCCAGTACTGTGGCGCTAGCGAGTACCATCTGCTGCAGTGATCCCATGCCAGTCGCACACGGTAGTCTGCTGAAGTTATTGTTTGTCCTGTGTGTCTGGTCCTTCCTTTTGTGTCCCAGTCTGACTCCAGTTCCATACTTGCCTTGCCCAGCCTCCCACAGCAGCATTGTCTATTATAAAGACCTGGGGGCGTCTGAGTACTGGGCGGACCTAATCCTCCCGGGAAAAGAGTAGTCTTTGGATGCAGGAGGCTAAAGGACTGCTGGGCAAGGGAAACAGCGCCACCTAGTACCTCCCTGGTGGCACCCCTAACACTCACCTGTGCTGACACCCACTGCCACCATGGGAGTGTCACTGCATTTTAATGAGCACGGGCAGAGGTCATTGCATGTGACGTGGAGGACCCCCCTGATGCGGTAGCTTATGGGTCATTTGGGCAGAGCCATAACTAGACACTATACATGTACCCCATCCTCTGCCCACATAACGCTATACACCTTTCCCCCTTGTATGTATAACACTACACACCAACCCCCCCACCTGTTCATATAACACTCTGAGCTGTCCCTCTGTACATATAATTCTACACACCAGCCCAACCCACTGTACATATAACATTACACAGCTGCCTCCCTTCTAACATACTACACACCGCAGCCCACCGCGTGGTACATCATACTTGCCTGCTCTCCCGGAAGCTGCGGGAGGCTCTCATTTTTTGGGGTAGCTCCCCGCACCCCGGAAGAGTAGGCAGGTCTCCCGCATCCTGCTTGCACCCTAGTGGCGCAGGCTGGATGAAGAGATACACTCCCGTATTCGTGAGTCCGTGGGGTGGGGAAGGGGTTAAAATGATGAATCACTTCATTTTAGCCCTGCCCCCTTCCCGCGTGCCAGCGAATCGTGGTGATTTCCTGGTGTGGGGGCGGGGCTTAATTATATCACAGCCCTGCCCCGCCCCCCAAAGTCTCCTTCTGCAGCGTCTCCTCTCCGGGCTTCTCCCGGAGAGGTGATATGCAAAGTAGGCAAGTATGCTGTACATATAACACAAAACAGCTGCCCATCTGTACATATAACACTCACAGCTGTCCCCCCATACATATGATACTTCAAACCAGCCCCCTCCCCCAACTGTACATATAACATTACACAACTGCCCCCCCTGTATATATAAGACTACACACCAGCCCCAACCCCCCCACCACTACTCATATAAAACTACAACCCCCCCTCCCCCCCCCCGCATACTGATGGGCTCCTCCTTCTGTGCTAGTTCAAACTGGGCAGCAGCACAGTTTTCCCAGGGTGTCAGGGATGGATCCCGGGCCCTCAGCTCTCCCTGCAGGCTCCCGTGTGACTCTGGTGCCCGGTTCTGGGGGACAGTGTGTGAGTGCCCCTAATGTATGGGGGCCCCGGGACGACTGCCCCTGTCACCCCTCCTTTTATCCAACCCGGCCATCCAGATACCAAAAATTCTCTGCAAAGCCCTTTTAAATAGGTGCAGCGGCGGATTGGGAAACAAAAGTGGCCCTGAAAAAATTTCTAAAAGTGGCCTCATGTGGGCGGCACCGTCACGGCACTGTGTAACTATTGTCTTAGAGGTAAATTTAGGGAGAAATAGTGACCATAAAGCAATGCATAGATTTTGTATTTAATAAATTAAATGTCCCCTGGAGAAGAGCGGTCTGTTTGTGACAGGATTATCACATGATGTGAGGAGAATGTGGGGACATCTGATGCACATGTGAGGAGAATGTGAACCAATCTGATAGGCATGTAAGGAGATCTAATGTGAGAGGAGAATGTGGGGAGATCTGATGAGCATGAGAGAGGATTGCAGGGTGATCTGATGGGCATGTGAGTCACATGCCCATTAGATCACCCTGCACCGGCTGCAATCCTATCTCTCTCATGCCCATCAGATCTGCCCACATTCCCAGTACATGCACATCAAATCTCCCCACATTCCCCTCTCATGCACATCAGATCTCCCCACATTCCCCTCTCATGCACATCAGATCTCCCCACACTCCCCTCACATGCACATCAGATCTCCCCACATTCCCCTCACATGCACATCAAATCTCCCCACATTCCCAGCACACGCACATCAAATCTCCCCATATTCCCAGCACATGCACATCAGATCTCCCCACACTCCCCTCACATGCACATCAGATCTCCCCACATTCTGTTACATGCACATCAGATCTCCCCACACTCCTCTCACATGCACATCAGATCTCCCCACACTCCCCTCACATGCACATCAGATCTCCCCACATTCCCTTCTCATGCACATCAGATCTCCCCACATTCCCCTCACATGCACATCAGATCTCCCCACACTCCCCTCACATGCACTTCAGATCTCCCCACATTCTGTTACATGCACATCAGATCTCCCCACACTCCTCTCACATGCACATCAGATCTCCCCACACTCCCCTCACATGCACATCAGATCTCCCCACATTCCCTTCTCATGCACATCAGATCTCCCCACATTCCCCTCACATGCACATCAGATCTCCCCACATTCCCTTCTCATGCACATCAGATCTCCCCACATTCCCCTCTCATGCACATCAGATCTCCCCACATTCCCCTCTCATGCACATCAAATCTCCCCACATTCCCCTCACAAGCACTTCAGATCTCCCCACATTCTGTTACACGCCCATCAGATCTCTCCACATTCTGGCTACATGTCCATCAGAGTCAGATCTCCCCACATTATCCTCACATGTCCATCAGTTATCCCCACATTCCCTCATTTGCCCATTAGAGCTTCACACATTCTCACACATGCTCATCAAACATCCCAACCTGTCCATCAAGTCTTCTCACATGCTTCTTACACCTCACCCATATGTCACTCATACTGTCACCTTACATCTACACATCTTTCCCAAATGCTTTTCTCACCTCCTCACACTGTCTGTCACACACAAGCTTCTCACACTAGTGCCTCACAGGCAGAATCCAGCAGACGAAGGAGGGTGAGCAGTGAGCAGCACATATCACTCTGGTGAGCTGCTGCTGTCCCTTCCTCCGAGGTCCACCGCCGCCCGCCGCACGATGATATCACGCCAACGAAGTTTGGCGCGCAGTGGGCTAGCGGCGCAGACCTCTTCTGGATGGCTGGGCGGGGGCGTGATCTCCTCTCAGCATCGTGCCGTGCACGAAAGGCACGCCGCGGCACTGCACATGAGCTAGTGACGTGTGGGAGGGGGCTGGGCGAGGGCTGGTCCCCGAGCGGTGTCCTTATTTCGGTAGAATCCCGGAATCCAGGAGACAGGAAAAGCCTCCTGGAGGGTTGCCACCAAGTCCTGGAGAATCCAGGAAATCCGGGAGAGGTGGGAACCCTACCCCCACCGTGCTATCTCTCCGGAGGTTGCCAGTGGTGGGCAGTGATGGGGGCGCACGGAGCAGAGGCCTACCGCGGTCCCCTTCCCCCTTGTCGCTGGGAAGGCCTCTTCCTCGCAGCCAGTGGGCACGCGGCGTGAGGGGTGAGCAGCAGGCAGCTGATGTGCCTGGCCTGCGGCCGGTGCACAATCAGCCCTCACCAACAGTAGTGGCACAGCAGGCAGGAGAGAGCAGGGCAATCATGATCCATGGACGCCCTGTTCCCTGCTCAGCGCAGCTGGGGTGGGATGCGGCGCCCGGCTCATCAAAGTATACTGCAGCAGTGAGCCGCTGGGGGGTGGGTGCTGGAGCCGATGTTTCAGGCAGAGGTGCCGTACTCCCGTTGGGGGGGGGGTTACATGGTAGGGAGCATAGAGAGCATTTGGTGTTCAGTGTTGATGCCCACAGCCCCATCAGGGCTAGTTTGCGTCAATTGCAGGTGGGGGATGCTGGCTGTTTTAATAGTGCTGCTGCTGCAGGGACAGAGCCTGCAGTTTCCCCAGGGGCATGGTGGACTAATCGCAGGTGTGCACGAGTCCTTTCTCATGCAGGGGCTGCTGTGAGGCAGGCAGGGGAGAGGAGCAGGAGTGGTCAAGTGGGAGCTGGGGCTACCTGTACTGATGATTGTGTGTGTGTGGGGGGGGTTGGGCCGGGGCGGGTGCTGCTGTAGTCACATGGATGCCCAGTGTCGACCCTTCAGTGCTGGTGTCAGCCATGGTGGCTGTGATGTTAGTGTATTAGAATGCTTAATATTTGTAGACACTCCCTTACTAATCTGTGTAAGCCTGAATCTTCAGTGATGGTCCCTAGGATCAGGGGGATGCTGGGAAGTGGGTGGTCCAGTGTGCAGTGTGTCTGGAGTTGGTGATGGAATAAACAGCACAGCAGTGAACTCACATGTCTCTGTATCCTTATGACTGGATTTACAAACATATTATGAACAAAGCATGGTGTCAGAAGAAGTTTAACTTGGACTGCTAGTGCTCTCAGAGTGTGAAAGAATCCTGCAGAAGTCTGTAAAGCTGTGATAGTGTCTGCAAAGCCTGCTGTGTGCTCCTCTCTTCAAACAGTGAGTAACCATGGATAAACTGGCTCCTCCAACCGGCATGCTGATGTCTGGTAACATGTCTGAAAACTGGAAAAGATTTAAGCAAATGTTTAATATATATCTTGCTGCATGTGGAACTGATACAGAGGCTGACAAAACGAAGGCATGCATTTTCCTCCATGTGATAGGAGAGGATGTGCTGGACATTTATAATAGTTTTCAGTTTGATGAGGGGCAGAATATGGTGACATCACAAGTAGAAGATGACTGCAAATCGATTTTTACAGAATACAGAGACTTGTTTGAAGGTCTAGGTTGTTTGCTTGGAGAGCATAAAATAAATATAGGCACGCAAGTTTCTTCAATGATACACCCCTGTAGAAAACTGCCATTTGCGCTGAGAGAAAAAGTGAAACAAGAGTTAAATCTCATGGAAGCCTTGGGTGTGATACAGAAAGTTGATGAGCCTACTAAATGGGTAAGCTCCTTAGTAATTGTTGAAAAGAAAAATGGACAATTCAGAATATGTCTAGACCCCAGAGATTTAAACAAAGCTATTAAACGAGAACATTTCAAACTACCAACCAGAGATGAAATCATGTCACAGTTTGCGGGAGCAAAATTATTCAGTAAATTAGATGCATCTTCTGGATTCTGGCAAATGAAGCTAGATGAGGCCAGCTCAAAGCTTTGTACATTTAATACACCAGAAGGTCAATACAGATTTCTTTGATTACCATATGGAATATTGTCTGCTCCAGAAGTATATCACAAAAGATACACATGATTTTTGAACATATTCCAGGTGTTGAAACAATGATAGATGACATTATTGTCTGGGGATCTACAAAGGAAGAACATGATTCTAGATTGAGACAAGTAATGGAACTTGTCAAGAAAGTGAATCTAAAGCTAAACAAGGACAAATGTGAGTTTGGCGTGAATACCTTTATGGGCAACGTGGTCTCGGATCAAGGTGTAAAACCAGACCCAAGGAAAATATCAGCCATAGTGAACATGGAACGTCCTAACAACAAAGACGACGACAGAAGATTCCTAGGAATGATTACTTACTTAGGAAAGTTTATTTCTCAACTCTATGAATGAACAGCCTCTCTTAGATGGTTGTTGGACAAAGATAACGAGTGGATATGGTCACATGAACAAGAAGAAAGTTGGCAAAACTTAAAACAGATCATTACAGAGCAACCAGTGCTAAAATTCTTTGATCCTGCGAAAAGAATAAGAATTTCAGCAGATGCTTCGCAATTTGGCCTAGGCTCAGTGCTGTTACAAGAACATGAGGATACATGGCAACCAGTAATCTATGCATCAAGAGCACTGACAAGTGCTGAAACAAGGTATGCTCAGATAGAAAAAGAACTTCTAGCAATCACATATGCATGTGAGCGATTTCATCAGTTTGTGTATGGTCAAACATTTACAGTGAAAACTGACCACAAGTCATTGGTAGCTATCATGACTAAATCATTACATGACTGCCCCATGAGAATTCAACGAATACTTAGCAGACTACAGAAATATGATGTACACTTGCTGTACTGTCCCGGCAATTACATGTACATTGCTGATACACTTTCTCATGCTGTGGACAAAAGTGAAGGTACCAAAAGTCTGATGTATGAAGAGATAGAAGCCTATGTTAATTTGATCGTAGCTTCTCTACCAGTGTCTCTTGCAAGACAAGAACAGATTAGGAAAGAAACTGAAACAGATGACACAATGAAAGTGTTGAAAGATATCATTCTGAAAGGTTGGCCAGCAGAAAAACATGTGTGCCCGCTGTCTATCCATGATTATTGGATGTACTGCAGTGACCTTACAGTTGTCGATGGTATTATTTACAAAGGCAATAGGTTTGTCATACCTGCACTACTAAGAAAAACTATGCTGTGCAAGATACATGAAGGCCACTTAGGAGAAGAAAAATGTAAGCGGAGAGCACGTGAAGTTATGTATTGGCCAAGAATGAACCAAGACATAGCACAGACTACAGCTACATGTGAATTATGTCTTACGTATAGATCGAAAAAACAAGTCGAGCCACTGAGTCCTCAGGCAGTGCCAGAGAGACCTACCAGAAAGTTGGCGCAGATTTGTTTGATTGTAATGGGAAAACGTACATTGTCGTGACTGATTATTACTCTAACTACCCTGAGGTGAAGACACTACATACAACTACTAGTAAAGCCGTAATCAATTGCATGAAGTCAATCTTTGCAAGGCATGGTGTTCCTATGGAAGTGTTCACTGACAATGGTCCTCGGTTTTCCAGTGCTGAATTTAGACAATTTGCTGATGAGTGGGAATTTGTCCATACTACGTCAAGTCCCCACTATCCACGCTCAAATGGGTTGGTGGAAAGTTCAGTAAAAACTGTAAAGAGTCTCATGAAAAAAGCTCAAGAAGGTAAAGAAGATTTCTACAAAAGTCTTTAAATCTACCGCAGTACACCTTTACAGAATGGACTTTCTCCTACACAAATGCTGATGGGAAGGAGGATTAGAGCAAATCTTCCGATACATGATGAACTGCTTAATACACATAAATCAGCATTCAAAAAAAAATTGTGTAATCCCTGGTGTGCAGTGAGTGCAGCCTTAACAAATTCTGTACTTATAGGGTGCCTCCCTCACCCTAAATAAACACAGACAGCACAAAAGAGTAGTACACAATTCGTATAGGCGCCTTCAATCTAACCCTCAATAATGATTATAAATCATATTTAAATGATAAGTTACGTTCCTGTGTTGCACAGATCGGCAGGCATGTCACTAGATCTTTCAGTTGCTTCTCCTTTAAGTAGCTCCTCAGCACATCAAGTTCTTAATAGTAGGTGCCAGAATCTAGTGTAATACGTAATTTAATAATGACCACAACAATGGTCCCAATAAAATGACAAACAAAATCCTCATAAAAGAATTCTCCCAATGGGACTAAAATCACAAGCACACTTAATTGACAGGTGAAAAAAATCCAGAAGTGGTAGGAGTGAAATAATTTCCAGATGGTAAGAGAACCAAAAAAGTTCTCAAACAGATGTAATGAACCAGATAGCCTCCCGGGAGACACTCGCCTGGAATCCGGTAAGAACGTCCTCACAACACCACCACTGGAGTCACCTGTACAGCACCAACGCATTTCAAACCTGTTCTAGGTTCTTTTTCAAGGTAAGTACACAACAATACAGCACAGATATGGATACTAGAAGTGACACAGAGCTGCAAGATACAGCAATGGCCTACTGTACTGTACTACTATATACTGGTGGTCACCACAATGCTGCACTGTACTACTATATACTGGTCACAACAATGCAGCAAATATTGAGCACTGATCAGGATGCTAGAAGTGACACAGAGCAGCAAGAAACAGTAATGGCCTACTGTACTTTACTACTATAAACTGGTGGTCACCACAATGCTGCACTGTACCACTATAGACTGGTCACAACAATGTAGCACAGATATGGATACTAGAAGTGACACAGAGCAGCAAGAAACAGCAATGGGCTACTGTACTGTACTACTATAGACTGGTGGTCACCACAATGCTGCACTGTACTACTATATACTGGTCACAACAATGCAGCACAGATATGGATAATAGAAGTGACACAGAGCTGCAAGATACAGCAATGGCCTACTGTACTGTACTAATATATACTGGTGGTCACCACAATGCTGCACTGTACTACTATATACTGGTCACAACAATGCAGCACAGATATGGATACTAGAAGTGGCACAGAGCTGCAAGATACAGCAATGGCCTACTGTACTGTACTACTATAAACTGGTGGTCACCACAATGCTGCACTGTACTACTTTATACTGGTCACAACAAATCAGCACTGATCAGGATACTAGAAGTGACACAGAGCAGCAAGAAACAGCAATGGCCTACTGTACTGTACTACTATATACTGGTGGTCACCACAATGCTGCACTGTACTACTATATACTGGTCACAACAATGCAGCACATATATAGATACTAGAAGTGACACAGAGCAGCAAGAAACAGCAATGGCCTACTGTACTGTATTACTATATACTGGTGGTCACCACAATGCTGCACTGTACTACTATATACTGGTCACAAGAATGCAGCAGATATTGAGCACTGATCAGGATACTAGAACAGAGTCTGACACGGAGCTGCAAGATAGTAGTACTGTACTGTACTACTATATACTGGTGGTCACCACAATGCAGCACACTGAGCACAGATATTGAGCTTTTCAGGCAGAGAACGTAGCCACGTCCTCTCTGCTCAATCTACAATGCACAAGTGAAAATGGCGGCGGCGCGCGATTCTTTGTATGGAATACGAATCTCGTGAGAATCAGACAGCGGGATGATGACGTTCGGCCTAGTTTGGTTTAACTGAGCAAGGCGGGAAGATCCGAGGCTGCCTCGGACCCGTGTAAAACACATGAAGTTCAGCGGGGGTTCGGATCTCGACGAACCGAACCCGCTCATCTCTAAAACAAGCATGATAAAGTATACTGGTGATGGTAGGAAGGTCACATATAAATTTCACAACATTTCTTTCATTATATATAGATTTAAATGCTACTGACGAGACAACATCAACAATGGTTTTGGCATCCTTCGCGAAGAGCCCACAACGCAGCACACAACGTTTGTCAGCAGAATGTGGAATCAGCCAGTTATCGATCGTATGAATCCTTCATGCTCATCGATGGCATCCATTCAAGATCCAGCTACTCCAACACCTAGCAAAGGATGATCAAGACAGCCGTATGAACTTTTGCCTTAAAATTTTGTTGACCAAGAGGGACAACATGTTTAACACATTAAATGACTGTCCTTTATGGAGAACAGTTCAGACTTTAATTTCAACAAAAAAAGTGTTGTAACTTTTGAACCATAACTGCTATTTCAAATTGTTTGCAGAAATAAACTTTTCAGCAAATTCTGATGTTGTTTGATATGTTACACGACCCCCTTTCCATTTGAAAAAACTGACTTAGATTCAAGATGGCTGATTTCAAGATGGCGCCCATGTTCGGTACATACCCTAAAAGATATCCCACCTCACCCATACCGTACTGGAGTATTCAGTTTTCCCGTTTCCTGCACAGTTTTTGAAACAAAAGGGTGTACTGTGACTTTTGAATCACCCTGTATATTATTTTTTATATCACACACTGCAGTTACAGTGTCGCACAAATGAGTCAAAAATATGTTGAAGTATTTTTTATATCACACACCGGCGGATACAGTGTTACACAAATGAATCAGAAATATATATAATAATTACACACCGCGGTTGACTAAACCAACAGTGTCGCACAATACGTGTATGAGTAGGAAATAATATACTGCGGTCTGACCGGCAGTGTCACAGTACTTATGAAAATAAAATAAAAATTATATAGTACTCTAGGGCAGAGCACAAACAAAAAAATAGAGACTTTTTTTTATAACTATAATTTTAGGCTTTTTGTTTTTATCTTTTATTATTTAAATTTTACACTGGGGCAGAGACCCTGGATGGATGGACAGATGACCCCTTTCAGAGGCAGAAGACAGAGCACCCCTTTGAAATTCATAAGAGAAATATATTTTTGGCTTTGGATCACACACAGATATATAGCAGTAGTGTACGGCAGTACTGGTAGTTGTCACTGAGTGATGCACCAATAAAAATATATATGTTGTGCTCTGGATCACACACAGATGATATATAGCAGTAGTGAACAGCCAGGGGCAAAGCCAGAACTTTGTGTGCCCCATAGCAATATTTTGAGGGGGGCCCCATTCCAGTGCTTCTAGAGAGACACCTCTCTGCAGCAGTTGTTAATTTTATGCCCTATAATAGTGCACTAGTTCATTTTCTGAACCATATTAGTGCCTTATTTAATGTTATTCCCCATAGTAGTGCCCTAGTTTATTTTATGAATCGCAGTTGTGCTTAATTTTATCCTATGTCACATTTCAGAGCTGCCAGTACACAGTACCCCCAATTCACATTACGATATATAGTGCTCCCCATTCATATCGTGCCTCATTACAGTGCCCGAGTTCATATTACTGTATATAACAATAAAATGCTCTCCAATTCATTTTATACCACACTACAATGAGCAGGTCCAGGGGCATACCTAGATATATTGCAGGCCCCAAGGAAAAAGTTTAAAAGGACCCCTACGTACCACTCAATGTGAAAAATGGATATAACACATGCAACTTTGACAGAGAAGGTGGGCACCTCTCAGCTCTGGGCCCCATAGCAGCTGCACTGCCTGCATCTTTGGCAGCTACGCCCTTGTGTACAGCAGCTGCAACAGTAGTAGTCAGTGACGCACCAATAGAAATATATTTTTTACTTTGGATCACACACAGATATATAGCAGTAGTGTATGGCAGTACTGGTAGTCATCACTGAATGATGCCCCAATAGAAATATATATTTTGCTCTGAATCGCACACAGAGGATATATAGCAGTTGTGTACGGCAGCCGCTGTACTAGTAGTCAGTGTGACGCACCAATAGAAATATATTTTTTGCTTTGGATCACACACAGAAGATACTGTATATAGCAGTAGTACACAGCCCCTTATAGACAGAGAACACCTGGTCCTATACATACACAGCCACAGTATGCTACTATGCAGAGCCCTAACCCAGTGACCAGGGCTGTTTCTAGCCAATTTGGCTCCCAGTGTGAGATTTAAAAATGCGCCCCCCCATGACATAAAAAAATGTGCCCCCCCACACACACCTAGATAAAAAAAAAAAATTGCGTGCGCACGGCAAGGGGGCTTGGCCTCATCTAAATGGGTGTGGTCTCATTTAAATGGGCATGACCTCGTCTAAAAAGACTATCTCACAATCCAGTTTTTGACCCTGCTCCAACAGATCACGACCACCACAGGAAAAAAAAATTCTACAATATTAAGCCCCACACAGTAATGCCCCCTGCACCATATTATGCCGCACACCGCAATGCCCTTGATACATTAAATCCCCACACTACGGCAGGCAAGAGTCCCCATTTCACACATTACGGCAGGTGTCCCCATTTTACACATTGAGAGAGAGAGAGAATACTTACAGAGGCGATTACCGCTCTTCGGCCCGCCTCACCAGTCGCTCCTCGCGCCGGCCTTTCCCTCTTCCTAACTTGGATCCCCCTCTGTACTCCGCTCGGGGGGGGGGGAGTTTCGCGGAGTGACGGGGTTGCGTCGTGACGCAACGACGCAACCGCATCATTCCGTGAAACTCCGCCCCCCGAGCGGGTTACTCAGGGAGAAATAGGAGGGGGAAGCAGGGAGCAACAGTTAGTGCTGCGGCGGGCGCCCAGTGCGGTTGCACTGCTCGCCTGCCCCAAGAAACGGCCCTGCCAGTGACAGCACACTCAACTCAACTCTCTGGCAAAACAACCCCTCTGCTCTCTCCTGCCCCCCTTTGCTCTCTCCTGCCCCACTCTCCTCTCTCCTGCCCCGCTCTCCTCTCTCCTGCCACGCTTTGTGCTCTCCCTGCTTATTCCTTCCCTAACAGCACACAGCACGTCCTTACTGAGCACTCTCCAAGCCCGGAGTATAGATGGCGCTGATCACCGGGACTACAGTATATATAGAATCCAAAACCCACGAGATACGACAGCAGGATTATGACGTTTTGCCTCATTTTCGGATCCGAGTTAGGTGCGCAAAACAGAGTCTGACTCGGATCCGGGCTCGGATTCCCAAATTCGGGTGGGTTCTGTTCTCAGGGAACCAAACACGCTCATCCCTAATTTATGACCAGTAAGGCTAGAGCTTAAGGGATTCAAACTAGCCCTTCAGGTTTAAATGCACATAGCTAGTTCCACTTCAGCCCCACTAGCCTAATTAGGAGAGGGAGGAAGTTTTAACTCTCCCTTATTCCGGGTCACAGTTGCTGCTTAAAGAGTATGACACAGTATGTCACAGTCTCCTTAACCCTTGCCCTTCACTTGGCCAATACCCCCCCTTGGCCCCCAAGTATTTTCTCCGCTACCTTTCAGGCTCCCTCTGGAGCCCTTGAGTTTGGTTTCTTGTTCCTGGGATCTCAGGGTCACCCGCCACCCTCCACGTCCCTCATGGCCTTCCACTTCTGCTTGCCGCGTTGGCTTCCATGACAGAGTGAGGGGGTTAGGGTAGGCTCTTGCTCCGGCGATGTCTGCTTCTCTGCGTCTCCCCTAGCCTCCCATGTTTGCTATTGCGGTGGCCTCCAAAACATAAAATGGGGGTTGGGACCGGCTCACCTGCCGCTATGTCAGCATCTCCCGGCTCTCACCCTGTACACTGTTTTCAGCTGCCCACTCCATGTCCTTAAATACGGCCACAGCTCCACGTGTTGGTCTGCCCAGTGTCTCCTGCAGCTCAGGCTGGAGAGAGGGCTTCCTGCTTCCTCTCCTCGTGATGTTCCGATCACGCCCCTCCTCACATCCACTTGCATCTTTAATCCAGTCTATCGCATAATGACAATTTGCCACCAAAGCATAAGACCAAAGATAAGGGATAATCACTCCACCTAGAGTGGGTTATTGTCCGAGTTTAATCAGAAAGTGTCTGGGCTTTTTGCCTGCCCAAATGAACTTACTGATAGCTCTATTCAAGAGTTTCAGATCAGATTCCAGAACAACAATGGGAGCGTTTGGAACAGATCTAAAAGCATAGGGAAAGATCATTTTAATCAATTGACATCTGCTGAGCTATGAAAGGGAAAGATATTTCCACTTTTCAAAATCAGAGAGAGTACGTCGTATTATGCAGTGCCGTAACTAGGCATTTTAGCGCTGTGTGCAGGAAATGACAGTGGCGCCCCCCCCTATGCAAGACAGGGGCAGTGCGCGCCGTAGGCGCGTGAAAAATTTAGATGGGCGTGGCTTCATGGGGAAGGGGCGTGGCCACAAAATAATAGCAATTCATACTACGGTGCACAGTAGTCTACATTATTCAAATTACGCTGCACAGTAGCGCCACTACACCAGGTAGAGCCCCTTTTATACATTACAGCAGACAGCGTCCCCTTTTTTAACATTACGGCAGACAGCGTCCCCTTTTTACACATTACAGCAGACAGCGTCCCCGTTTTTACACATTACAGCAGACGGTGTCCCCCTTTATACACATTGCGGCAGCCAGGCCCCCTTTTTACACATTACGGCAGATAGTCCCCCTTTTTACACATTGCGGCAGCCAGTCCCCCTTTTTACACATTGCAGCAGCCAGTCCCCCTTTTTACACATTGCGGCAGCCAGGACCCCTTTTTACACATTACGGCAGACAGTCCCCCTTTTTACACATTGCGGCAGCCAGTCCCCCTTTTTACACATTGCAGCAGCCAGTCCCCCTTTTTACACATTGTGGCAGCCAGGACCTCTTTTTACACATTACGGCAGACAGTCCCCCTTTTTACACAATGCGGCAGCCAGGACCCCATTTTACACATTGCGGCAGCCAGGACCCCTTTTTACACAATGCGGCAGCCAGTCCCCCTTTTTACACATTTAACTGTTCCAGTTAGATCTTGTGCCCGGCCGAGGTTGGATGCACACTAGGGGCTCTCCTGAGCCTCTAGAAAGAAAGTATAGAATTAGGTTTTTTATTTTCAGTGAGACCTGCTGGCAACAAGCTCACTGCAGCGAGGGACTAAGGGGAGAAGAAGCGAACTCGCCTGCTTGCAGCCGGATTGGGCTTCTTAGGCTACTGGACACCATTAGCTCCAGAGGGATCGACCGCAGGCCCAGTCCTTGGTGTTCGGTCCCGGAGCCGCGCCGCCGTCCCCCTTACAGAGCCAGAAGCAAGAAGAGGTCCGGAAAATCGGCGGCAGAAGACATCCTGTCTTCACCAAGGTAGCGCACAGCACTGCAGCTGTGCGCCATTGCTCCTCAGCACACTTCACACTCCGGTCACTGAGGGTGCAGGGCGCTTGGGGGGGGCGCCCTGAGCAGCAATAAAAACACCTTGGCTGGCAAACATACATCACATATAACCCCCAGGGCTATATGGATGTATTTTAACCCCTGCCAGAATCCATAAAAATGCGGGAGAATAGGCCGCGGAAAAGGGGCGGAGCTATCTCCCTCAGACACACTGGCGCCATTTTCTCTTCACAGTGCAACTGGAAGAAAGCTCCCCAGGCTCTCCCCTGTAGTTTTCAGGCTCAAAGGGTTAAAAAGAGAGGGGGGGCACTAAATTTAGGCGCAATATTGTATATACAAGCAGCTATGGGGGAAAATTCACTCAGTTATAGTGTTAATCCCCACATTATATAGCGCTCTGGTGTGTGCTGGCATACTCTCTCTCTGTCTCCCCAAAGGGCTTTGTGGGTCCTGTCCTCAGTCAGAGCATTCCCTGTGTGTGTGCGGCGTGTCGGTACAGCTGTGTCGACATGTTTGAGGAGGAGGCTTATATAGTGATGGAGCAGATGCCGATAAATGTGATGTCGCCCCCTGTGGGGCCGACACCAGAGTGGATGGTTAGGTAAAAGGTATTAACCGACAGTGTCAACTCCTTACATAAAAGGCTGGATGACGTAACAGCTATGGGACAGCCGGCTTCTCAGCCCGTGCCTGCCCAGGCGTCTCAAAGGCCATCAGGGGCTCAAAAACGCCCGCTCATTCAGATGGCAGACACAGATGTCGACACGGAGTCTGACTCCAGTGTCGACAAGGTTGAGACATATACACAATCCACTAGGAACATCCGTGACTTGATCCCGGCAATAAAAAATGTGTTACACATTTCTGACATTAACCTCTAAAAATGGGTTTTTATGTTTGGGGAGAAAAAGCAGGCAGTGTTTTGTTCCCCCATCAGATGAATGAATGAAGTGTGTGAAAAGCGTGGGTTCCCCCTGATAAGAAATTGGTAATTTCTAAAAAGTTACTGATGGCGTACCTTTTCCCGCCAGAGGATAAGTTACGCTGGGAGATATCCCCTAGGGTGGATAAGGCGCTCACACGGTTGTCAAAATAGGTTTGGCACTGCCGTTTTAGGAACGGCCACTTTTAAGGTACCTGTTGATAAAAAGCAGGAGGCTATCCTGAAGTCTGTATTTACACACTCAGGTACTAGACTGATACCTGCAGAGCGTGCTGCTGCAGCGTGGTCGGTGACCCTGTCAAACATGCTAGTTTGCTAACATGAGAACATATTAAAGACGTCGTCTTATATATGAGGGATGCACAGTGGGATATTTTACCGGCTGGCATCCAAAATGAATGTAATGTCCATTCTGTCAGGAGGGTATTAGAGACCTGTCACTGGACAGGTGATGCTGCCTTTAAAAGGCGCATAGAGATTCTGCCTTATAAGGGATAGGAATTATTTGGGGATGGTCTCTGGGACCTCGTATCCGCAGCAACAGCTGGAAAGAAATATTTTTACCTCAATTTTCCTCACAGACTAAGAAAGCACTGTATTAGCAGGTACAGTCCTTTCGGCTTCAGAAAAGCAAGCGGGTCAAAGGCGCTTCCTTTCTGTACAGAGACAAGGGAAGAGGGAAAAAGCTGCACCAGTCAGCCTGTTCCCAGAATCATAATTCTTCTCTCGCTTCCTCTGAGTCCACAGCATGACGCGGGGGCTCCACAGGTGTAGCCAGGTACGGTGGGGGGCCGTCTCAAAAATTTCAGCGATCAGTGGGCTCGCTCACAGGTGGATCCCTGTTTCATTCAAGTAGTATTTCAGGGGTACAAGCTGGAATTCGATATGTCTTCCCCCCGCCGTTTCCTCAAATATGCCTTGCCAACAACTCCCTCAGGCAGGGAGGCTGTGCTAGAGGCAATTAATAAGCTGTATTCCCAGCAGGTAATACTTAAGGTGCCCCTACTCCAACAAGGACGGGGTTACTATTCCACACGGTTTTGGGGTACCGAAACCGCATGGTTCGGTGTGACCCTTTTTTATATTTAAAATCCTTGAACACATACATAAAAAATTCAAGTTCAAGATGGAATCGCTCAGGGCGGTTATTGCAAGCCTGGACGAGGGGGATTACATGGTATCCCGGAACATCAAGGATGCTTACCTGCATGTCCCTATTTACTATCCTCGCCAGGAGTACCTCAGATTGTGGTACAGGATTACCATTACCAAGTCCAGACTCTGCCGTTTGGACTGTACATGGCACCGAGGGTGTTACCATGGTAATGGCCGGAATGAGGATACTCCTTCGAAAAGGGGAGTTTTTAATTATCCCGTACTTGGACAATCTCCTTATAAGGGCGAGGTCCAAGGAACAGTTGCTAGTCGGGGTAGCACTATTTTGGAAAGTGCTACAACAGCAAGGTTGGATTCTAAATAGTCCAGAGTCACAGCTGGTTCCTACGACACGTCTACTGTTCCTGGGGATGGTTCTGGACACAGACCAGAAATAAGTGTTTCTCCAGGAGGAGAAAGCCAAGGAGCTGTCATCTCTAGTCAGAGACCTCCTGAAGCCAAAACAGTTATCGGTGCATCATTGCACGCGAGTCCTGGGAAAAATGATAGCTTCCTACGAAGCAATCCCATTCGGCAGGTTCCATGCAAGAACTTTTCAGGGGGACCTGTTAGACAAGTGGTCAGGGTCGCATCTTCAGATGCATTAGGCTGATAACCCTGTATCCAAGGACCAGGGTATCTCTACTGTAGTGGCTGCAGAGTGCCCATCTTCAAGAGGGCCGCAGGTTCGACATACAGGACTAGGTCCTAGTGACCATGGATGCCAGCCTTTGAGGCTGGGGGGCAGTCACACAGGGAAGAACCTTCCAGGGACTTTGGTCAAGTCAGGTGACTTCCCTACATAACTGGAACAGAGGGTCATTTACAATGCCCTGAGTCAGGCAAGGCCTCTGCTTCAAAACCAGCCGGTCCTGATCCAATCAGGCAACATCACGGCAGTCGCCCATGTAAACCAACAGGGCGGCACAAGAAGCAGGATGGCGATGGCAGACACAAGGATTCTCCGATGGGCGGAAAATCATGTGTTAGCACTGTCAGCAGTGTTCATTCCCGGAGTGGACAACTGGGAAGCAGATCTTCTCAGCAGACACGACTTCCACCCGAGAGTGTGGGGACTTCATCCAGAAGTCTTCCAAAGGATTGTACACCATTGGGAAAGGCCACAGGTGGACATGAAGGCGTCCCGCCTCAACAAAAAGCTATAAAAGATATTGCGCCAGGTCAAGGGACCTTCAGGCGATAGCTGTGGACGCTCTGGTAACACCGTGGGTGTACCAGTCGGTTTATGTGTTCCCCCCTCTGCCTCTCATACCAAAGGTACTGAGAATAATAAGAAGGCGAGGAGTAAGAACGATACTCGTGGTTCCGGATTGGCCAAGAAGAGCCTGGTACCCAGAACTTCAAGAAACTATATATTAGAGGACCCATGGCCTCTGCCGCTCAGACAGGACCTGCTGCAGCAGGGGCCCTGTCTGTTCCAAGACTTACCGCGGCTACGTTTTGATGGCATGGCGGTTGAACGCCGGATCCTAAAGGAAAAGGGCATTCCGGAGGAAGTCATTCCTACGCTGATTCAAGCCAGGAAAGATGTTACTGCAAAATATTATCACCGCATATGGCGGAAATATGTTGCTTGGTGAGGCCAAAAAGGCCCTAACAGAGGAATTTCAACTAGGTCGATTTCTGCATTTCCTACAAGCAGGAGTGTCTATGAGCCTAAAATTAGGCTCCATTAAGATACAGATCTCGGCTCTGTCGATTTTCTTCCAGAAAAAATTAGCTTCAGTACCTGAAGTTCAGACATTGTAAAAGGAGTGCTGCATATTCAGCCCCCAGTTGTGCCTCCAGTGGCACCTTGGGATCTCAACGTGGTGTTGAGTTTCTTAAAATCACATTGGTTTGAACCACTAAAAACCGTGGGTCTAAAATATCTCACGTTGAAAGTGGTCATGTTATTGGCCTTGGTTTCGGCCAGGCGTGTGTCAGAATTGGCGGCTAAAAAACAAAAATGTCATGTAAAAGCCCTTATCTGATTTTCCATATGGATAGGGCAGAATTGAGGACTCGTCCCCAGTTTCTCCCTAAGGTGGTATCAGTTTTGCACTTGAACCAACCTATTGTGGTGCCTGCGGCTGCTAGGGACTTGGAGGATTCCAAGTTACTGGACGTAGTCAGGGCCTTGAAAAATTATGTTTCCAGGACGGCAAGAGTCAGGAAAAATGACTCGCTATTTATCCTGTATGCACCCAACAGGCTGGGTGCTCCTGCTTCTAAGCAGACTATCGCTCGCTGGATCTGTGACACGATTCAGCAGGAGCATTCTGCGGCTGGATTGCCGCATCCTAAATCAGTGAAAGCCCATTCCACTGCGAAGGTGGGCTCATCTTGGGCGGCTGCCCGAGGGGTCTCGGCTTTACAACTTTGCCGAGCTGTTACTTGGTCAGGTGCAAACACGTTTGCAAAATTCTAAAAATTTGATACCCTGGCTGAGGAGGACCTGAAGTTCTCTCATTCGGTGCTGCAGAGTCATCCGCACTCTCCCGCCCGTTTGGGAGCTTTGGTATAATCTGGAACCGCATCCCAGCATCCACAGCAGCGCCGGGCAGCCAATACGGAAGGAGAGGGGGATGCTGCAGCGGCGCTTACTACCAATCAAATAGCGCTGCTGCGGCTCCCTGCTCCCCCTCCCTCCTCCTCCTTCTCTCCGCTGCTCGGCGCTTCTGTCTTCCCCTCCACAGCGCGGCGGCGGCGCACACAGCAGAGGCGGCATGTAATGAGTCAATTTGACTCATTACATGCCGCTGGCCGTTGCGCCCTCAGGGCAACTGCGCTGTGTGCCAAGCCCACTTGGCACACACGTAGTTACGGCCCTGGTATTATGGTAGGATAGTTGGCCGAGTACAGCGCCGAGGGGAGTGGTGTGGTGAAAAGGCCTAAATAGTTCATAGTGGTCTCGGCCCACTGAAATGGAAACGAGTCATTCCAGTCTCTGGTGACATCAGAGTGCAAGGCCAAAGCTTCCGTTTATATATTCATTTACTGTAATCATAATTTGCTCTACCTGTCGGTTGCAGAGCATTGGTAATTATGATCAGTGACGTCCGCTGGGAAGTCACATCTGCACAATTATGTGTAACTTTCCGTCCCTAAACTATAATGGCCAAAGATCCCATCCGTAAATAGACCAGCGATATGTCCCAGAGGTAACTCATTCTGATAAGGGAATATTACTATGAATTGTATCAGCAACGTCATGTGTTAATGGATCCAGACTGGCACATATAATTACAGTAACTGTCTCTCTATAAAACTGAGGAGATCACATTCACTAAAACACAGACAGACTTTTGCCAGGTAAGAATAAGACCTATATTATAAGAATTTTATTTTAATGAAATTATATTCTGTATCTATCCCTCTATCACACACCCACATCAACTGTATACACATAACTCTTACTACACTTCATCACACCCTATCATCTATACACACAGTATACAGTATCACTGTCACTGCACCTCCATCACACACCCTCATCTATACACATCACTGTCACTGCACCTCCATCACACACCCTCATCTATACACATCACTGTCACTGCACCTCCATCACACACCCTCATCTGTACACATCACTGTCACTGCACCTCCATCACACACCTCATCTATACACATCACTGTCACTGCACCTCCATCACACACCCTCCTCTATACACATCACTGTCACTGCACCTCCATCACACACCCTCATCTATACACATCACTGTCACTGCACCTCCATCACACACCCTCATCTATACACATCACTGTCACTGCACCTCCATCACACACCTCATCTATACACATCACTGTCACTGCACCTCCATCACACACCCTCATCTATACACATCACTGTCACTGCACCTCCATCATACACCCTCATCTATACACATCACTGTCACTGCACATCCATCACACACCCTCATCTATACACATCACTGTCACTGCACCTCCATCACACACCTCATCTATACACATCACTGTCACTGCACCTCCATCACACACCCTCATCTATACACATCACTGTCACTGCACCTCCATCATACACCCTCATCTATACACATCACTGTCACTGCACCTCCATCACACACCCTCATCTATACACATCACTGTCACTGCACCTCCATCATACACCCTCATCTGTACACATCACTGTCACTGCACCTCCATCATACACCCTCATCTATACACATCACTGTCACTGCACCTCCATCACACACCCTCATCTATACACATCACTGTCACTGCACCTCCATCACACACCCTCATCTATACACATCACTGTCACTGCACCTCCATCACACACCCTCATCTGTACACATCACTGTCACTGCACCTCCATCATACACCCTCATCTATACACATCACTGTCACTGCACCTCCATCACACACCCTCATCTATACACATCACTGTCACTACACATCCATCACACACCCTCATCTATACACATCACTGTCACTGCACCTCCATCACACACCCTCATCTATACACATCACTGTCACTGCACATCCATCACACACCCTCATCTATACACATCACTGTCACTGCACCTCCATCACACACCTTCATCTATACACATCACTGTCACTGCACCTCCATCATACACCCTCATCTATACACATCACTGTCACTTCACCTCCATCACACACCCTCATCTATACACATCACTGTCACTGCACCTCTATCACACACCCTCATCTATACACATCACTGTCACTGCACCTCCATCACACACCCTCATCTATACACATCACTGTCACTGCACCTCCATCACACACCCTCATCTATACACATCACTGTCACTGCACCTCCATCACACACCCTCATCTATACACATCACTGTCACTGCACCTCCATCACACACCCTCATCTATACACATGACTGTCACTGCACCTCCATCACACACCCTCATCTATACACATCACTGTCACTGCACCTCCATCACACACCCTCATCTATACACATCACTGTCACTGTACCTCCATCACACACCCTCATCTGTACACATCACTGTCACTGCACCTCCATCACACACCCTCATCTATACACATCACTGTCACTGCACCTCCATCACACACCCTCATCTATACACATCACTGTCACTGCACCTCCATCACACACCCTCATCTATACACATCACTGTCACTGCACCTCCATCATACACCCTCATCTATACACATCACTGTCACTGCACCTCCATCATACACCCTCATCTATACACATCACTGTCACTGCACCTCCATCACACACCCTCATCTATACACATCACTGTCACTGCACCTCCATCATACACCCTCATCTATACATATCACTGTCACTGCACCTCCATCACACACCCTCATCTGTACACATCACTGTCACTACACCTCCATCACACACCCTCATCTATATACATTACTGTCACTGCACCTCCATCATACACCCTCATCTATACACATCACTGTCACTGCACCTCCATCACACACCCTCATCTATACACATCACTGTCACTACACCTCCATCACACACCCTCATCTGTACACATCACTATCACTGCACCTCCATCACACACCCTCATCTATACACATCACTGTCACTGCACCTCTATCATACACCCTCATCTATACACATCACTGTCACTGCACCTCCATCACACACCCTCATCTGTACACATCACTGTCACTGCACCTCCATCACACACCCTCATCTATACACATCACTGTCACTGCACCTCCATCACACACCCTCATCTATACACATCACTGTCACTGCACCTCCATCACACACCCTCATCTATACACATCACTGTCACTGCACCTCCATCACACACCCTCATCTGTCACTGCACCTCCATCACACACCCACATCTATACACATCACTGTCACTGCACCTCCATCACACACCCTCATCTGTACACATCACTGTCACTGCACCTCCATCACACACCCTCATCTATACACATCACTGTCACTGCACCTCCATCACACACCCTCATCTATACACATCACTGTCACTGCACCTCCATCACACACCCTCATCTATACACATCACTGTCACTGCACCTCCATCATACACCCTCATCTATACACATCACTGTCACTGCACCTCCATCACACACCCTCATCTGTACACATCACTGTCACTGCACCTCCATCATACACCCTCATCTATACACATCACTGTCACTGCACCTCCATCACACACCCTCATCTATACACATCACTGTCACTACACCTCCATCACACACCCTCATCTATACACATCACTGTCACTGCACCTCCATCATACACCCTCATCTATACACATCACTGTCACTGCACCTCCATCATACACCCTCATCTATACACATCACTGTCACTGCACCTCCATCACACACCCTCATCTATATACATCACTGTCACTGCACCTCCATCACACACCCTCATCTATACACATCACTGTCACTGCACCTCCATCACACACCCTCATCTATACACATCACTGTCACTGCACCTCCATCACACACCCTCATCTATACACATCACTGTCACTGCACCTCCATCATACACCCTCATCTATACACATCACTGTCACTACACCTCCATCACGCACCCTCATCTATACACATCACTGTCACTGCACCTCCATCACACACCCTCATCTATACACATCACTGTCACTGCACCTCCATCACACACCCTCATCTATACACATCACTGTCACTGCACCTCCATCACACACCCTCATCTATACACATCACTGTCACTGCACCTCCATCATACACCCTCATCTATACACATCACTGTCACTGCACCTCCATCATACACCCTCATCTATACACATCACTGTCACTGCACCTCCATCACACACCCTCATCTGTACACATCACTGTCACTGCACCTCCATCATACACCCTCATCTGTACACATCACTGTCACTGCACCTCCATCACACACCCTCATCTACACACATCACTGTCACTGCACCTCCATCACACACCCTCATCTACACACATCACTGTCACTACACCTCCATCACACACCCTCATCTATACACATCACTGTCACTGCACCTCCATCACACACCCTCATCTATACACATCACTGTCACTGCACCTCCATCATACACCCTCATCTATACACATCACTGTCACTGCACCTCCATCACACACCCTCATCTATACACATCACTGTCACTGCACCTCCATCACACACCCTCATCTATACACATCCCTGTCACTGCACCTCCATCATACACCCTCATCTATACACATCACTATCACTGCACCTCCATCACACACCTCATCTATACACATCACTGTCACTGCACCTCAATCACACACCCTCATCTATACACATCACTGTCACTGCACCTCCATCATACACCTCATCTATACACATCACTGTCACTGCACCTCCATCACACACCCTCATCTATACACATCACTGTCACTGCACCTCCATCACACACCCTCATCTGTACACATCACTGTCACTACACCTCCATCACACACCTCATCTATACACATCACTGTCACTGCACCTCCATCACACACCCTCATCTATACACATCACTGTCACTGCACCTCCATCATACACCCTCATCTATACACATCACTGTCACTGCACCTCCATCACACACCCTCATCTATACACATCACTGTCACTACACCTCCATCACACACCTCATCTATACACATCACTGTCACTGCACCTCAATCACACACCCTCATCTATACACATCACTGTCACTGCACCTCCATCATACACCCTCATCTATACACATCACTGTCACTGCACCTCATCACACACCCTCATCTATACACATCACTGTCACTGCACCTCCATCACACACCCTCATCTATACACATCACTGTCACTGCACCTCCATCACACACCTCATCTGTACACATCACTGTCACTGCACCTCCATCACACACCCTCATATATACACATCACTGTCACTGCACCTCCATCACACACCCTCATCTGTACACATCACTGTCACTGCACCTCCATCACACACCCTCATCTATACACATCTCTGTCACTGCACCTCCATCACACACCCTCATCTATACACATCACTGTCATTGCACTCCATCACACACCCTCATCTATACACATCACTGTCACTGCACCTCCATCATACACCCTCATCTATACACATCACTGTCACTGCACTTCCATCATACACCCTCATCTGTACACATCACTGTCACTGCACCTCCATCACACACCCTCATCTATACACATCACTGTCACTGCACCTCCATCACACAACCTCATCTACACACATCACTGTCACTGCACCTCCATCATACACACTCATCTATACACATCACTGTCACTGCACCTCCATCACACACCCTCACCTATACACATCACTGTCACTGTACCTCCATCACACACCCTCATCTATACACATCACTGTCACTGCACCTCCATCACACACCCTCATCTATACACATCACTGTCACTGCACCTCCATCACACCCCTCATCTATACACATCACTGTCACTGCACCTCCATCACACACCTCATCTATACACATCACTGTCACTGCACCTCCATCATACACCCTCATCTATACACATCACTGTCACTGTACCTCCATCACACACCCTCATCTATACACATCACTGTCACTGTACCTCCATCACACACCTTCATCTATACACATCACTGTCACTGCACCTCCATCACACACCCTCATCTATACACATCACAGTCACTGCACCTCCATCACACACCCTCATCTATACACATCACTGTCACTGCACCTCCATCATACACCCTCATCTATACATATCACTGTCACTGCACCTCCATCATACACCCTCATCTATACACATCACTGTCACTGCACCTCCATCACACACCCTCATCTATACACATCACTGTCACTGCACCTCCATCACACACCCTCATCTGTACACATCACTGTCACTGCACCTCCATCACACACCCTCATCTATACACATCACTGTCACTGCACCTCCATCACACACCCTCATCTATACACATCACTGTCACTGCACTCCATCACACACCCTCATCTGTACACATCACTGTCACTGCACCTCCATCACACACCCTCATCTGTCACTGCACCTCCATCACACACCCTCATCTATATACATCACTGTCACTGCACCTCCATCATACACCCTCATCTATACACATCACTGTCACTGCACCTCAATCACACACCCTCATCTATACACATCACTGTCACTGCACCTCCATCATACACCCTCATCTATACACATCACTGTCACTGCACCTCCATCATACACCCTCATCTATACACATCACTGTCACTGCACCTCCATCATACACCCTCATCTATACACATCATTGTCACTGCATCTCCATCACACACCCTCATCTATACACATCACTGTCACTGCACCTCCATCACACACCTTCATCTATACACATCACTGTCACTGTACCTCCATCATACACCCTCATCTGTACATATCACTGTCACTGCACCTCCATCACACACCCTCATCTGTACACATCACTCTCACTGCACCTCCATCACACACCCTCATCTGTACACATCACTGTCACTGCACCTCCATCACACACCCTCATCTATACACATCACTGTCACTGCACCTCCATCACACACCCTCATCTATACACATCACTGTCACTGCACCTCCATCACACACCCTCATCTATACACATCACTGTCACTGCACCTCCATCACACACCCTCATCTATACACATCACTGTCACTGCACCTCCATCACACACCCTCATCTACACACATCACTGTCACTGCATCTCCATCACACACCCTCATCTATACACATCACTGTCACTGCACCTCCATCACACACCCTCATCTATACACATCACTGTCACTGCACCTCCATCACACACCCTCATCTATACACATCACTGTCACTGCACCTCCATCACACACCCTCATCTATACACATCACTGTCACTGCACCTCCATCACACACCCTCATCTATACACATCACTGTCACTGCACCTCCATCACACACCCTCATCTATACACATCACTGTCACTGCACCTCCATCACACACCCTCATCTATACACATCACTGTCACTGCACCTCCATCACACACCCTCATCTATACACATCACTGTCACTGCACCTCCATCACACACCCTCATCTACACACATCACTGTCACTGCATCTCCATCATACACCCTCATCTATACACATCACTGTCACTGCACCTCCATCACACATCCTCATCTACACACATCACTGTCACTGCACCTCCATCACACACCCTCATCTATACACATCACTGTCACTGCACCTCCATCACACACCCTCATCTATTCACATCACTGTCACTGCACCTCCATCACACACCCTCATCTGTACACATCACTGTCACTGCATTTCCATCACACCCTCATCTATACACATCACTGTCACTGCACCTCCATCACACACCCTCATCTACACACATCACTGTCACTGCATCTCCATCACACACCCTCATCTATACACATCACTGTCACTGCACCTCCATCACACACCCTCATCTAATACACATCACTGTCACTGCACCTCCATCACACACCCTCATCTATACACATCACTGTCACTGCACCTCCATCATACACCCTCATCTGTACACATCACTGTCACTGCACCTCCATCACACACCTCATCTATACACATCACTGTCACTGCACCTCCATCATACACCCTCATCTGTACACATCACTGTCACTGCACCTCCATCACACACCCTCATCTACACATCACTGTCACTGCACCTCCATCACACACCCTCATCTACACACATCACTGTCACTGCACCTCCATCACACACCCTCATCTACACACATCACTGTCACTGCACCTCCATCATACACCCTCATCTGTACACATCACTGTCACTGCACCTCCATCACACACCCTCATCTGTACACATCACTGTCACTGCACCTCCATCACACACCCTCATCTGTACACATCACTGTCACTGCACCTCCATCACACACCCTCATCTGTACACATCACTGTCACTGCACCTCCATCACACACCCTCATCTATACACATCACTGTCACTGCACCTCCATCACACACCCTCATCTATACACATCACTGTCACTGTACCTCCATCACACACCCTCATCTGTACACATCACTGTCACTGCACCTCCATCACACACCCTCATCTATACACATCACTGTCACTGCACCTCCATCACACACCCTCATCTATACACATCACTGTCACTGTACCTCCATCACACACCCTCATCTGTACACATCACTGTCACTGCACCTCCATCACACACCCTCATCTGTACACATCACTGTCACTGCACCTCCATCACACATCCTCATCTACACACATCACTGTCACTGCACCTCCATCACACACCCTCATCTATACACATCACTGTCACTGCACCTCCATCACAAACCCTCATCTATACACATCACTGTAACTGCACCTCCATCACACACCCTCATCTGTACACATCACTGTCACTGCATTTCCATCACACCCTCATCTATACACATCACTGTCACTGCACCTCCATCACACACCCTCATCTACACACATCACTGTCACTGCATCTCCATCACACACCCTCATCTATACACATCACTGTCACTGCACCTCCATCACACACCCTCATCTAATACACATCACTGTCACTGCACCTCCATCACACACCCTCATCTATACACATCACTGTCACTGCACCTCCATCATACACCCTCATCTGTACACATCACTGTCACTGCACCTCCATCACACACCTCATCTATACACATCACTGTCACTGCACCTCCATCATACACCCTCATCTATACACATCACTGTCACTGCACCTCCATCACACACCCTCATCTACACATCACTGTCACTGCACCTCCATCACACACCCTCATCTACACACATCACTGTCACTGCACCTCCATCACACACCCTCATCTACACACATCACTGTCACTGCACCTCCATCATACACCCTCATCTGTACACATCACTGTCACTGCACCTCCATCACACACCCTCATCTGTCACTGCACCTCCATCACACACCCTCATCTATACACATCACTGTCACTGCACCTTTATCACACACCCTCATCTGTACACATCACTGTCACTGCACCTCCATCACACACCCTCATCTATACACATCACTGTCACTGCACCTCCATCACACACCCTCATCTATACACATCACTGTCACTGCACCTCCATCACACACCCTCATCTATACACATCACTGTCACTGCACCTCCATCACACACCCTCATCTATACACATCACTGTCACTGCACCTCCATCATACACCCTCATCTGTACACATCACTGTCACTGTACCTCTATCACACACCCTCATCTATACACATCACTGTCACTGCACCTCCATCACACACCCTCATCTATACACATCACTGTCACTGCACCTCCATCACACACCCTCATCTATACACATCACTGTCACTGCACCTCCATCACACACCCTCATCTATACACATCACTGTCACTGCACCTCCATCATACACCCTCATCTATACACATCACTGTCACTGCACCTCCATCACACACCCTCATCTATACACATCACTGTCACTGCACCTCCATCACACACCCTCATCTATACACATCACTGTCACTGCACCTCCACCCACACCCTCATCTGTACACATCACTGTCACTGCACCTCTATCACACACCCTCATCTATACACATCACTGTCACTGCACCTCCATCACACACCCTCATCTACACACATCACTGTCACTGCACCTCATCACACACCCTCATCTGTACACATCACTGTCACTGCACCTCCATCACACACCCTCATCTATACACATCACTGTCACTGCACCTCCATCACACACCCTCATCTGTATACATCACTGTCACTGCACCTCCATCACACACCCTCATCTATACACATCACTGTCACTGCACCTCCATCACACACCCTCATCTGTACACATCACTGTCACTGCACCTCCATCACACACCCTCATCTATACACATCACTGTCACTGCACCTCCATCACACACCCTCATCTGTACACATCACTGTAACTGCACCTCCATCACACACCCTCATCTATACACATCACTGTCACTGCACCTCCATCACACACACCTTTGAGAAAGTCACGTGGGCGTGACGAAACGCGTTAGGACTCCTCCTCATTGTTCCCACCTGGGACACCTGATACATGCAAAACCTCTTGCCTGACATTCAGAGGTCTGAACCGACACGAAAGCTCAGATCGGTGCTTATGAGACACAGCAAGCCGATCTCCGCTGCAGCACATCGGCCTCATCGTTTCCATCTGACCCGGTGGGTCGACGTGAGGTGTCTAATTCCAGCTTGACTCCTCCTCGCCGCAGGACGGGTCCGCCGGTGAGAGCGGTGTGAGGCGATCCTTCGGGCCAGCGCAGTCTGGCGGCCATCATCTGCACCATTTATGGGACGGAATCTCCGGTGAGAACGTCATAAGGTGAATTCTCAGGCCAGCGCAGTCTGGCGTTCAGTATTCACACCTTTCCCTTTGTCAATCAACCAGGGATCAGCGGTCTCGATATTCTCTATCTATTCAGCAGCCACACGAGGTGTGGTTAATCTGACCATCGGTTCCTTTTTTTTTTATTACTCACCAGGTAACAATACGGTGGGACGCCACACGTATATGTTTCAGAGAACAAGTATTCATATTCATTTTTTCTCTGCATGAACATCATTTAACAGAACATTACTCATTATTATTATTTTTTATATATATGGACTTGACAAACTGAGATATCTGTCCGAATTTATTTATTACTATACATTGTTGAGGACTATACACTGTTCTCATAGTCATTGTTTCAAGTTAAACTGCGCAACAGTGTTTCTTAATGATCACATTTTCTAACTGAGACAGGTCCGTGATATCATATATGCTATACTATTGTGTTCAATAGTGGACACATTTTTATGTTTATGTTTTATATGTTCTCTCTTTTGGCTTTTTCAAAGCATCTTTCTAATTTAATACTGTGCACAGTATATTTTAAATACAATTCCATTGTGTTATATTAAAACATTTATGTGCATTATTGACTGGGTTGGATTGATTTGACACTCGGTGACTTATATTTGCATGTGTAATTAATTGACTAATTGTGCTATATTGTATGCTCTGTTGATCCCAGGCGCTGCTGTATCTTTTTCTTATTTCTTATATACAATTACAAACATACAGAAGTTTGTTTGCAGCAGCGAACGGGAACTAAAGAGATACGATTAAATTGGATGTACATGTACACACTTGCATGTGTATATATATATATATATATAAATATATTTAATTTTCCCGTAAAAATTAGCGCCTAGGTTCTTTGTTTTCCTTACCTCCATCACACACCCTCATCTATACACATCACTATCACTGCACCTCCATCACACACCCTCATCTGTACACATCACTGTCACTGCACCTCCATCACACACCCTAATCTGTACACATCACTGTCACTGCACCTCCACCACACACCCTCATCTAGACACATCACTGTCACTGCATTTCCATCACACCCTCATCTATACACATCACTGTCACTGCACCACTGCACCTCCATCACACACCCTCATCTATACACATCACTGTCACTGCACCTCCATCACACACCCTCATATGTACACATCACTGTCACTGCACCTCCATCACGCACCCTCATCTATACACATCACTGTCACTGCACCTCCATCACACACCCTCATCTATACACATCACTGTCACTGTACCTCCATCACACACCCTCATCTATACACATCAATGTCACTGCACCTCCATCACACACCCTCATCTATACACATCACTGTCACTGCACCTCCATCATACACCCTCATCTGTACATATCACTGTCACTGCACCTCCATCATACACCCTCATCTATACACATCATTGTCACTGCATCTCCATCACACACCCTTATCTATACACATCACTGTCACTGCACCTCCATCATACACCCTCATCTATACACATCACTGTCACTGCACCTCCATCACACACCCTCATCTATACACATCACTGTCACTGCACCTCCATCACACACCCTCATCTATACACATCACCGTCACTGCACCTCCATCACACACCCTCATCTATACACATCACTGTCACTGCACCTCCATCACACACCCTCATCTACACACATCACTGTCACTGCACCTCCATCACACACCTTCATCTATACACATCACTGTCACTGCACCTCCATCACACACCCTCATCTATACACATCACTGTCACTGCACCTCCATCACACACCCTCATCTATACACATCACTGTCACTGCACCTCCATCACACACCCTCATCTATACACATCACTGTCACTGCACCTCCATCACACACCTTCATCTATACACATCACTGTCACTGTACCTCCATCATACACCCTCATCTGTACACATCACTGTCACTGCACCTCCATCACACACCCTCATCTATACACATCACTGTCACTGTACCTCCATCACACACCCTCATCTGTACACATCACTGTCACTGCACCTCCATCACACACCCTCATCTGTACACATCACTGTCACTGCACCTCCATCACACACCCTCATCTATACACATCACTGTCACTGCACCTCCATCACACACCCTCATCTATACACATCACTGTCACTGCACCTCCATCACAAACCCTCATCTATACACATCACTGTAACTGCACCTCCATCACACACCCTCATCTGTACACATCACTGTCACTGCACCTCCATCACACACCCTCATCTATACACATCACTGTCACTGCACCTCCATCACACACCCTCATCTGTACACATCACTGTCACTGCACCTCCATCACACACCCTCATCTATACACATCACTGTCACTGCACCTCCATCACAGACCCTCATCTATACACATCACTGTCACTGCACCTCCATCACACACCCTCATCTGTACACATCACTGTCACTGCACCTCCATCACACACCCTCATCTGTCACTGCATCTCCATCACACACCCTCATCTATATACATCACTGTCACTGCACCTCCATCATACACCCTCATCTGTCACTGCATCTCCATCACACACCCTCATCTATACACATCACTGTCACTGCACCTCCATCATACACCCTCATCTATACACATCACTGTCACTGCACCTCCATCATACACCCTCATCTATACACATCACTGTCACTGCACCTCCATCATACACCCTCATCTATACACATCATTGTCACTGCATCTCCATCACACACCCTCATCTATACACATCACTGTCACTGCACCTCCATCACACACCTTCATCTATACACATCACAGTCACTGCACCTCCATCATACACCCTCATCTGTACACATCACTGTCACTGCACCTCCATCACACACCCTCATCTGTACACATCACTGTCACTGCACCTCCATCACACACCCTCATCTGTACACATCACTGTCACTGCACCTCCATCACACACCCTCATCTGTACACATCACTGTACCTCCATCACACACCCTAATCTGTACACATCACTGTCACTGCACCTCCATCACACACCCTCATCTATACACATCACTGTCACTGCACCTCAATCACACACCCTCATCTATACACATCACTGTCACTGCACCTCCATCATACACCTTCATCTATACACATCACTGTCACTGCACCTCCATCATACACCCTCATCTATACACATCACTGTCACTGCACCTCCATCATACACCTCATCTATACACATCACTGTCACTGCACCTCCATCACACACCTTCATCTATACACATCACTGTCACTGTACCTCCATCATACACCCTCATCTGTACACATCACTGTCACTGCACCTCCATCACACACCCTCATCTGTACACATCACTGTCACTGCACCTCCATCACACACCCTCATCTGTACACATCACTGTCACTGCACCTCCATCACACACCCTCATCTGTACACATCACTGTCACTGCACCTCCATCACACACCCTCATCTATACACATCACTGTCACTGCACCTCCATCACACACCCTCATCTATACACATCACTGTCACTGTACCTCCATCACACACCCTCATCTGTACACATCACTGTCACTGCACCTCCATCACATACCCTCATCTATACACATCACTGTCACTGCACCTCCATCACACACCCTCATCTATACACATCACTGTCACTGCACCTCCATCACACACCCTCATCTACACACATCACTGTCACTGCATCTCCATCACACACCCTCATCTATACACATCACTGTCACTGCACCTCCATCACACACCCTCATCTATACACATCACTGTCACTGCACCTCCATCACACACCCTCATCTATACACATCACTGTCACTGCACCTCCATCACACACCCTCATCTATGCACATCACTGTCACTGCACCTCCATCACACACCCTCATCTATACACATCACTGTCACTGCACCTCCATCACACACCCTCATCTATACACATCACTGTCACTGCACCTCCATCACACACCCTCATCTATACACATCACTGTCACTGCACCTCCATCACACACCCTCATCTATACACATCACTGTCACTGCACCTCCATCACACACCCTCATCTACACACATCACTGTCACTGCATCTCCATCATACACCCTCATCTATACACATCACTGTCACTGCACCTCCATCACACATCCTCATCTACACACATCACTGTCACTGCACCTCCATCACACACCCTCATCTATACACATCACTGTCACTGCACCTCCATCACACACCCTCATCTATACACATCACTGTCACTGCACCTCCATCACACACCCTCATCTGTACACATCACTGTCACTGCATTTCCATCACACCCTCATCTATACACATCACTGTCACTGCACCTCCATCACACACCCTCATCTACACACATCACTGTCACTGCATCTCCATCACACACCCTCATCTATACACATCACTGTCACTGCACCTCCATCACACACCCTCATCTAATACACATCACTGTCACTGCACCTCCATCACACACCCTCATCTATACACATCACTGTCACTGCACCTCCATCATACACCCTCATCTGTACACATCACTGTCACTGCACCTCCATCACACACCTCATCTATACACATCACTGTCACTGCACCTCCATCATACACCCTCATCTGTACACATCACTGTCACTGCACCTCCATCACACACCCTCATCTACACATCACTGTCACTGCACCTCCATCACACACCCTCATCTACACACATCACTGTCACTGCACCTCCATCACACACCCTCATCTACACACATCACTGTCACTGCACCTCCATCATACACCCTCATCTGTACACATCACTGTCACTGCACCTCCATCACACACCCTCATCTGTACACATCACTGTCACTGCACCTCCATCACACACCCTCATCTGTACACATCACTGTCACTGCACCTCCATCACACACCCTCATCTGTACACATCACTGTCACTGCACCTCCATCACACACCCTCATCTATACACATCACTGTCACTGCACCTCCATCACACACCCTCATCTATACACATCACTGTCACTGTACCTCCATCACACACCCTCATCTGTACACATCACTGTCACTGCACCTCCATCACACACCCTCATCTATACACATCACTGTCACTGCACCTCCATCACACACCCTCATCTATACACATCACTGTCACTGCACCTCCATCACACACCCTCATCTACACACATCACTGTCACTGCATCTCCATCACACACCCTCATCTATACACATCACTGTCACTGCACCTCCATCACACACCCTCATCTATACACATCACTGTCACTGCACCTCCATCACACACCCTCATCTATACACATCACTGTCACTGCACCTCCATCACACACCCTCATCTATACACATCACTGTCACTGCACCTCCATCACACACCCTCATCTATACACATCACTGTCACTGCACCTCCATCACACACCCTCATCTATACACATCACTGTCACTGCACCTCCATCACACACCCTCATCTATACACATCACTGTCACTGCACCTCCATCACACACCCTCATCTATACACATCACTGTCACTGTACCTCCATCACACACCCTCATCTACACACATCACTGTCACTGCATCTCCATCATACACCCTCATCTATACACATCACTGTCACTGCACCTCCATCACACATCCTCATCTACACACATCACTGTCACTGCACCTCCATCACACACCCTCATCTATACACATCACTGTCACTGCACCTCCATCACAAACCCTCATCTATACACATCACTGTAACTGCACCTCCATCACACACCCTCATCTGTACACATCACTGTCACTGCATTTCCATCACACCCTCATCTATACACATCATTGTCACTGCACCTCCATCACACACCCTCATCTACACACATCACTGTCACTGCATCTCCATCACACACCCTCATCTATACACATCACTGTCACTGCACCTCCATCACACACCCTCATCTAATACACATCACTGTCACTGCACCTCCATCACACACCCTCATCTGTACACATCACTGTCACTGCACCTCCATCATACACCCTCATCTGTACACATCACTGTCACTGCACCTCCATCACACACCTCATCTATACACATCACTGTCACTGCACCTCCATCATACACCCTCATCTGTACACATCACTGTCACTGCACCTCCATCACACACCCTCATCTACACATCACTGTCACTGCACCTCCATCACACACCCTCATCTACACACATCACTGTCACTGCACCTCCATCACACACCCTCATCTACACACATCACTGTCACTGCACCTCCATCATACACCCTCATCTGTACACATCACTGTCACTGCACCTCCATCACACACCCTCATCTGTCACTGCACCTCCATCACACACCCTCATCTATACACATCACTGTCACTGCACCTTTATCACACACCCTCATCTGTACACATCACTGTCACTGCACCTCCATCACACACCCTCATCTATACACATCACTGTCACTGCACCTCCATCACACACCCTCATCTATACACATCACTGTCACTGCACCTCCATCACACACCCTCATCTATACACATCACTGTCACTGCACCTCCATCACACACCCTCATCTATACACATCACTGTCACTGCACCTCCATCATACACCCTCATCTGTACACATCACTGTCACTGTACCTCTATCACACACCCTCATCTATACACATCACTGTCACTGCACCTCCATCACACACCCTCATCTATACACATCACTGTCACTGCACCTCCATCACACACCCTCATCTGCACACATCACTGTCACTGTACCTCTATCACACACCCTCATCTATACACATCACTGTCACTGCACCTCCATCACACACCCTCATCTATACACATCACTGTCACTGCACCTCCATCATACACCCTCATCTATACACATCACTGTCACTGCACCTCCATCACACACCCTCATCTATACACATCACTGTCACTGCACCTCCATCACACACCCTCATCTATACACATCACTGTCACTGCACCTCCACCCACACCCTCATCTGTACACATCACTGTCACTGCACCTCTATCACACACCCTCATCTATACACATCACTGTCACTGCACCTCCATCACACACCCTCATCTATACACATCACTGTCACTGCACCTCATCACACACCCTCATCTGTACACATCACTGTCACTGTACCTCCATCACACACCCTCATCTGTACACATCACTGTCACTGCACCTCCATCACACACCCTCATCTATACACATCACTGTAACTGCACCTCCATCACACACCCTCATCTATACACATCACTGTCACTGCACCTCCATCACACACCCTCATCTGTACACATCACTGTCACTGCACCTCCATCACACACCCTCATCTATACACATCACTGTCACTGCACCTCCATCACACACCCTCATCTGTACACATCACTGTCACTGCACCTCCATCACACACCCTCATCTATACACATCACTGTCACTGCACCTCCATCACACACCCTCATCTGTACACATCACTGTCACTGCACCTCCATCACACACCCTCATCTATACACATCACTGTCACTGCACCTCCATCACACACCCTCATCTATACACATCACTATCACTGCACCTCCATCACACACCCTCATCTATACACATCACTGTCACTGCACCTCCATCATACACCCTCATCTGTACACATCACTGTCACTGCACCTCCATCACACACCCTCATCTATACACATCACTGTCACTGCACTTCCATCACACACCCTCATCTGTACACATCACTGTCACTGCACCTCCATCACACACCCTAATCTGTACACATCACTGTCACTGCACCTCCACCACACACCCTCATCTAGACACATCACTGTCACTGCATTTCCATCACACCCTCATCTATACACATCACTGTCACTGCACCACTGCACCTCCATCACACACCCTCATCTATACACATCACTGTCACTGCACCTCCATCACACACCCTCATCTATACACATCACTGTCACTGTACCTCCATCACACACCCTCATCTATACACATCAATGTCACTGCACCTCCATCACACACCCTCATCTATACACATCACTGTCACTGCACCTCCATCATACACCCTCATCTGTACATATCACTGTCACTGCACCTCCATCATACACCCTCATCTATACACATCATTGTCACTGCATCTCCATCACACACCCTCATCTATACACATCACTGTCACTGCACCTCCATCACACACCTTCATCTATACACATCACTGTCACTGTACCTCCATCATACACCCTCATCTGTACACATCACTGTCACTGCACCTCCATCACACACCCTCATCTATACACATCACTGTCACTGTACCTCCATCACACACCCTCATCTGTACACATCACTGTCACTGCACCTCCATCACACACCCTCATCTGTACACATCACTGTCACTGCACCTCCATCACACACCCTCATCTATACACATCACTGTCACTGCACCTCCATCACACACCCTCATCTATACACATCACTGTCACTGTACCTCCATCACACACCCTCATCTGTACACATCACTGTCACTGCACCTCCATCACACACCCTCATCTATACACATCACTGTCACTGCACCTCCATCACACACCCTCATCTATACACATCACTGTCACTGCACCTCCATCACACACCCTCCTCTATACACATCACTGTCACTGCACCTCCATCACACACCCTCATCTATACACATCACTGTCACTGCACCTCCATCACACACCCTCATCTATACACATCACTGTCACTGCACCTCCATCACACACCCTCATCTACACACATCACTGTCACTGCATCTCCATCACACACCCTCATCTATACACATCACTGTCACTGCACCTCCATCACACACCCTCATCTATACACATCACTGTCACTGCACCTCCATCACACACCCTCATCTATACACATCACTGTCACTGCACCTCCATCACACACCCTCATCTATACACATCACTGTCACTGCACCTCCATCACACACCCTCATCTATACACATCACTGTCACTGCACCTCCATCACACACCCTCATCTATACACATCACTGTCACTGCACCTCCATCATACACCCTCATCTGTACATATCACTGTCACTGCACCTCCATCATACACCCTCATCTATACACATCATTGTCACTGCATCTCCATCACACACCCTCATCTATACACATCACTGTCACTGCACCTCCATCACACACCTTCATCTATACACATCACTGTCACTGTACCTCCATCATACACCCTCATCTGTACACATCACTGTCACTGCACCTCCATCACACACCCTCATCTATACACATCACTGTCACTGTACCTCCATCACACACCCTCATCTGTACACATCACTGTCACTGCACCTCCATCACACACCCTCATCTGTACACATCACTGTCACTGCACCTCCATCACACACCCTCATCTATACACATCACTGTCACTGCACCTCCATCACACACCCTCATCTATACACATCACTGTCACTGTACCTCCATCACACACCCTCATCTGTACACATCACTGTCACTGCACCTCCATCACACACCCTCATCTATACACATCACTGTCACTGCACCTCCATCACACACCCTCATCTATACACATCACTGTCACTGCACCTCCATCACACACCCTCCTCTATACACATCACTGTCACTGCACCTCCATCACACACCCTCATCTATACACATCACTGTCACTGCACCTCCATCACACACCCTCATCTATACACATCACTGTCACTGCACCTCCATCACACACCCTCATCTACACACATCACTGTCACTGCATCTCCATCACACACCCTCATCTATACACATCACTGTCACTGCACCTCCATCACACACCCTCATCTATACACATCACTGTCACTGCACCTCCATCACACACCCTCATCTATACACATCACTGTCACTGCACCTCCATCACACACCCTCATCTATACACATCACTGTCACTGCACCTCCATCACACACCCTCATCTATACACATCACTGTCACTGCACCTCCATCACACACCCTCATCTATACACATCACTGTCACTGCACCTCCATCACACACCCTCATCTATACACATCACTGTCACTGCACCTCCATCACACACCCTCATCTATACACATCACTGTCACTGCACCTCCATCACACACCCTCATCTACACACATCACTGTCACTGCATCTCCATCATACACCCTCATCTATACACATCACTGTCACTGCACCTCCATCACACATCCTCATCTACACACATCACTGTCACTGCACCTCCATCACACACCCTCATCTATACACATCACTGTCACTGCACCTCCATCACACACCCTCATCTATACACATCACTGTCACTGCACCTCCATCACACACCCTCATCTGTACACATCACTGTCACTGCATTTCCATCACACCCTCATCTATACACATCACTGTCACTGCACCTCCATCACACACCCTCATCTACACACATCACTGTCACTGCATCTCCATCACACACCCTCATCTATACCCATCACTGTCACTGCACCTCCATCACACACCCTCATCTAATACACATCACTGTCACTGCACCTCCATCACACTCCCTCATCTATACACATCACTGTCACTGCACCTCCATCACACACCCTCATCTGTACACATCACTGTCACTGCACCTCCATCACACACCCTCATCTATACACATCACTGTCACTGCACCTCCATCACACACCTTCATCTATACACATCACTGTCACTGTACCTCCATCATACACCCTCATCTGTACACATCACTGTCACTGCACCTCCATCACACACCCTCATCTATACACATCACTGTCACTGTACCTCCATCACACACCCTCATCTATACACATCACTGTCACTGCACATCCATCATACACCCTCATCTGTACACATCACTGTCACTGCACTTCCATCATACACCCTCATCTGTACACATCACTGTCACTGCACCTCCATCACACACCCTCATCTATACACATCACTGTCACTGCACTTCCATCATACACCCTCATCTGTACACATCACTGTCACTGCACCTCCATCACACACCCTCATCTGTACACATCACTGTCACTGCACCTCCATCACACACCCTCATCTTTACACATCACTATCACTACACCTCCATCATACACCCTCATCTATACGCTGTCACTGTCACTGCACCTCCATCACACAGCCTCATCTGTACACATCACTGTCACTGCACCTCCATCACAGACCCTCATCTGTACACATCACTGTCACTACACCTCCATCATACACCCTCATCTATACGCTGTCACTGTCACTGCACCTCCATCACACAGCCTCATCTGTACACATCACTGTCACTGCATCTCCATCACACACCCTTATCTATACACATCACTGTCACTGCATATCCGTCATACACCCTCATCTATACACATCACTGTCACTGCACCTCCATCATACACCCTCATCTATACACATCACTGTCACTGCACCTCCATCACACACCCTCATCTGTACACATCACTGTCACTGCACCTCCATCACACACCCTCATCTGTACACATCACTGTCACTGCACCTCCATCACACACCCTCATCTATACACATCACTGTCACTGCACCTCCATCACACACCCTCATCTATACACATCACTGTCACTGCACCTCCATCACACACCCTCATCTATACACATCACTGTCACTGTACCTCTATCACACACCCTCATCTGTACACATCACTGTCACTGCACCTCCATCATACACCCTCATCTGTACACATCACTGTCACTGCACCTCCATCACACACCCTCATCTATACACATCACTGTCACTGTACCTCTATCACACACCCTCATCTGTACACATCACTGTCACTGCACCTCCATCATACACCCTCATCTGTACACATCACTGTCACTGCACCTCCATCACACACCCTCATCTGTACACATCACTGTCACTACACCTCCATCATACACCCTCATCTATACACATCACTGTCACTGCACCTCCATCACACACCCTCATCTATACACATCACTGTCACTGCACCTCCATCACACACCCTTATCTATACACATCACTGTCACTGCACACCCATCACACACCCTCATCTATACACATCACTGTCACTGCACCTCCATCACACACCCTCATCTATACACATCACTGTCACTGTACCTCTATCACACACCCTCATCTGTACACATCACTGTCACTGCACCTCCATCATACACCCTCATCTGTACACATCACTGTCACTGCACCTCCATCACACACCCTCATCTGTACACATCACTGTCACTGCATCTCCATCACACACCCTCATCTGTACACATCACTGTCACTGCACCTCCATCACACACCCTCATCTATACACATCACTGTCACTGCACTTCCATCATACACCCTCATCTGTACACATCACTGTCACTGCACCTCCATCACACACCCTCATCTGTACACATCACTGTCACTGCACCTCCATCACACACCCTCATCTGTACACATCACTATCACTACACCTCCATCATACACCCTCATCTATACGCTGTCACTGTCACTGCACCTCCATCACACAGCCTCATCTGTACACATCACTGTCACTGCACCTCCATCACACACCCTCATCTGTACACATCACTGTCACTACACCTCCATCATACACCCTCATCTATACGCTGTCACTGTCACTGCACCTCCATCACATAGCCTCATCTGTACACATCACTGTCACTGCATCTCCATCACACACCCTTATCTATACACATCACTGTCACTGCATATCCGTCATACACCCTCATCTATACACATCACTGTCACTGCACCTCCATCACACACCCTCATCTATACACATCACTGTCACTGCACCTCCATCATACACCCTCATCTATACACATCACTGTCACTGCACCTCCATCATACACCCTCATCTGTACACATCACTGTCACTGCACCTCCATCACACACCCTCATCTGTACACATCACTGTCACTGCACCTCCATCACACACCCTCATCTGTACACATCACTGTCACTGCACCTCCATCACACACCCTCATCTGTACACATCACTGTCACTGCACCTCCATCACACACCCTCATCTGTACACATCACTGTCACTGCACCTCCATCATACACCCTCATCTATACACATCACTGTCACTGCACCTCCATCACACACCCTCACCTATACACATCACTGTCACTGCACCTCCATCACACCCCCTCATGTGTACACATCACTGTCACTGCATCTCCATCACACACCCTCATCTGTACACATCACTGTCACTGCACCTCCATCATACACCCTCATCTATACACATCACTGTCACTGCACCTCCATCATACACCCATATCTATACACATCACTGTCACTACACCTCCATCATACACCCTCATCTATACGCTGTCACTGTCACTGCACCTCCATCACACAGCCTCATCTGTACACATCACTGTCACTGCACCTCCATCATACACCCTCATCTATACACATCACTGTCACTGCACCTCCATCACACACCCTCATCTGTACACATCACTATCACTACACCTCCATCATACACCCTCATCTATACGCTGTCACTGTCACTGCACCTCCATCACACAGCCTCATCTGTACACATCACTGTCACTGCACCTCCATCACACACCCTCATCTGTACACATCACTGTCACTACACCTCCATCATACACCCTCATCTATACGCTGTCACTGTCACTGCACCTCCATCACACAGCCTCATCTGTACACATCACTGTCACTACATCTCCATCACACACCCTCATCTATACACATCACTGTCACTGCACCTCCATCACACACCCTCATCTATACACATCACTGTCACTGCATATCCGTCATACACCCTCATCTATACACATCACTGTCACTGCACCTCCATCATACACCCTCATCTATACACATCACTGTCACTGCACCTCCATCACACACCCTCATCTGTACACATCACTGTCACTGCACCTCCATCACACCCTAATCTGTACACATCACTGTCACTGCATCTCCATCACACACCCTCATCTATACACATCACTGTCACTGCACCTCCATCACACACCCTCATCTATACACATCACTGTCACTGCACCTCCATCACACACCCTCATCTATACACATCACTGTCACTGCACCTCCATCACACACCCTCATCTATACACATCACTGTCACTGTACCTCTATCACACACCCTCATCTGTACACATCACTGTCACTGCACCTCCATCATACACCCTCATCTGTACACATCACTGTCACTGCACCTCCATCACACACCCTCATCTGTACACATCACTGTCACTACACCTCCATCATACACCCTCATCTATACACATCTCTGTCACTGCACCTCCATCACACACCCTCATCTATACACATCACTGTCACTGCACCTCCATCACACACCCTCATCTATACACATCACTGTCACTGCACCTCCATCACACACCCTCATCTATACACATCACTGTCACTGTACCTCTATCACACACCCTCATCTGTACACATCACTGTCACTGCACCTCCATCATACACCCTCATCTATACACATCACTGTCACTGCACCTCCATCACACACCCTCATCTATACACATCACTGTCACTGCACCTCCATCACACACCCTCATCTATACACATCACTGTCACTGCACCTCCATCACACACCCTCATCTATACACATCACTGTCACTGCACACCCATCACACACCCTCATCTATACACATCACTGTCACTGCACCTCCATCATACACCCTCATCTATACACATCACTGTACCTCCATCACACACCCTCATCTGTACACATCACTATCACTGCACCTCCATCACACACCCTCATCTATACACATCACTGTCACTGCACCTCCATCACACACCCTCATCTGTACACATCACTGTCACTGCACCTCTATCACACACCCTCATCTATACACATCACTGTCACTGCACCTCCATCACACACCCTCATCTGTACACATCACTGTCACTGCACCTCCATCACACACCCTCATCTATACACATCACTGTCACTGCACCTCCATCACACACCCTCATCTATACACATCACTATCACTGCACCTCCATCACACACCCTCATCTATACACATCACTGTCACTGCACCTCCATCATACACCCTCATCTGTACACATCACTGTCACTGCACCTCCATCACACACCCTCATCTATACACATCACTGTCACTGCACTTCCATCACACACCCTCATCTGTACACATCACTGTCACTGCACCTCCATCACACCCTAATCTGTACACATCACTGTCACTGCACCTCCACCACACACCCTCATCTACACACATCACTGTCACTGCATTTCCATCACACCCTCATCTATACACATCACTGTCACTGCACCACTGCACCTCCATCACACACCCTCATCTATACACATCACTGTCACTGCACCTCCATCACACACCCTCATCTGTACACATCACTGTCACTGCACCTCCATCACGCACCCTCATCTATACACATCACTGTCACTGCACCTCCATCACACACCCTCATCTATACACATCACTATCACTGCACCTCCATCACACACCCTCATCTATACACATCACTGTCACTACACCTCCATCACACACCCTCATCTATACACATCACTGTCACTGCACCTCCATCATACACCCTCATCTGTACACATCACTGTCACTGCACCTCCATCACACACCCTCATCTATTCTATACACATCACTGTCACTGCACCTCCATCACACACCCTCATCTATACACATCACTGTCACTACACCTCCATCACACACCCTCATCTATACACATCACTGTCACTGCACCTCCATCATACACCCTCATCTATACACATCACTGTCACTGCACCTCCATCATACACCCTCATCTGTACACATCACTGTCACTGCACCTCCATCACACACCCTCATCTGTACACATCACTGTCACTGCACCTCCATCACACACCCTCATCTGTACACATCACTGTCACTGCACCTCCATCACACACCCTCATCTGTACACATCACTGTCACTGCACCTCCATCACACACCCTCATCTGTACACATCACTGTCACTGCACCTCCATCATACACCCTCATCTATACACATCACTGTCACTGCACCTCCATCACACACCCTCATGTGTACACATCACTGTCACTGCACCTCCATCACACACCCTCATCTATACACATCACTGTCACTGCACCTCCATCACACCCCCTCATGTGTACACATCACTGTCACTGCATCTCCATCACACACCCTCATCTGTACACATCACTGTCACTGCACCTCCATCACACACCCTCATCTATACACATCACTGTCACTGCACTTCCATCATACACCCTCATCTGTACACATCACTGTCACTGCACCTCCATCACACACCCTCATCTGTACACATCACTGTCACTGCACCTCCATCACACACCCTCATCTGTACACATCACTATCACTACACCTCCATCATACACCCTCATCTATACGCTGTCACTGTCACTGCACCTCCATCACACAGCCTCATCTGTGCACATCACTGTCACTGCACCTCCATCATACACCCTCATCTATACGCTGTCACTGTCACTGCACCTCCATCACACACCCTCATCTGTACACATCACTGTCACTACACCTCCATCATACACCCTCATCTATACGCTGTCACTGTCACTGCACCTCCATCACACAGCCTCATCTGTACACATCACTGTCACTACATCTCCATCACACACCCTCATCTATACACATCACTGTCACTGCACCTCCATCACACACCCTCATCTATACACATCACTGTCACTGCATATCCGTCATACACCCTCATCTATACACATCACTGTCACTGCACCTCCATCATACACCCTCATCTATACACATCACTGTCACTGCACCTCCATCACACACCCTCATCTGTACACATCACTGTCACTGCACCTCCATCACACCCTAATCTGTACACATCACTGTCACTGCACCTCCATCATACACCCTCATCTATACACATCACTGTCACTGCACCTCCATCATACACCCTCATCTATACACATCACTGTCACTGCACCTCCATCACACACCCTCATCTATACACATCACTGTCACTGCACCTCCATCACACACCCTCATCTATACACATCACTGTCACTGCACCTCCATCACACACCCTCATCTATACACATCACTGTCACTGCACCTCCATCACACACCCTCATCTATACACATCACTGTCACTGCACCTCCATCACACACCCTCATCTATACACATCACTGTCACTGTACCTCTATCACACACCCTCATCTGTACACATCACTGTCACTGCACCTCCATCACACACCCTCATCTGTACACATCACTATCACTACACCTCCATCATACACCCTCATCTATACGCTGTCACTGTCACTGCACCTCCATCACACAGCCTCATCTGTGCACATCACTGTCACTGCACCTCCATCATACACCCTCATCTATACGCTGTCACTGTCACTGCACCTCCATCACACACCCTCATCTGTACACATCACTGTCACTACACCTCCATCATACACCCTCATCTATACGCTGTCACTGTCACTGCACCTCCATCACACAGCCTCATCTGTACACATCACTGTCACTACATCTCCATCACACACCCTCATCTATACACATCACTGTCACTGCACCTCCATCACACACCCTCATCTATACACATCACTGTCACTGCATATCCGTCATACACCCTCATCTATACACATCACTGTCACTGCACCTCCATCATACACCCTCATCTATACACATCACTGTCACTGCACCTCCATCACACACCCTCATCTGTACACATCACTGTCACTGCACCTCCATCACACCCTAATCTGTACACATCACTGTCACTGCACCTCCATCATACACCCTCATCTATACACATCACTGTCACTGCACCTCCATCATACACCCTCATCTATACACATCACTGTCACTGCACCTCCATCACACACCCTCATCTATACACATCACTGTCACTGCACCTCCATCACACACCCTCATCTATACACATCACTGTCACTGCACCTCCATCACACACCCTCATCTATACACATCACTGTCACTGCACCTCCATCACACACCCTCATCTATACACATCACTGTCACTGCACCTCCATCACACACCCTCATCTATACACATCACTGTCACTGTACCTCTATCACACACCCTCATCTGTACACATCACTGTCACTGCACCTCCATCATACACCCTCATCTGTACACATCACTGTCACTGCACCTCCATCACACACCCTCATCTGTACACATCACTGTCACTACACCTCCATCATACACCCTCATCTATACACATCACTGTCACTGCACCTCCATCATACACCCTCATCTGTACACATCACTGTCACTGCACCTCCATCACACACCCTCATCTGTACACATCACTGTCACTGCACCTCCATCACACACCCTCATCTGTACACATCACTGTCACTGCACCTCCATCATACACCCTCATCTATACACATCACTGTCACTGCACCTCCATCACACACCCTCACCTATACACATCACTGTCACTGCACTTCCATCATACACCCTCATCTGTACACATCACTGTCACTGCACCTCCATCATACAACCTCATCTGTACACATCACTGTCACTGCACCTCCATCACACACCCTCATCTGTACACATCACTGTCACTGCACCTCCATCACACACCCTCATCTGTACACATCACTGTCACTGCACCTCCATCATACACCTCATCTATACACATCACTGTCACTGCACCTCCATCACACACCCTCATCTATACACATCACTATCACTGCACCTCCATCACACACCCTCACCTATACACATCACTGTCACTGCACCTCCATCACACACCCTCACCTATACACATCACTGTCACTGCACCTCCATCACACACCCTCATCTGTACACATCACTGTCACTGCACCTCCATCACACACCTCATCTATACACATCACTGTCACTGCACCTCCATCACACACCCTCATCTATACACATCACTATCACTGCACCTCCATCATACACCCTCATCTATACACATCACTGTCACTGCACCTCCATCACACCCCCTCATCTATACACATCACTGTCACTGTACCTCCATCACACACCCTCATCTATACACATCACTGTCACTGCACCTCCATCACACACCCTCATCTATACACATCACTGTCACTGCACACCCATCACACACCCTCATCTATACACATCACTGTCACTGCACCTCCATCATACACCCTCATCTATACACATCACTGTACCTCCATCACACACCCTCATCTGTACACATCACTATCACTGCACCTCCATCACACACCCTCATCTATACACATCACTGTCACTGCACCTCCATCACACACCCTCATCTGTACACATCACTGTCACTGCACCTCCATCACACACCCTCATCTATACACATCACTGTCACTGCACCTCCATCACACACCCTCATCTGTACACATCACTGTCACTGCACCTCCATCACACACCCTCATCTATACACATCACTGTCACTGCACCTCCATCACACACCCTCATCTATACACATCACTATCACTGCACCTCCATCACACACCCTCATCTATACACATCACTGTCACTGCACCTCCATCATACACCCTCATCTGTACACATCACTGTCACTGCACCTCCATCACACACCCTCATCTATACACATCACTGTCACTGCACTTCCATCACACACCCTCATCTGTACACATCACTGTCACTGCACCTCCATCACACCCTAATCTGTACACATCACTGTCACTGCACCTCCACCACACACCCTCATCTACACACATCACTGTCACTGCATTTCCATCACACCCTCATCTATACACATCACTGTCACTGCACCACTGCACCTCCATCACACACCCTCATCTATACACATCACTGTCACTGCACCTCCATCACACACCCTCATCTGTACACATCACTGTCACTGCACCTCCATCACGCACCCTCATCTATACACATCACTGTCACTGCACCTCCATCACACACCCTCATCTATACACATCACTATCACTGCACCTCCATCACACACCCTCATCTATACACATCACTGTCACTACACCTCCATCACACACCCTCATCTATACACATCACTGTCACTGCACCTCCATCATACACCCTCATCTGTACACATCACTGTCACTGCACCTCCATCACACACCCTCATCTATTCTATACACATCACTGTCACTGCACCTCCACCACACACCCTCATCTATACACATCACTGTCACTGCACCTCCATAATACACCCTCATCTATACACATCACTGTCACTGCACCTCCATCACACACCCTCATCTGTACACATCACTGTCACTGCATCTCCATCACACACCCTCATCTGTACACATCACTGTCACTGCACCTCCATCACACACCCTCATCTATACACATCACTGTCACTGCACTTCCATCATACACCCTCATCTGTACACATCACTGTCACTGCACCTCCATCACACACCCTCATCTGTACACATCACTGTCACTGCACCTCCATCACACACCCTCATCTTTACACATCACTATCACTACACCTCCATCATACACCCTCATCTATACGCTGTCACTGTCACTGCACCTCCATCACACAGCCTCATCTGTACACATCACTGTCACTGCACCTCCATCACACACCCTCATCTGTACACATCACTGTCACTACACCTCCATCATACACCCTCATCTATACGCTGTCACTGTCACTGCACCTCCATCACACAGCCTCATCTGTACACATCACTGTCACTGCATCTCCATCACACACCCTTATCTATACACATCACTGTCACTGCATATCCGTCATACACCCTCATCTATACACATCACTGTCACTGCACCTCCATCACACACCCTCATCTATACACATCACTGTCACTGCACCTCCATCACACACCCTCATCTGTACACATCACTGTCACTGCACCTCCATCACACCCTAATCTGTACATATCACTGTCACTGCATCTCCATCACACACCCTCATCTATACACATCACTGTCACTGCACCTCCATCACACACCCTCATCTATACACATCACTGTCACTGCACCTCCATCACACACCCTCATCTATACACATCACTGTCACTGCACCTCCATCACACACCCTTATCTATACACATCACTGTCACTGCACACCCATCACACACCCTCATCTATACACATCACTGTCACTGCACCTCCATCACACACCCTCATCTATACACATCACTGTCACTGTACCTCTATCACACACCCTCATCTGTACACATCACTGTCACTGCACCTCCATCATACACCCTCATCTGTACACATCACTGTCACTGCACCTCCATCACACACCCTCATCTGTACACATCACTGTCACTGCATCTCCATCACACACCCTCATCTGTACACATCACTGTCACTGCACCTCCATCACACACCCTCATCTATACTCATCACTGTCACTGCACTTCCATCATACACCCTCATCTGTACACATCACTGTCACTGCACCTCCATCACACACCCTCATCTGTACACATCACTGTCACTGCACCTCCATCACACACCCTCATCTGTACACATCACTATCACTACACCTCCATCATACACCCTCATCTATACGCTGTCACTGTCACTGCACCTCCATCACACAGCCTCATCTGTACACATCACTGTCACTGCACCTCCATCACACACCCTCATCTGTACACATCACTGTCACTACACCTCCATCATACACCCTCATCTATACGCTGTCACTGTCACTGCACCTCCATCACACAGCCTCATCTGTACACATCACTGTCACTGCATCTCCATCACACACCCTTATCTATACACATCACTGTCACTGCATATCCGTCATACACCCTCATCTATACACATCACTGTCACTGCACCTCCATCATACACCCTCATCTATACACATCACTGTCACTGCACCTCCATCACACACCCTCATCTGTACACATCACTGTCACTGCACCTCCATCACACCCTAATCTGTACACATCACTGTCACTGCATCTCCATCACACACCCTCATCTATACACATCACTGTCACTGCACCTCCATCACACACCCTCATCTATACACATCACTGTCACTGCACCTCCATCACACACCCTCATCTATACACATCACTGTCACTGCACCTCCATCACACACCCTTATCTATACACATCACTGTCACTGCACACCCATCACACACCCTCATCTATACACATCACTGTCACTGCACCTCCATCACACACCCTCATCTATACACATCACTGTCACTGTACCTCTATCACACACCCTCATCTGTACACATCACTGTCACTGCACCTCCATCATACACCCTCATCTGTACACATCACTGTCACTGTACCTCCATCACACACCCTCATCTGTACACATCACTGTCACTGCACCTCCATCACACACCCTCATCTATACACATCACTGTCACTGCACCTCCATCACACACCTTCATCTATACACATCACTGTCACTGCACCTCCATCACACACCTTCATCTATACACATCACTGTCACTGTACCTCCATCACACACCCTCATCTGTACACATCACTGTCACTGCACCTCCATCACACACCCTCATCTATACACATCACTGTCACTGCACCTCCATCACACACCCTCATCTATACACATCACTGTCACTGCACCTCCATCACACACCCTCATCTGTACACATCACTGTCACTACACCTCCATCATACACCCTCATCTATACACATCACTGTCACTGCACCTCCATCATACACCCTCATCTGTACACATCACTGTCACTGCACCTCCATCACACACCCTCATCTGTACACATCACTGTCACTGCACCTCCATCACACACCCTCATCTGTACACATCACTGTCACTGCACCTCCATCACACACCCTCATCTGTACACATCACTGTCACTGCACCTCCATCACACACCCTCATCTGTACACATCACTGTCACTGCACCTCCATCATACACCCTCATCTATACACATCACTGTCACTGCACCTCCATCACACACCCTCACCTATACACATCACTGTCACTGCACCTCCATCACACACCCTCATGTGTACACATCACTGTCACTGCATCTCCATCACACACCCTCATCTGTACACATCACTGTCACTGCACCTCCATCACACACCGTCATCTATACACATCACTGTCACTGCACTTCCATCATACACCCTCATCTGTACACATCACTGTCACTGCACCTCCATCACACACCCTCATCTGTACACATCACTGTCACTGCACCTCCATCACACACCCTCATCTGTACACATCACTATCACTACACCTCCATCATACACCCTCATCTATACGCTGTCACTGTCACTGCACCTCCATCACACAGCCTCATCTGTACACATCACTGTCACTGCACCTCCATCACACACCCTCATCTGTACACATCACTGTCACTACACCTCCATCACACACCCTCATCTATACACATCACTGTCACTGCACCTCCATCACACACCCTCATCTATACACATCACTGTCACTGCACCTCCATCACACACCCTCATCTATACACATCACTGTCACTGCACCTCCATCACACACCCTCATCTATACACATCACTGTCACTGTACCTCCATCACACACCCTCATCTGTACACATCACTGTCACTACATCTCCATCACACACCCTTATCTATACACATCACTGTCACTGCATATCCGTCATACACCCTCATCTATACACATCACTGTCACTGCACCTCCATCATACACCCTCATCTATACACATCACTGTCACTGCACCTCCATCACACACCCTCATCTGTACACATCACTGTCACTGCACCTCCATCACACCCTAATCTGTACACATCACTGTCACTGCATCTCCATCACACACCCTCATCTATACACATCACTGTCACTGCACCTCCATCACACACCCTCATCTATACACATCACTGTCACTGCACCTCCATCACACACCCTCATCTATACACATCACTGTCACTGCACCTCCATCACACACCCTTATCTATACACATCACTGTCACTGCACACCCATCACACACCCTCATCTATACACATCACTGTCACTGCACCTCCATCACACCCCCTCATCTATACACATCACTGTCACTGTACCTCTATCACACACCCTCGTCTGTACACATCACTGTCACTGCACCTCCATCATACACCCTCATCTGTACACATCACTGTCACTGCACCTCCATCACACACCCTCATCTGTACACATCACTGTCACTACACCTCCATCATACTCCCTCATCTATACACATCACTGTCACTGCACCTCCATCATACACCCTCATCTGTACACATCACTGTCACTGCACCTCCATCACACACCCTCATCTGTACACATCACTGTCACTGCACCTCCATCACACACCCTCATCTGTACACATCACTGTCACTGCACCTCCATCATACACCCTCATCTATACACATCACTGTCACTGCACCTCCATCACACACCCTCACCTATACACATCACTGTCACTGCACTTCCATCATACACCCTCATCTGTACACATCACTATCACTGCACCTCCATCATACACCCTCATCTATTCACATCACTGTCACTGCACCTCCATCACACACCCTCATCTATACACATCACTGTCACTGCACCTCCATCACACACCCTCATCTGTACACATCACTGTCACTGCACCTCCATCACACACCTCATCTATACACATCACTGTCACTGCACCTCCATCACACACCCTCATCTATACACATCACTATCACTGCACCTCCATCATACACCCTCATCTATACACATCACTGTCACTGCACCTCCATCACACACCCTCATCTATACACATCACTGTCACTGCACCTCCATCACACACCCTCATCTATACACATCACTGTCACTGCACCTCCATCACACACCCTCATCTATACACATCACTGTCACTGCACACCCATCACACACCCTCATCTATACACATCACTGTCACTGCACCTCCATCATACACCCTCATCTATACACATCACTGTACCTCCATCACACACCCTCATCTGTACACATCACTATCACTGCACCTCCATCACACACCCTCATCTATACACATCACTGTCACTGCACCTCCATCACACACCCTCATCTATACACATCACTGTCACTGCACCTCCATCACACACCCTCATCTATACACATCACTGTCACTGCACCTCCATCACACACCATTATCTATACACATCACTGTCACTGCACCTCCATCATACACCTTCATCTGTACACATCACTGATACTACACCTCCATCACACACCCTCATCTATACACATCACTGTCACTGCACATCCATCACACACCTTCATCTGCACATATCACTGTCACTGCACCTCCATCACACACCCTCATCTATACACATCACTGTCACTGCACCTCCATCATACACCCTCATCTATACACATCACTGTCACTGCACCTCCATCACACACCCTCATCTATACACATCACTGTCACTGCACCTCCATCACACACCCTCATCTATACACATCACTGTCACTGCACCTCCATCACACACCCTCATCTATACACATCACTGTCACTGCACTTCCATTACACACCCTCATCTATACACATCACTGTCACTGCACCTCCATCATACACCCTCACCTATACACATCACTGTCACTGCACCTCCATCATACACCCTCATCTATACACATCACTGTCACTGCACCTCCATCACACACCCTCATCTGTACACATCACTGTCACTGCACCTCCAACACACACCCTCATCTATACACATCACTGTCACTGCACCTCCATCACACACCCTCATCTATACACATCACTGTCACTGCACCTCCATCATACACCCTCATCTATACACATCACTCTCTCTGCACCTCCATCACACACCCTCATCTATACACATCACTGTCACTACACCTCCAACACACACCCTCATCTGTACACATCACTGTCACTGCACCTCCATCATACACCCTAATCTATACACATCACTGTCACTGTCACTGCACACCCATCACACACCCTCATCTATACACATCACTGTCACTGCACACCCATCACACACCCTCATCTATACACATCACTGTCACTGCACCTCCATCACACACCCTCATCTATACACATCACTGTCACTGCACCTCATCACACACCCTCATCTGTACACATCACTGTCACTGCACCTCCATCATACACCCTCATCTATACACATCACTGTCACTGCACCTCCATCACACACCTCATCTTTACACATCACTGTCACTGCACCTCCATCACACACCCTCATCTATACACATCACTGTCACTGCACCTCCATCATACACCCTCATCTATACACATCACTGTCACTGCACCTCCATCACACACCCTCATCTATACACATCACTGTCACTGCACCTCCATCACACACCATTATCTATACACATCACTGTCACTGCACCTCCATCATACACCTTCATCTGTACACATCACTGTCACTGCACCTCCATCACACACCCTCATCTATACACATCACTGTCACTGCACATCCATCACACACCTTCATCTGCACATATCACTGTCACTGCACCTCCATCACACACCCTCATCTATACACATCACTGTCACTGCACCTCCATCATACACCCTCATCTATACACATCACTGTCACTGCACCTCCATCACACACCCTCATCTATACACATCACTGTCACTGCACCTCCATCACACACCCTCATCTATACACATCACTGTCACTGCACCTCCATCACACACCCTCATCTATACACATCACTGTCACTGCACTTCCATCACACACCCTCATCTATACACATCACTGTCACTGCACCTACATCATACACCCTCACCTATACACATCACTGTCACTGCACCTCCATCACACACCCTCACCTATACACATCACTGTCACTGCACCTCCATCACACACCCTCATCTGTACACATCACTGTCACTGCACCTCCAACACACACCCTCATCTGTACACATCACTGTCACTGCACCTCCATCATACACCCTAATCTATACACATCACTGTCACTGTCACTGCACACCCATCACACACCCTCATCTATACACATCACTGTCACTGCACCTCTATCACACACCCTCATCTATACACATCACTGTCACTGCACCTCCATCACACACCTCATCTATACACATCACTGTCACTGCACCTCCATCACACACCCTCATCTATACACATCACTGTCACTGCACCTCCATCACACACCCTCATCTATACACATCACTGTCACTGCACCTCCATCACACACCCTCATCTACACACATCACTGTCACTACACCTCCATCACACACCCTCATCTATACACATCACTGTCACTGCACCTCCATCACACCTCCTCATCTATACACATCACTGTCACTGCACCTCAATCACACACCCTCATCTGTACACATCACTGTCACTACACCTTCATCACACACCCTCATCTATACACATCACTGTCACTACACCTCCATCACACACCCTCATCTGTACACATCACTGTCACTGCACACCCATCACACACCCTCATCTATACACATCACTGTCACTGCACCTCCATCACACACCCTCATCTATACACATCACTGTCACTGCACCTCAATCACACACCCTCATCTGTACACATCACTGTCACTACACCTTCATCACACACCCTCATCTATACACATCACTGTCACTGCACCTCCATCATACACCCTCATCTATACACATCACTGTCACTGCACCTCCATCACACACCCTCATCTGTACACATCACTGTCACTGCACCTCCATCACACCCTAATCTGTACACATCACTGTCACTGCACCTCCATCACACACCATTATCTATACACATCACTGTCACTGCACCTCCATCATACACCTTCATCTGTACACATCACTGTCACTACACCTCCATCACACACCTTCATCTATACACATCACTGTCACTGCACATCCATCACACACCTTCATCTGCACATATCACTGTCACTGCACCTCCATCACACACCCTCATCTATACACATCACTGTCACTGCACCTCCATCATACACCCTCATCTATACACATCACTGTCACTGCACCTCCATCACACACCCTCATCTATACACATCACTGTCACTGCACCTCCATCACACACCCTCATCTATACACATCACTGTCACTGCACCTCCATCACACACCCTCATCTATACACATCACTGTCACTGCACTTCCATCACACACCCTCATCTATACACATCACTGTCACTGCACCTCCATCAAACACCCTCACCTATACACATCACTGTCACTGCACCTCCATCAAACACCCTCACCTATACACATCACTGTCACTGCACCTCCATCACACACCCTCATCTGTACACATCACTGTCACTGCACCTCCATCACACACCCTCATCTATACACATCACTGTCACTGCACCTCCATCACACACCCTCACCTATACACATCACTGTCACTGCACCTCCATCACACACCCTCATCTGTACACATCACTGTCACTGCACCTCCAACACACACCCTCATCTATACACATCACTGTCACTGCACCTCCATCACACACCCTCATCTATACACATCACTGTCACTGCACCTCCATCATACACCCTCATCTATACACATCACTCTCACTGCACCTCCATCACACACCCTCATCTATACACATCACTGTCACTACACCTCCAACACACACCCTCATCTGTACACATCACTGTCACTGCACCTCCATCATACACCCTAATCTATACACATCACTGTCACTGTCACTGCACACCCATCACACACCCTCATCTATACACATCACTGTCACTGCACCTCCATCACACACCCTCATCTGTACACATCACTGTCACTACACCTCCATCACACACCCTCATCTGTACACATCACTGTCACTGCACCTCCATCACACACCCTCATCTATACACATCACTGTCACTGCACCTCCATCATACACCCTCATCTGTACACATCACTGTCACTGCACCTCCATCATACACCCTCATCTATACACATCACTGTCACTGCACCTCCATTACACACCCTCATCTACACACATCACTGTCACTACACCTCCATCACACACCCTCATCTATACACATCACTGTCACTGCACCTCCATCACACCTCCTCATCTATACACATCACTGTCACTGCACCTCAATCACACACCCTCATCTGTACACATCACTGTCACTACACCTTCATCACACACCCTCATCTATACACATCACTGTCACTACACCTCCATCACACACCCTCATCTGTACACATCACTGTCACTGCACCTCCATCACACACCCTCATCTATACACATCACTGTCACTGCACCTCCATCACACACCCTCATCTGTACACATCACTGTCACTGCACCTCCATCACACACCCTCATATGTACACATTACCGTCACTGCACCTCCATCACACACCCTCATCTATACACATCACTGTCACTGCACCTCCATCACACACCCTCATCTATACACATCACTGTCACTGCACCTCCACCACACACCCTCATATGTACACATCACCGTCACTGCATCTCCATCACACACCCTCATCTGCACATATCACTGTCACTGCACCTCCATCACACACCCTCATCTATACACATCACTGTCACTGCACCTCCATCATACACCTTCATCTGTACACATCACTGTCACTACACCTCCATCACACACCCTCATCTATACACATCACTGTCACTGCACCTCCATCACACACCCTCATCTGCACATATCACTGTCACTGCACCTCCATCACACACCCTCATCTATACACATCACTGTCACTGCACCTCCATCATACACCCTCATCTATACACATCACTGTCACTGCACCTCCATCACACACCCTCATCTATACACATCACTGTCACTGCACTTCCATCACACACCCTCATCTATACACATCACTGTCACTGCACCTCCATCATACACCCTCACTTATACACATCACTGTCACTGCACCTCCATCACACACCCTCATCTGTACACATCACTGTCACTGCATCTCCATCACACACCCTCATCTATACACATCACTGTCACTGCACCTCCATCACACACCCTCATCTATACACATCACTGTCACTGCACCTCCATCACACACCCTCATCTATACACATCACTGTCACTGCACCTCCATCACACACCCTCATCTGTACACATCACTGTCACTGCACCTCCAACACACACCCTCATCTATACACATCACTGTCACTGCACCTCCATCACACACCCTCATCTATACACATCACTGTCACTGCACCTCCATCACACACCCTCATCTATACACATCACTGTCTCTGCACCTCCATCACACACCCTCATCTATACACATCACTGTCACTACACCTCCATCATACACCCTCATCTATACACATCACTGTCACTGCACCTCCAACACACACCCTCATCTGTACACATCACTGTCACTGCACCTCCATCATACACCCTCATCTATACACATCACTGTCACTGCACCTCCAACACACACCCTCATCTGTACACATCACTGTCACTGCACCTCCATCATACACCCTCATCTATACACATCACTCTCACTGCACCTCCATCACACACCCTCATCTATACACATCACTGTCACTACACCTCCAACACACACCCTCATCTGTACACATCACTGTCACTGCACCTCCATCATACACCCTAATCTATACACATCACTGTCACTGTCACTGCACACCCATCACACACCCTCATCTATACACATCACTGTCACTGCACCTCCATCACACACCCTCATCTGTACACATCACTGTCACTGCACCTCCATCACACACCCTCATCTATACACATCACTGTCACTGCACCTCCATCATACACCCTCATCTATACACATCACTGTCACTGCACCTCCATCACACACCCTCATCTATACACATCACTGTCACTACACCTCCATCACACACCCTCATCTGTACACATCACTGTCACTGCACCTCCATCACACACCCTCATCTATACACATCTCTGTCACTGCACCTCCATCATACACCCTCATCTATATACATCACTGTCACTGCACCTCCATCACACACCCTCATCTATACACATCACTGTCACTGCACCTCCATCACACACCCTCATCTATACACATCACTGTCACTGCACCTCCATCACCCCCCCTCATCTATACACATCACTGTCACTGCACCTCCATCATACACCCTCATCTGTACACACCACTGTCACTACACCTCCATCACACACCCTCATCTATACACATCACTGTCACTGCACCTCCATCACACACCCTCATCTATACACATCACTGTCACTGCACCTCCATCACACACCCTCATCTGTACACATCACTGTCACTACACCTCCATCACACACACTTATCTATACACACCACTGTCACTACACCTCCATCACACACCCTCATCTATACACATCACTGTCACTGCACCTCAATCACACACCCTGATCTGTACACATCACTGTCACTGCACCTCCATCACACACCCTCATCTATACACATCACTGTCACTGCACCTCCATCACACACCCTGATCTGTACACATCACTGTCACTGCACCTCCATCACACACCCTCATCTATACACATCACTGTCACTGCACCTCCATCACACACCCTCATATGTACACATCACCGTCACTGCACCTCCATCACACACCCTCATCTATACACATCACTGTCACTGCACCTCCATCACACACCCTCATCTGTACACATCACTGTCACTGCACCTCCATCACACACCCTCATCTATACACATCACTGTCACTGCACCTGCATCACACACCCTCATCTATACACATCACTGTCACTGCACCTCCATCACACACCCTCATCTACACACATCACTGTCACTGCACCTCCATCATACACCCACATCTGTACACATCACTGTCACTGCACCTCCATCACACACCCTCATCTGTACACATCACTGTCACTGCACCTCCATCATACACCCTCATCTATACACATCACTGTCACTGCACCTCCATCACACACCCTCATCTATACACATCACTATCACTGCACCTCCATCACACACCCTCATCTGTACACATCACTGTCACTGCACCTCCATCATACACCCTCATCTATACACATCACTGTCACTGCACCTCCATCATACACCCTCATCTATACACATCACTGTCACTGCACCTCCATCACACACCCTCATCTATACACATCACTGTCACTGCACCTCCATCACACCCCCTCATCTATACACATCACTGTCACTGCACCTCCATCACACACCCTCATCTATACACATCACTGTCACTGCACCTCCACCACACACCCTCATAAGTACACATCACCGTCACTGCATCTCCATCACACACCCTCATCTGCACATATCACTGTCACTGCACCTCCATCACACACCCTCATCTATACACATCACTGTCACTGCACCTCCATCACACACCCTCATCTATACACATCACTGTCACTGCACCTCCATCACACACCCTCATCTGCACATATCACTGTCACTGCACCTCCATCACACACCCTCATCTATACACATCACTGTCACTGCACCTCCATCATACACCCTCATCTATACACATCACTGTCACTGCACCTCCATCACACACCCTCATCTATACACATCACTGTCACTGCACTTCCATCACACACCCTCATCTATACACATCACTGTCACTGCACCTCCATCATACACCCTCACTTATACACATCACTGTCACTGCACCTCCATCACACACCCTCATCTATACACATCACTGTCACTGCACCTCCATCACACACCCTCATCTATACACATCACTATCACTGCACCTCCATCACACACCCTCATCTATACACATCACTGTCACTGCACCTCCATCACACACCCTCATCTATACACATCACTGTCACTGCACCTCCATCACACACCCTCATCTATACACATCACTGTCACTGCACCTCCATCACACACCCTCATATGTACACATCACCGTCACTGCACCTCCATCACACACCCTCATCTGTACACATCACTGTCACTGCATCTCCATCACACACCCTCATCTACACACATCACTGTCACTGCACCTCCATCACACACCCTCATCTATACACATCACTGTCACTGCACCTCCATCACACACCCTCATCTATACACATCACTGTCACTGCACCTCCATCACACACCCTCATCTGTACACATCACTGTCACTGCACCTCCAACACACACCCTCATCTATACACATCACTGTCACTGCACCTCCATCACACACCCTCATCTATACACATCACTGTCACTGCACCTCCATCACACACCCTCATCTATACACATCACTGTCTCTGCACCTCCATCACACACCCTCATCTATACACATCACTGTCACTACACCTCCATCATACACCCTCATCTATACACATCACTGTCACTACACCTCCAACACACACCCTCATCTGTACACATCACTGTCACTGCACCTCCATCATACACCCTCATCTATACACATCACTCTCACTGCACCTCCATCACACACCCTCATCTATACACATCACTGTCACTACACCTCCAACACACACCCTCATCTGTACACATCACTGTCACTGCACCTCCATCATACACCCTAATCTATACACATCACTGTCACTGTCACTGCACACCCATCACACACCCTCATCTATACACATCACTGTCACTGCACCTCCATCACACACCCTCATCTGTACACATCACTGTCACTGCACCTCCATCACACACCCTCATCTATACACATCACTGTCACTGCACCTCCATCATACACCCTCATCTATACACATCACTCTCACTGCACCTCCATCACACACCCTCATCTATACACATCACTGTCACTACACCTCCAACACACACCCTCATCTGTACACATCACTGTCACTGCACCTCCATCATACACCCTAATCTATACACATCACTGTCACTGTCACTGCACACCCATCACACACCCTCATCTATACACATCACTGTCACTGCACCTCCATCACACACCCTCATCTGTACACATCACTGTCACTGCACCTCCATCACACACCCTCATCTATACACATCACTGTCACTGCACCTCCATCATACACCCTCATCTATACACATCACTGTCACTGCACCTCCATCACACACCCTCATCTATACACATCACTGTCACTACACCTCCATCACACACCCTCATCTGTACACATCACTGTCACTGCACCTCCATCACACACCCTCATCTATACACATCACTGTCACTGCACCTCCATCACACACCCTCATCTATACACATCACTGTCACTGCACCTCCATCACACCCCCTCATCTATACACATCACTGTCACTGCACCTCCATCATACACCCTCATCTGTACACATCACTGTCACTGCACCTCCATCACACACCCTCATCTATACACATCACTGTCACTGCACCTCCATCACACACCCTCATCTATACACATCACTGTCACTACACCTCCATCACACACACTTATCTATACACACCACTGTCACTGCACCTCCATCATACACCCACATCTGTACACATCACTGTCACTGCACCTCCATCACACACCCTCATCTATACACATCACTGTCACTGCACCTCCATCATACACCCTCATCTATACACATCACTGTCACTGCACCTCCATCACACACCCTCATCTACACACATCACTGTCACTGCACCTCCATCACACACCCTCATCTACACACATCACTGTCACTGCACCTCCATCATACACCCACATCTGTACACATCACTGTCACTGCACCTCCATCACACACCCTCATCTATACACATCACTGTCACTGCACCTCCATCATACACCCTCATCTATACACATCACTGTCACTGCACCTCCATCATACACCCTCATCTATACACATCACTGTCACTGCACCTCCATCATACACCCTCATCTATACACATCACTGTCACTGCACCTCCATCATACACCCTCATCTATACACATCACTGTCACTGCACCTCCATCACACACCCTCATCTATACACATCACTGTCACTGCACCTCCATCACACACCCTCATCTATACACATCACTGTCACTGCACCTCCATCACACACCCTCATCTGTACACATCACTGTCACTGCACCTCCATCACACACCCTCATCTATACACATCACTGTCACTGCACCTCCATCACACACCCTCATCTGTACACATCACTGTCACTGCACCTCCATCACACACCCTCATCTATACACATCACTGTCACTGCACCTCCATCACACACCCTCATCTGTACACATCACTGTCACTGCACCTCCATCACACACCCTCATCTATACACATCACTGTCACTGCACCTCCATCACACACCCTCATCTATACACATCACTGTCACTGCACCTCCATCACACACCCTCATCTATACACATCACTGTCACTGCACCTCCATCACACACCCTCATCTATACACATCACTGTCACTGCACCTCCATCACACACCCTCATCTGTACACATCACTGTCACTGCACCTCCATCACACACCCTCATCTATACACATCACTGTCACTGCACCTCCATCACACAGCCTCATCTATACACATCACTGTCACTGCACCTCCATCATACACCCTCATCTATACACATCACTGTCACTGCACCTCCATCACACACCCTCATCTATACACATCACTGTCACTGCACCTCCATCATACACCCTCATCTATACACATCACTGTCACTGCACCTCCATCACACACCCTCATCTATACACATCACTGTCACTGCACCTCCATCACACACCCTCATCTATACACATCACTGTCACTGCACCTCCATCATACACCCTCATCTATACACATCACTGTCACTGCACCTCCATCACACACCCTCATCTATACACTAGAGATGAGCGCCTGAAATTTTTCGGGTTTTGTGTTTTGGTTTTGGGTTCGGTTCCGCGGCCGTGTTTTGGGTTCGAACGCGTTTTGGCAAAACCTCACCGAATTTTTTTTGTCGGATTCGGGTGTGTTTTGGATTCGGGTGTTTTTTTCCAAAAACACTAAAAAACAGCTTAAATCATAGAATTTGGGGGTCATTTTGATCCCAAAGTATTATTAACCTCAAAAACCATAATTTACACTCATTTTCAGTCTATTCTGAATACCTCACACCTCACAATATTATTTTTAGTCCTAAAATTTGCACCGAGGTCGCTGTGTGAGTAAGATAAGCGACCCTAGTGGCCGACACAAACACCGGGCCCATCTAGGAGTGGCACTGCAGTGTCACGCAGGATGTCCCTTCCAAAAAACCCTCCCCAAACAGCACATGACGCAAAGAAAAAAAGAGGCGCAATGAGGTAGCTGTGTGAGTAAGATTAGCGACCCTAGTGGCCGACACAAACACCGGGCCCATCTAGGAGTGTCACTGCAGTGTCACGCAGGATGGCCCTTCCAAAAAACCCTCCCCAAACAGCACATGACGCAAAGAAAAAAAGAGGCGCAATGAGGTAGCTGTGTGAGTAAGATTAGCGACCCTAGTGGCCGACACAAACACCGGGCCCATCTAGGAGTGGCACTGCAGTGTCACGCAGGATGTCCCTTCCAAAAAACCCTCCCCAAACAGCACATGACGCAAAGAAAAAAAGAGGCGCAATGAGGTAGCTGTGTGAGTAAGATTAGCGACCCTAGTGGCCGACACAAACACCGGGCCCATCTAGGAGTGGCACTGCAGTGTCACGCAGGATGGCCCTTCCAAAAAACCCTCCCCAAACAGCACATGACGCAAAGAAAAAAAGAGGCGCAATGAGGTAGCTGTGTGAGTAAGATTAGCGACCCTAGTGGCCGACACAAACACCGGGCCCATCTAGGAGTGGCACTGCAGTGTCACGCAGGATGTCCCTTCCAAAAAACCCTCCCCAAACAGCACATGACGCAAAGAAAAAAAGAGGCTTTTTACTGATATTTGGTGTTTTGGATTTGACATGCTCTGTACTATGACATTGGGCATCGGCCTTGGCAGACGACGTTGCTGGCATTTCATCGTCTCGGCCATGACTAGTGGCAGCAGCTTCAGCACGAGGTGGAAGTGGATCTTGATCTTTCCCTAATTTTGGAACCTCAACATTTTTGTTCTCCATATTTTAATAGGCACAACTAAAAGGCACCTCAGGTAAACAATGGAGATGGATGGATTGGATACTAGTATACAATTATGGACGGGCTGCCGAGTGCCGACACAGAGGTAGCCACAGCCGTGAACTACCGCACTGTACTGTGTCTGCTGCTAATATATAGACTGGTTGATAAAGAGATAGTATACTCGTAACTAGTATGTATGTATAAAGAAAGAAAAAAAAAACACGGTTAGGTGGTATATACAATTATGGACGGGCTGCCGAGTGCCGACACAGAGGTAGCCACAGCCGTGAACTACCGCACTGTACACTGGTTGATAAAGAGATAGTAGTATACTCGTAACAACTAGTATGACACTATGACGACGGTATAAAGAATGAAAAAAAAACCACGGTTAGGTGGTATATATTATAATAATAATACAATTATGGATGGACGGACTGCCTGCCGACTGCCGACACAGAGGTAGCCACAGCCGTGAACTACCGCACTGTACACTGGTTGATAAAGAGATAGTAGTATACTCGTAACAACTAGTATGACACTATGACGACGGTATAAAGAATGAAAAAAAAACCACGGTTAGGTGGTATATATTATAATAATAATACAATTATGGATGGACGGACTGCCTGCCGACTGCCGACACAGAGGTAGCCACAGCCGTGAACTACCGCACTGTACACTGGTTGATAAAGAGATAGTAGTATACTCGTAACAACTAGTATGACACTATGACGACGGTATAAAGAATGAAAAAAAAACCACGGTTAGGTGGTATATATTATAATAATAATACAATTATGGATGGACGGACTGCCTGCCGACTGCCGACACAGAGGTAGCCACAGCCGTGAACTACCGCACTGTACACTGGTTGATAAAGAGATAGTAGTATACTCGTAACAACTAGTATGACACTATGACGACGGTATAAAGAATGAAAAAAAAACCACGGTTAGGTGGTATATATTATAATAATAATACAATTATGGATGGACGGACTGCCTGCCGACTGCCGACACAGAGGTAGCCACAGCCGTGAACTACCGCACTGTACACTGGTTGATAAAGAGATAGTAGTATACTCGTAACAACTAGTATGACACTATGACGACGGTATAAAGAATGAAAAAAAAACCACAGTTAGGTGGTATATATTATAATAATAATACAATTATGGATGGACGGACTGCCTGCCGACTGCCGACACAGAGGTAGCCACAGCCGTGAACTACCGCACTGTACACTGGTTGATAAAGAGATAGTAGTATACTCGTAACAATTAGGATGACACTATGACGGTATAAAGAATGAAAAAAAAACCACGGTTAGGTGGTAGGTATATAATAATAAATAATACAATTCTGGTCGGACGGACTGCCTGCCGTGTGCCGACACAGAGGTAGCCACAGCCGTGAACTACCGCACTGTACACTGGTTGATAAAGAGATAGTAGTATACTCGTAACAATTAGGATGACACTATGACGGTATAAAGAATGAAAAAAAAACCACGGTTAGGTGGTAGGTATATAATAATAAATAATACAATTCTGGTCGGACGGACTGCCTGCCGTGTGCCGACACAGAGGTAGCCACAGCCGTGAACTACCGCACTGTACACTGGTTGATAAAGAGATAGTAGTATACTCGTAACAATTAGGATGACACTATGACGGTATAAAGAATGAAAAAAAAACCACGGTTAGGTGGTAGGTATATAATAATAAATAATACAATTCTGGTCGGACGGACTGCCTGCCGTGTGCCGACACAGAGGTAGCCACAGCCGTGAACTACCGCACTGTACACTGGTTGATAAAGAGATAGTAGTATACTCGTAACAATTAGGATGACACTATGACGGTATAAAGAATGAAAAAAAAACCACGGTTAGGTGGTAGGTATATAATAATAAATAATACAATTCTGGTCGGACGGACTGCCTGCCGTGTGCCGACACAGAGGTAGCCACAGTCGTGAACTACCGCACTGTACACTGGTTGATAAAGAGATAGTAGTATACTCGTAACAATTAGGATGACACTATGACGGTATAAAGAATGAAAAAAAAACCACGGTTAGGTGGTAGGTATATAATAATAAATAATACAATTCTGGTCGGATGGACTGCCTGCCGTGTGCCGACACAGAGGTAGCCACAGCCGTGAACTACCGCACTGTACACTGGTTGATAAAGAGATAGTAGTATACTCGTAACAATTAGGATGACACTATGACGGTATAAAGAATGAAAAAAAAACCACGGTTAGGTGGTAGGTATATAATAATAAATAATACAATTCTGGTCGGACGGACTGCCTGCCGTGTGCCGACACAGAGGTAGCCACAGCCGTGAACTACCGCACTGTACACTGGTTGATAAAGAGATAGTAGTATACTCGTAACAATTAGGATGACACTATGACGGTATAAAGAATGAAAAAAAAACCACGGTTAGGTGGTAGGTATATAATAATAAATAATACAATTCTGGTCGGACGGACTGCCTGCCGTGTGCCGACACAGAGGTAGCCACAGCCGTGAACTACCGCACTGTACTGTGTCTGCTGCTAATATAGACTGGTTGATATTTAAAGAGATATTAGTAGTATACAACAATACTATACTGGTGGTCAGGCACTGGTCACCACTCCTGCAGCAAAAGTGTGCACTGTTAATTAATATAATTGTACTCCTGGCTCCTGCTAACAACCTGCAGTGCTCCCCAGTCTCCCCCACAATTAATTATAAGCTTTTAATTTATACATTGATGACTGTGCAGCACACTGGGCTGAGCTGAGTGCACACAGACTGAGTCACACTGTGTGACTGACTGTGCTGTGTATCGTTTTTTTTTTCAGGCAGAGAACGGATATAGCAGAGAGAAGTGAACGGATATATTATATTAAATAAAAGTTAACTAGCAACTGCACTGGTCACTGACTGTGGTAAACTAACTCTGTCTGCGACTCTGCACAATCTCTCTCTCTCTATCTAATCTATCTCTATTCTAATGGAGAGGACGCCAGACACGTCCTCTCCCTATCAATCTCAATGCACGAGTGAAAATGGCGGCGACGCGCGGCTCCTTATATAGAATCCGAGTCTCGCGATAGAATCCGAGCCTCGCGAGAATCCGACAGCGTCATGATGACGTTCGGGCGCGCTCGGGTTAACCGAGCAAGGCGGGAAGATCCGAGTCGCTCGGACCCGTGGAAAAAAAAGTGAAGTTCGTGCGGGTTCGGATTCAAAGAAACCGAACCCGCTCATCTCTACTATACACATCACTGTCACTGCACCTCCATCATACACCCTCATCTATACACGTCACTATCACTGCACCTCCATCACACACCCTCATCTATACACATCACTGTCACTGCACCTCCATCACACACCCTCATCTACACACATCACTGTCACTGCACCTCCATCACACACCATCATCTGTACACATCCCTGTCACTGCACCTCCATCACACACCCTCATCTATACACATCACTGTCACTGCACCTCCACCACACACCCTCATCTATACACATCCCTGTCACTGCACCTCCATCACACACCCTCATCTATACACATCACTGTCACTGCACCTCCATCATACACCCTCATCTATACACATCACTGTCACTGCACCTCCATCACACACCCTCATCTATACACATCACTGTCACTGCACCTCTATCACACACCCTCATCTATACACATCACTGTCACTGCACCTCCATCACACACCCTCATCTGTACACATCACTGTCACTGCACCTCCATCACACACCTCATCTATACACATCACTGTCACTGCACCTCCATCACACACCCTCATCTGTACACATCACTATCACTGCACCTCCATCATACACCCTCATCTATACACATCACTGTCACTGCACCTACATCACACACCCTCATCTATACACATCACTGTCACTGCACCTCCATCACACACCCTCATCTATACACATCACTGTCACTGCACCTCCATCACACACCCTCATCTATACACATCACTGTCACTGCACCTCCATCACACACCCTCATCTATACACACCACTGTCACTGTACCTCCATCACACACCCTCATCTATACACACCACTGTCACTGTACCTCCATCACACACCCTCATCTATACACATCACTGTCACTGCACCTCCATCACACACCCTGATCTGTACACATCACTGTCACTGCACCTCCATCACACACCCTCATCTATACACATCACTGTCACTGCATCTCCATCACACACCCTCATCTATACACATCACTGTCACTGCACCTCCATCATACACCCTCATCTATACACATCACTGTCACTGTACCTCCATCACACACCCTCATCTATACACATCACTGTCACTGCACCTCCATCACACACCCTCATCTATACACATCACTGTCACTGCACCTCCATCACACACCCTCATCTATACACATCACTGTCACTGCACCTCCATCACACACCCTCATCTATACACATCACTATCACTGCACCTCCATCACACACCCTCATCTGTACACATCACTGTCACTGCACCTCTATCACACACCCTCATCTATACACATCACTGTCACTGCACCTCCATCACACACCCTCATCTATACACATCACTGTCACTGCACCTCCATCACACACCCTCATCTATACACATCACTGTCACTGCACCTCCATCACACACCCTCATCTATACACATCACTGTCACTGCACCTCCATCATACACCCTCATCTATACACATCACTGTCACTGCACCTCCATCACACACCCTCATCTATACACATCACTGTCACTGCACCTCCATCACACACCCTCATCTATACACATCACTGTCACTGCACCTCCATCACACACCCTCATCTATACACATCACTGTCACTACACCTCCATCATACACCCTCATCTATACACATCACTGTCACTGCACCTCCATCACACACCCTCATCTGTACACATCACTGTCACTGCACCTCCAACACACACCCTCATCTATACACATCACTGTCACTGCACCTCCATCATACACCCTCATCTATACACATCACTATCACTGCACCTCCATCACACACCCTCATCTGTACACATCACTGTCACTGCACCTCCAACACACACCCTCATCTATACACATCACTGTCACTGCACCTCCATCACACACCCTCATCTATACACATCACTGTCACTGCATCTCCATCACACACCCTCATCTATACACATCACTGACACTGCACCTCCATCACACACCCTCATCTATACACATCACTGTCACTGCACCTCCATCACACACCCTCATCTATACACATCACTGTCACTGCACCTCCATCACACACCCTCATCTATACACATCACTGTCACTGCACCTCCATCATACACCCTCATCTATACACATCACTGTCACTGCACCTCCATCACACACCCTCATCTATACACATCACTGTCACTGCACCTCCATCACACACCCTCATCTATACACATCACTGTCACTGCACCTCCATCACACACCCTCATCTATACACATCACTGTCACTGCACCTCCATCATACACCCTCATCTATACACATCACTGTCACTGCACCTCCATCACACACCCTCATCTGTACACATCACTGTCACTGCACCTCCAACACACACCCTCATCTATACACATCACTGTCACTGCACCTCCATCATACACCCTCATCTATACACATCACTATCACTGCACCTCCATCACACACCCTCATCTGTACACATCACTGTCACTGCACCTCCAACACACACCCTCATCTATACACATCACTGTCACTGCACCTCCATCACACACCCTCATCTATACACATCACTGTCACTGCATCTCCATCACACACCCTCATCTATACACATCACTGACACTGCACCTCCATCACACACCCTCATCTATACACATCACTGTCACTGCACCTCCATCACACACCCTCATCTATACACATCACTGTCACTGCACCTCCATCACACACCCTCATCTGTACACATCACTGTCACTGCACCTCCATCACACACCCTCATCTATACACATCACTGTCACTGCACCTCCATCACACACCCTCATCTATACACATCACTGTCACTGCACCTCCATCACACACCCTTATCTATACACATCACTGTCACTGCACCTCCATCACACACCCTCATCTATACACATCACTGTCACTGCACCTCCATCATACACCCTCATCTATACACATCACTGTCACTGCACCTCCATCACACACCCTCATCTATACACATCACTGTCACTGCACCTCCATCATACACCCTCATCTGTACACATCACTGTCACTGCACCTCCATCACACACCCTCATCTGTACACATCACTGTCACTGCACCTCCATCACACACCCTCATCTATACACATCACTGTCACTGCACCTCCATCACACACCCTCATCTATACACATCACTGTCACTGCACCTCCATCACACACCCTCATCTATACACATCACTGTCACTGCACCTCCATCATACACCCTCATCTATACACATCACTGTCACTGCACCTCCATCACACACCCTCATCTATACACATCACTGTCACTGCACCTCCATCATACACCCTCATCTGTACACATCACTGTCACTACACCTCCATCACACACCTTCATCTATACACATCACTATCACTGCACCTCCATCACACATCGTCATCTGTACACATCACTGTCACTGCACCTCCATCACACACCCTCATCTGTACACATCACTGTCACTGCACCTCCATCATACACCCTCATCTATACACATCACTGTCACTGCACCTCCATCACACACCCTCATCTGTACACATCACTGTCACTGCACCTCCAACACACACCCTCATCTATACACATCACTGTCACTGCACCTCCATCATACACCCTCATCTATACACATCACTATCACTGCACCTCCATCACACACCCTCATCTGTACACATCACTGTCACTGCACCTCCAACACACACCCTCATCTATACACATCACTGTCACTGCACCTCCATCACACACCCTCATCTATACACATCACTGTCACTGCATCTCCATCACACACCCTCATCTATACACATCACTGACACTGCACCTCCATCACACACCCTCATCTATACACATCACTGTCACTGCACCTCCATCACACACCCTCATCTATACACATCACTGTCACTGCACCTCCATCACACACCCTCATCTGTACACATCACTGTCACTGCACCTCCATCACACACCCTCATCTATACACATCACTGTCACTGCACCTCCATCACACACCCTCATCTATACACATCACTGTCACTGCACCTCCATCACACACCCTTATCTATACACATCACTGTCACTGCACCTCCATCACACACCCTCATCTGTACACATCACTGTCACTGCACCTCTATCATACACCCTCATCTATACACATCACTGTCACTGCACCTCCATCACACACCCTCATCTATACACATCACTGTCACTGCACCTCCATCATACACCCTCATCTATACACATCACTGTCACTGCACCTCCATCACACACCCTCATCTATACACATCACTGTCACTGCACCTCCATCATACACCCTCATCTGTACACATCACTGTCACTGCACCTCCATCACACACCCTCATCTGTACACATCACTGTCACTGCACCTCCATCACACACCCTCATCTATACACATCACTGTCACTGCACCTCCATCACACACCCTCATCTATACACATCACTGTCACTGCACCTCCATCATACACCCTCATCTATACACATCACTGTCACTGCACCTCCATCACACACCCTCATCTATACACATCACTGTCACTGCACCTCCATCATACACCCTCATCTGTACACATCACTGTCACTACACCTCCATCACACACCTTCATCTATACACATCACTATCACTGCACCTCCATCACACATCGTCATCTGTACACATCACTGTCACTGCACCTCCATCACACACCCTCATCTGTACACATCACTGTCACTGCACCTCCATCACACACCCTCATCTATACACATCACTGTCACTGCATCTCCATCATACACCCTCATCTATACACATCACTGTCACTACACCTCCATCACACACCCTCATCTATACACATCACTGTCACTGCACCTCCATCACACACCCTCATCTGTACACATCACTATCACTGCACCTCCATCACACACCCTCATCTATACACATCACTGTCACTACACCTCCATCACACACCCTCATCTATACACATCTCTGTCACTGCACCTCCATCATACACCTCATCTATACACATCACTGTCACTGCACCTCCATCACACACCTCATCTATACACATCACTGTCACTGCACCTCCATCACACACCCTCATCTGTACACATCACTGTCACTGCACCTCCATCACACACCCTCATCTGTACACATCACTGTCACTGCACCTCCATCACACACCCTCATCTATACACATCACTGTCACTGCACCTCCATCACACACCTCATCTATACACATCACTGTCACTGCACCTCCATCACACACCCTCATCTATACACATCACTGTCACTGCACCTCCATCACACACCCTCATCTATACACATCACTGTCACTGCACCTCCATCACACACCCTCATCTATACACATCACTGTCACTGCATCTCCATCATACACCCTCATCTATACACATCACTGTCACTACACCTCCATCACACACCCTCATCTATACACATCACTGTCACTGCACCTCCATCACACACCCTCATCTGTACACATCACTGTCACTGCAGCTCATCAGATGGACATTATGAGTAATTTCTGTTTTCTGCTTATTCTGTAGATGATCTAAGAGCTACTTGATAAATCATGGAGCGTTTATATTTCTCATGTTTCACTGTCAAAATTCTCCTGATTTTTATTGTTTGCTCGCTGGAAGAGAGATGTAGTCTTCCACCTTTATCATTGCTTGATGGTATAACACAGCCTGGAGATATCATGTTTGGGGTCTTACTAGGTCTTCATGCTGACAAAATTTACCATAAACTTCCATTTAATGTGAGGCCACCCAAGACCATGTGTACATTGTAAGTAACCTTTATATTACTGATGCTCTTTAAAGTATTGTCTTGTTTCCGACTCTGCTTCTGCTGAGTTAGGTATTCCTGTATCCTTTTAAAATACAAGGGCCATCTGTAAGCATTAGGTTAGTCTTACCTGTTTCTACAATCTGCCAATACACCTTCCTCCAGCTTTCTGAGTGTGTCTCGTTATACAGTATGTAGGCATGAGCGAGTTCGATTCTCTGAGAACCGAACCCGCCCGAACTTGGCGATCCGAGCCTGGATCCGAGTCAGGCTTGTTTTTCGCAACTGACTCAGATCCGAAAACGAGGCAAAATGTCATCATCCCGCTGTCAGATCTCTCGGGTTTTGGATTCTATATAAGTCCCCGGTGATCGATCCCATCTTCACCCCGGACTTGGAGGGTGCACAGGACACGTTCCTTCTGTGCTGCTGTAGTTAGGGAAGGGGCAGGAGAGAGTAATGGGGGGCAGGAGAAAGCAGAGGGGGGCAGGAGAGAGCAGTGCTGCTTTTATAGGTGTGCTGTGTCAGTCACTGTGTAGGGTTCTGCGCAGCACAGTAGTGCACTGCACTAGCATACTGTGGCTGTGTATAGGACGGACCAGTTGTTGTTCTCTGTCTATAAGGGGCTGTGTACTGCTGTACACTACTGCTATATATCTCTGTGTGATCCAAAGCCAAAAATATATTTAATTTAATTGGTGCATCACTCAGTACTGTGGCTGCCATACACTAACACTACTGCCATATCTGTGTGTGATCCAAAGTTAAAAATATATTTAATTGGTGCGATACTCTGATTACTAGTACTGCGGCTGCCATACACTACTGCTATATATCCACTGTGTGTGAACCAGAGCAATAATAAATATTTCCATTGGTGCATCACTAATTGATGACTACCAGTACTGCCGTACACTACTGCTATATATCCTCTGTGTGTGATCCAGAGCAAAAATATATTTCTATTGGTGCATCACTCTGACTACTAGTACAGCGGCTGCCATATACTACTGCTGTATATCCTCTGTGTGTGATCCAAAGCCAAAAATATATTTCTATTATGTATTTGAAAGGGGTGCTCTGTTTGTTGTATCTGAAAGGGTTGAACTGTCCATCCATCCAGGGGCTCTCAGGGGCAAATGCAGGATTTTCATTGGGGGGGTTTCCACTGTACATGCATGTGTGTGTGTGTATATTTATATATATATGTAGCATATATACACACAGCAGACACACACACACACACACACACAGCATACATACAGTACACACAGGATATATGCTACACACACACACACACACACACACACACACACACACACGAAGCATACTTACACATTGGTTTTGTTGTCTGGGTTAGGCTATTAGGGTTGGTTTAGCGGTTTGGGTTAGGGTATTAGGGACAGTTTAGTGGTCTAGGCTAGTGGTTTGGGTAATAGAGCTAGTCTAGGGGTATGGGTGAGGGCATTAGGGATAGGGTATTAGGCTTGGTACAGTGGCCTGGGCCAGATTAAGTACTTGGGTTAGGGGTTAAGGCATTAGGGACAGGGCATCAGGGTTGTTTCATTGGATTGGGCCAGGGCATAGGGTTAGTTTAGCGGTTTAATTGAAGGATCAGACCTCATCACACATGCTGCTATGCCTGCACCTTTTCTTCCCTGCAGCAGTGCAGCTTGCATAGGCTGACACTGCATGCTTTTTGGCTGGCCACAGGACAGGCACAGCTGAGTAGCTCAGAGTCATAATCACTGTACTTCTCTGTCAAACAGTGATCCGATCGGCAGTGGTGGTCAGCCTCTCCTCTCCCACTCGTGGATGCCTCCCTCCACCCCTCAATGTCGGACCCTACTCGTAGATGCCTCCCTCCACTTCATAGACAGACCCCACTCACAGATGCCTCCCTCCTCCTCTCATGGACTGACCCTCCTTCCCCACTCATGGATACAGCCCCCCTGCCCCCAATCTCAGCTTAAAACACCCTCCCCCAATTTGCTGGTGCACCCTTCCCCCGCTCTCTGCCACAGCCATGTGTACCACTTTAACAAACAGGTTGATTCCAATAGTGGCAGCGGGTGACCTGCGCCCAGTGAGAGACAGAGACAAGGTTCTACCCCCCGTGTGCACCACCGCACCTCCCTCCTAACCTTGTGTCCGTCGCTGCGCTGTTACCAAGGAGCTACTGTATGTTGTACAGCAGCTTCTTTGAACCCGGAACCTCCTGGCTACCCCTGCCGTGATCCCTGTCTGTAGCCCTGATAGCAGCGCTGCGGCTACGTCTAAAAAAAAAAAACCATCAGCGCGGCAGCAGCAGCATGGATCGGCCTGGCGAGGGTGGGGAGTAGTTCTAAGCATTCACCAGTGACATCATCTTAGTCAATAGATCGGCGCATAGAGGGGGTTTCCAGGTACTCGGAACCCCCCCCTGCGTGCGCGTATGGCTCTGTCCCAGTGTAAAATAAAAATAATAGAAGTGAAAAACAAAAAAAGCCTAAAATTATAATTATTAAAAAAAAAAAAAATCGAATTTTTTGTTTGTGCTGTACCCAAGTGTACTATACAATATTTATTTTATTTTCATAAGTACTGTTATGCTGCCGGTCAGCCCGCAGTATATTATTTCCTACTCATAAACGCATTGTACGACGCTGTCGGTGTAGTCAACCGCAGTGTGTATTTATTATATATACACTGCTCAAAAAAATAAAGGGGACACTAAAATAACACATCCTAGATCTGAATGAATGAAATATTCTTATTAAATACTTTGTTCTTTACATAGTTGAATGTGCTGACAACAAAATCACACAAAAATTATCAATGGAAATCAAATTTATTAACCCATGGAGGTCTGGATTTGGAGTCACACTCAAAATTAAAGTGGAAAAGCACACTACAGGCTGATCCAACTATGATGTAATGTCCTTAAAACAAGTAAAAAATGAGGCTCAGTAGTGTGTGTGGCCTCCACGTGCCTGTATGACCTCCCTACAACGCCTGGGCATGCTCCTGATGAGGTGGCAGATGGTCTCCTGAGGGATCTCCTCCCAGACCTGGACTAAAGCATCCGCCAACTCCTGAACTGTCTGTGGCAATGTGGCGTTGGTGGATGGAGCGAGACATGATGTCCCAGATGTGCTCAATTGGATTCAGGTCTGGGGAATGGGCGGGCCAGTCCATAGCATCAATGCCTTTGTCTTGCAGGAACTGCTGACACACTCCAGCCACATGAGGTCTAGCATTGTCTTGCATTAGGAGGAACCCAGGGCCAACCGCACCAGCATATGGTCTCACAAGGGGTCTGAGGATCTCATCTTGGTACCTAATGGCAGTCAGGCTACCTCTGGCGAGCACATGGAGGGCTGTGCGCCCCCCCAAAGAAATGCCACCCCACACCATTACTGACCCAGTGCCAAACCGGTCATGCTGGAGGATGTTGCAGGCAGCAGAATGTTCTCCTTGGCGTCTCCAGACTCTGTCACGTCTGTCACATGTGCTCAGTGAGAACCTGCTTTCATCTGTGAAGAGCACAGGGCGCCAGTGGCGAATTTGACAATCTTGGTGTTCTCTGGCAAATGCCAAATGTCCTGCATAGTGTTGGGCTGTAAGCACAACCCCCACCTGTGGACGTCGGGCCCTCATACCACCCTCATGGAGTCTGTTTCTGATTGTTTGAGTAGACACATGCACATTTGTGGCTTGCTGGAGGTTATTTTGCAGGGCTCTGGCAGTGCTCCTCCTGTTCCTCCTTGCACAAAGGCGGAGGTAGCGGTCCTGCTGCTGGGTTGTTGCTCTCCTACGGCCTCCTCCACATCTCCTAATGTACTGGCCTTGTTCCTGGTAGCGCCTCCATGCTCTGGACACTACGCTGACAGACACAGCAAACCTTCTTGCCACAGCTCGCATTGATGTGCCATCCTGGATGAGCTGCACTACCTGAGCCACTTGTGTGGGTTGTAGACTCCGTCTCATGCTACCACTAGAGTGAAAGCACCGCCAGCTTTCAAAAGTGACCAAAACATCAGCCAGAAAGCATAGGAGCTGAGAAGTGGTCTGTGGTCACCACCTGCAGAACAACTCCTTTATTGGGGGTGTCTTGCTAATTGCCTATAATTTCCACCTGTTGTCTATTCCATTTGCACAACAGCATGTGAAATTGATTGTCAATCAGTGTTGCTTCCAAGTGGACAGTTTGATCTCACAGAAGTGTGATTGACTTGGAGTTACATTGTGTTGTTTTAGTGTTCCCTTTATTTGTTTGAGCAGTGTATTTCTGATTCATTTGTGCGACACTGTTACCGTCGGTGTGTAATATAAAAAATACTTCTACATATTTTTTTTACTAATTTCTGTGACTCTGTAACCGCAGTGTGTGATATAAAAAATAATATATATATTTTGAATTGAATAAATATTTTGTGGGGTGGTAGTCATGTGACCGCCGGTCAGCTGACCGACAGTCACATGACCTCCTCCATGAGCCCGACGGCTCACTATCCCGATGGTCGGCATGCCGACCAACAGGGACTATTTCCACTCGTGGGTGTCCACGACACCCATAGAGTGGGAATAGAACCCGTGGCAACCGCAGGTCGCCACCGAGCCCGCAGCATGGCGAGCGCAGCGAGCCCGCAAGGGGCTTGCTGCACTCGCCCCTCCCCGCCGGGATCCCGGCGTCGGTATGCTGCCGGGATCCCGGCGTCGGTAAGGTGACCGGCGGTCAGGAGACCGCCGGTCACCAGTACTACACCCATTTTGTGATGTGTCATCCCAGTATACATCCAGGGACTGCAGCTGCTCTGTCTATCTAGGGGTGTTCTGTCATTCCATCCAAAATAAAAGACATCTTTTTTTTTTATATGTTGTGCTGTATCCTACCAGAATACATCCAAGCGTGCTCCTTCCATTTCAGGGTGTGGGTCTGTAGCTCATATTCTTATTATAACTTATCGTCCTACTGTATTTTCATAACTCTTCTTATCACTACATTGTAATTAATTCAAATTAATAATATTAATAATAATTATAAATTAGCTAAATTTTCATTAAATTATTATAAATAAACTCTCCACCCTCATATAGTAAACTTTCAATATATCAAAGATATCTTTGAGGAAATGAAGAATTTGATTCTAAATAAATAAAATAATTTTTTTTAAATAAATTGAAATTAAAATAAATTAAATACATCTAAAAAAAAAAACATCAGCGCAGCAGCAGCATGGATCGGCCTGGCGAGGGTGGGGGAGTTTTAAGCATACACCAGTGACATCGTCATCTTAGTCAATAGATCAGCGCATAGAGGGGGTTTCCAGGTACTCTGAAATTCCCCCTGCAGGCGCATATTGCTCTGTCCCAGTGTAAAATAAAAATAATAAAAGTTGAAAACAAAAAGCCTAAAATTATAAATATAAAAAAAAAATCTATTTTTTTGTTTGTGCTGTACCCAAGTGTACTATACAATATTTATTTTATTTTCATAAGTACTGTTATGCTGCCGGTCAAACCGCAGTATATTATTTCCTACTCATTAACACTTTGTACGATGCTGTCAGTGTTAGTCAACTGCAGTGTGTATTTATTATATATATTTCTGATTCATTTGTGCGACACTGTAAGCACCGGTGTGTAGTATGAAAAATACTTTTACATATTTTTGACTAATTTGTGTGACACTGTAACCGCAGTATGTGATATAAAAAATAATATATAAGTATATTTTGATGTAAATTACTATTTTGTGCTGTGTCATCTCAGTATACATCCAGAAACTGCAGCTGATCCGTCCATGTAGCTAAATTTAAATTAAATGAATATAAAAAAAACCTCTCTACACTTTCTGCATATCGAAGATATCTTAGAGGAAATGAAGAATTTTATTCTAAATAAATTAAAATTTAAAAAATTAAATTAAAATAAATTGAAATTCAAATAAATTAAATAAATCTAAAATATTGTCTTTTTTTATTCTTCTTTGCCTTAATCATCTTTTTGTGAACTGAAATCTGAAGCCTTGCCTTTTTTTAAATACATTATTTTTTTTTTAGATTTTGTCCTTTCAGTGTTTACATCCAAGGGCTGCTGCTGCTCCGTTCAGCTACCTCGGTACAACCTTTTGGCCTAAAGAGTATAAAAACAATATTGTGAGCTTTGAGGTGTTCAGAATAGTATAAAAATGAGTGGAAATGAATGTTTTTGAGATTAATAATACTGTTTGAACAAAAACACCCCCACATTCTGTTATTTTAGCTGTTTGATGATTTTTCAGAAAAAAAAATCCAGATCCAAAACTGAAACCAAAACCCGCAAGGGTGGTTTTGGCTAAACCAATCCAGATCCAAAGCACGAAGGAGATCCAGATCCAAAACCAATACACAAAACAGGAAATATGGCCCGGTGCACACTCCTAGTTATATATGCTTTTAACTGTGTGATTATTATTAATATTTTTAGTAGAGATGTGCAGGGGGCATTTTTAAGGTTTTGTGTTTTGGTTTTGGATTCGGTTCCGCAGTCGTGTTTTGGATTCGGACGGATTTTGGCAAAACCTTCCTTTCGAATTTTTGTCGGATTCGGGTGCATTTTGGATTCGGGTGTTTTTTTTCAAAAAACCTCAAAAACAGCTTAAATCATAGAATTTGAGGTTAATTTTGATCCTATAGTATTCTTAACCTCAATAACCATAATTTCCACTCATTTCCAGTCTATTCTGAACACCTCACACCTCACAATATTATTTTTAGTCCTAAAATTTGCACCGAGGTTGCTGGATGACTAAGCTAAGCGACCCAAGTGGGCGGCACAAACACCTGGCCCATCTAGGAGTGGCACTGCAGTGTCAGACAGGATGGCACTTAAAAAAATAGTCCCCAAACAGCACATGATGCAAAGATAAATAAAAAAAAAAGGAGGTGCAAGATGGAATTGTCCTTGGGCCCTCCCACCCACCCTTATGTTGTATAAAATGGACATGCACACTTTAACAAACCCATTATTTCAGCGACAGGGTCTGCCACATGACTGTGGCTGAAATGATTGGTTGGTTTGGGCCCCCACCAAAAAAGAAGCAATCAATCTTTCCTTGCACAAACTGGCTCTACAGAGGCAAGATGTCCACCTCCTCCTCATCGTCCGATTCCTCACCCCTTTCACTGTGTACATCCCCCTCCTCACAGAGTATTAATTCGTCCCCACTGGAATCCACCATCACAGGTCCCTGTGTACTTTCTGTAGGCAATTGCTGGTAAATGTCTCCACGGAGGAATTGATTATAATTAATTTTGATGAACATCATCTTCTCCACATTTTCTGGAAGAAACCGACTACGCCGATCGCTGACAAGGTTACCGGCTGCACTAAACATTCTTTCAGAGTACACACTGGAGGGGGGGCAACTTAGGTAAAATAAAGCCAGTTTGTGCAAGGGCCTCCAAATTGCCTCTTTTTCCTGCCAGTATACGTACCTACTTGGATGCTGTCACTCATGTAATCCTCCACCATTCATTCAATGGTGACAGAATCATATGCAGTGACAGTAGATGACATGTCAGTAATCGTTGGCAGGTCCTTCAGTCCGGACCAGATGTCAGCACTTGCTCCTGACTGCCCTGTATCACTGCCAGTGGGTGGTTTTGGAAATTTTATCCTTTTCCTGGCAGCTCCAGTGGTGGTAGAAAATGAAGGAGGAGCTGTTGGCGGGTCACGTTCCGCTTGACTTGACAAGTGTCTCACCAGCAGGTCTTTGAACATCTGCAGACTTGTGTCTGCCGGAAAGATAGATACAATGTAGGCTTTAAACCTAGGATCGAGCATGGTGGCCAAAATGTAGTGCTCTGATTTCAACAGATTGACCACCCGTGAATCCTGGTTAAGTGAATGAAGGGCTCCATCCACAAGTCCCACATGCCTAGCGGAATCGCTCCGTTTTAGCTCCTCCTTCAATCTCTCCAGCTGCTTCTGCAAATCCCCAGGAGAGTCCAATTGGGGTAAGCCAATCTGCGGTGATGTTCCTCAGTTTCCGTAAGAGGTTGTCAGCTGTGTGCCTCTTATGGAAAGCGGTGATACAAAGCGTAGCCTGCCTAGGAACAAGTTGGCATTTGCGAGATGCTGCTACTGGTGCCGCTGCTGCTGTTGTTGCTGCGGGAGGCAATACATCTACCCAGTGGGCTGTCACAGTCATATAGTCCTTAGTCTGCCCTGCTCCACTTGTCCACATGTCCGTGGTTAAGTGGACAGTGTGTACAACAGCATTTTTTAGGACACTGGTGACTCTTTTTCTGACGTCTGTGTACATTCTCTGTATCGCCTGCCTACAGAAGTGGAACCTAGATGGTATTTGGTACCGGGGACACACTACTTCAAGCAATTCTCTAAGTCCCTGTGAGCTAACGGCGGATGCCGGACGCACGTCTAACACCAACATAGTTGACAAGGCCTGTGTTATCCACTTTGCAACAGGATGACTGCTGTGATATTTCATCTTCCTTGCAAAGGACTGTTGGACAGTCAATTGCTTACTGGAAGTAGTACAAGTGGTCTTCCGACTTCCCCTCTGGGATGACGATCGACTCCCAGCAGCAACAACAGCAGCGCCAGCAGCAGTAGTAGGCGTTCCACTCAAGGATCCATCGGAGGAATCCCAGTTAGGAGAGGACTCGTCAGACTTGCCAGTGACATGGCCTGCAGGACTATTGGCGTTGCTGTCTAAGGAGGAAATTGACATTGAGGGAGTTGGTGGTGTGGTTTGCAGGAGCTTGGGTACAAGAGGAAGAAGGGATTTAGTTGTCAGTGGACTGCTTCTGCTGTCACCCAAAATTTTGAACTTGTCAATGACTTCTGATGAATGCACTCCAGGTGACGTATAAGGGAGGATGTTCCTAGGTAGTTAACGTCCTTACCCCTACTTATTACAGCTTGACAAAGGCAACACACGGCTTGACACCTGTTATCCGCATTTCTTTAAAAATAATTCCACACCGAAGAGGTGATTTTTTTGTATTTTTACCAGGCATGTCAATGGCCTTATTCATCCCACGGACAACAGGTGTCTCCCCGGGTGCCTGACTTAAACAAATCACCTCACCATCAGAATCCTCCTTGTCAATTTCCTCCTCAGTGCCAGCAACACCCATATCCTCATCCTGGTGTACTTCAACAGTGACATCTTCAATTTGAATATCAGGAACTGTACTGTGGGTGCTCCTTCCAGCACTTGCAGGGGGAGTGCAAATAGTGGAAGGATCCACCTCTTCCCGTCCAGTGTTGGGAAGGTCAGGCATCGCAACCGCCGACACAATTGGACTCTCCTTGGGGATTTGTGATTTAGAAGAACGCACAGTTCTTTGCTGTGCTTTTGCCAGCTTAACTATTTTCATTTTTCTAGCGGGAGGATGAGTGCTTCCATCCTCATGTGAAGCTGAACCACTAGCCATGAACATATGCCAGTGCCTCCGCCGTTCCTTGCCACTCCATGTCGTAAATGGCGTATTGACAAGTTTACGCTTCTCCTCAGACGCTTTTAATTTAGATTTTTGGGTCATTTTACTGAACTTTTGTTTTTTGGATTTTACATGCTCTCTACTATGACATTGGGCATCGGCCTTGGCAGATGACGTTGATGGCATTTCATCGTCTCTGCCATGACTGGTAGCAGCAGCTTCAGCACTAGGTGGAAGTGGATCTTGATCTTTCCCTATTTTACCCTCCAAATTTTTGTTCTCCATTTTTTAATGTGTGGAATTATATGCCAGTAATATATCTGATTAGACGGCAGTAATGTCTGGAATCAGATACCACTAGATAGATACCAGATACCACTGTGACTGGAATGATGATGACCTATGCACAGTGACAGGACACTACCACAGCACCCTACAGCAGCAAGATGCAGCACAAGACGCTGGACTTTTAGAAATGTACTGTAGTATACTGGTCACCACAATGCAGCACAAGACAATGAGCAGTGATACTAAGCACTGATGAGGATACTAGAACTGACACTGAGCAGCAAGATGCAGCACTGGACTATTGTACTGTAGTATACTGGTCACCACAATGCAGCACAAGACAATGGGGGTAATTCCAAGTTGATCGCAGCAGGAATTTTGTTAGCAGTTAGGCAAAACCATGGCCCTCATTCCGAGTCGTTCGCTCAGTAATTTTCTTCGCATCGCAGCGTTTTTCTGCTTAGTACGCATGCGCAATGTTCGCACTGTGACTGCGCCAAGTAATTTTGCTATGAAGATAGTTTTTTTACTCACGGCTTTTTCTTCGCTCCGGCGAACGTAATGTGATTGACAGGAAATGGGTGTTACTGGGCGGAAACACTGCGTTTTATGGGCGTGTGGATGAAAACGCTACCGTTTCCGGAAAAAACGCAGGAGTGGCTGGAGAAACGGAGGAGTGTCTGGGCGAACGCTGGGTGTGTTTGTGACGTCAAACCAGGAACGACAAGCACTGAACTGATCGCAGATGCCGAGTAAGTCTGAAGCTACTCTGAAACTGCTAAGTAGTTTGTAATCGCAATATTGCGAATACATCGTTCGCAATTTTAAGAAGCTAAGATTCACTCCCAGTAGGTGGCGGCTTAGCGTGTGTAACTCTGCTAAAATCGCCTTGCGAGCGAACAACTCGGAATGAGGGCCCATGTGCACTGCAGGGGAGGCAGATATAACATGTGCAGAGAGAGTTAGATTTGGGTGGGTTATTTTATTTCTGTGCAGGGTAAATACTGGCTGCTTTATTTTTACACTGCAAATTAGATTGCAGATTGAACACACCCCACCCAAATCTAACTCTCTCTGCACATGTGAAATCTGCCTCCCCTGCAGTGCACATGGTTTTGCCCAATTGCTTACAAAATTCCTGCTGCGATCAACTTGGAATTACCCCCAATGTGCAGTGATACTGAGCACTGATGAGGATACTAGAACTGACACTGAGTAGCAAGATGCAGCACTGGATTATTGTACTGGAGTATACTGATCACCACAATGCAGCACAAGACAATGAGCAGTGATACTGAGCACTGATGAGGATACTAGAACTGACACTGAGCAGGAGAAACACACTACTAGTATTACTGAGCAGCAATAAGTAAGCACTGACACTGAGCACTGATATTGAGATTTCCACTGAGAGAACGTAGCCACGTCCTCTCCACTCTCTCTACAATGCACGAGTGAAAATGGCGGCGATGCGTGGCTCTTTATATGGAATCCGAATATCGCAAGAATCCGACAGCGGGATGATGATGTTTTGCCTCGTTTGGGTTTTCCGAGTCAGGCGGGAAGAACCGAGCCTGCCTCGGGCCCGTGTAAACCACGTGGAGTTCGGGGGGGTTCGGTTCTCGGAGAACCGAACCCGCTCATCTCTAATTATTAGTATAACTTTTATTTCTAAGTTACTGAAGTATGCATTGCTGCTCAAGGTAACCCTAGGAAACAGTTACAGGGTATCAGAGCCTACTGTATATAATTTACACAATGGTTGTATCCAGTGCTTTTTTTGTAGGCAAATTTTTTTCAGAAACTGTGGGCAGGGCAGAGGTGAGTGGTATTGTGGGTGGAGCTACCAATGGGGTGGGGCAACAATTGATACATAAACTTTTTTAAAAAACACATAATGCCGAGTACTGCCATATATACACATAATGCCCCCAGTAGTGCCAGTTACACAATGCCCCCAGTAGTGCCAGATACACAATGCCCCGAGCAGTGCCAGTTACACAATGCCCCCAGCAGTGCCAGATACACAATGGATACCTCCCAACTGTCCCGATTTTCGAGGGACAGTCCCGTTTTTTGGGGACTGTCCCGCTGTCCCACCCGCGGGCCACAGTGTCCCGCGGTGGGGGAGTCAGTTGGGAGGCTCTGTCAATCGCTGCTAGAGCAGCGGTGAATAGACGCTGTGCGCATGCGCACAGCGTCTATTCAGTGGAGTCAGAGGGAGAGGGAGCATGCCAGCGGCTCACAGAGCGCTGGGCATGCCCCCTCAGTGACGAAAACGGAGCCGTGGCTCACGATCGCGGGTCCTCCCATGAAGCCACGCCCCCTTTTCATAGGCCACGTCCCTTTTTCGGGAGCGCGCGCGGCGAAGCCGCGCGAGTGTCCCGCTCCGCAAAGAAGCAAAGTTGGGAAGTATGACAATGTCCCCAGCAGTGCCAGTTACACAATGCCCCCAGCAGTGCCAGATACACAATGTCCCCAGCAGTGCCAGATACACAATGTCCCCAGCAGTGCCAGATACACAATGTCCCCAGCAGTGCCAGTTACACAATGCCCTCAGCAGTGCCAGATACACAATGTCCCCAGCAGTGCCAGTTACACAATGCCTCCAGCAGTGCCAGTTACACAATGCCCCCAGTTTCTGATGATGTCATATTTAATGAGAGGTTTAGGAACTCAGTTCCTGCTGGTTCCTGCTGAGAAATAGCACTGGTTCTATCAGTTATCGCAATTCGATTGTGATTGTGGTACGTACGATATCACTGCACCAAAAATATCACCTTTACCTGTTTCATATTCATGATTTCATGAAAGAAGAATTCGCTCTCTTCACTTTCATATCTCATCCTTGTTGACTATTCTACATTGATCGGTGGATTACATTTCTACATACACCCTTCTCTCTGTAAGGTCCTGGTTGATACAATGGGGGTGATTCAGAGCTGATCGTAAGCACATCTAGGATCACTTTCCCTGACATGCGCGGGGGGGGGGTGCCCAGCACAGGGCTAATCTAACCTACCCCCCACCTTCCCCGCACGGGTGCGAAAGCATCACGCGGCGGCGATGCTTTCGCACCCGCCAAGTAGCTCCCTACCAGCGCAATCTAGCTGTGCTGGCAGGCAGCTACCTGTTGCGTTCCCGGTTGCAGCGGCTGCGCGTGACATCACACAGCCACCGCGGCCCACTCCTGCAACAGTCCGGACATGCCAGCGTTGTCCGGACCGCGCCCCTTTAATGGTGTTCTAACGCTGTTGGCATGCCCCCTCCCACCCCTCGGTAGCCTCTACCTGTCTGCCTGCACACTCCAGCAAGGGCTTCAGAGTGATCGCTATTGTATAGGTCTGAATTAGGCCCAGTGTCCGTTTTTGGGGAAAATTTACTAAAGCTTTTAAAACAGAGAATTGATGATGTTGCCTATAGCAACCAATCAGATGCTGTCTATCATTTTCTAAAAGGCAATAGAGAAATGATAGACAGCATTTGCTATAGACAATATCACCAAATCTCTATTTTAGTAGCTTTAGTAAAATTACCCCTTTGTCTTTTACTCAACACTTTGACACCTTTTGTAGGTTAAAAATGTAATACATTCGCCGGTAGTGAAACTTTTACTCAATTGTATTGTTCCATCTGCAACAAATATGCATCCAGAGCCGGCCATAGGCATAGGCAAACTAGGCAATTGCCTAGGGCATTTGATATGCCTAGGGGCATCAGCAGCTTCTGCTGATTAAAATGATATGCAGCATGCCTATATTCTGTGTGTAGCAGTTCATATGCAGATACAGCCACAGTCTCACACAGTATATAGGCATGCTGCATATCATTTTAATCAACAGAAGCTGCTTGTGCATCCTAGCCACATTGCAATGCAAATAAGATGCATTTTCATTAAAAAAAATGTGCCCGACGTTAGCATTGAGGCAAGATTCATGAGGACACATCTGTATTCAAGCAGAGGCAGAGGTCACAGTGTTAGTGGCAGTGTGAGTGTTGTGTGCATGTGAGTAGGTTGGTTGTGCAGTAGTGTTCGGAATATGTGTAAGGAGCATTATGTGTGTCATGTAAAAATGCATTAATAATGTGCAACATATGTGTAACGGGAACTGTGTGTGTCATTATGTGTATAAGGGCATTAATAATGTGCAGCATATGTGTAACAGGGTACTACTGTATGTGTGTCATTATGTGTTTAGGGGCACTAATAATGTGCAGCAAATGTGTAGGGGGCACTATGTGTGTCATTATGTGTATAAGGGCATTAATAATGTGCGGCATATGTGTAACAGGGTACTACTGTATGTGTGTCATTATGTGTTTAGGGGCACTAATAATGTGCAGCAAATGTGTAGGGGGCACTATGTGTGTCCTTATGTGTATAAGGGAATTAATAATGTGCGGCATATGTGTAAGGGACATTATGTGTAAAAGGGCATTAATAAAGGTTGTCATAATGTGTAAGGCGCATTATGTTTATAAGGACATTAATAATGTGCCTCATATGTGTAAGGGGCATTACTGTGTTGCATTATGTGTATAAGGTGCTCTACTATGTGGCGTTGCATATAGAAAGGGCACTACTGTGTCGTCTAATGTAAATGCAATTCAGTGTGATGTAATGTGAATAAGGAGCTCTACTGTGAGGAGTAACGTTTATAAGGTATAGTTATACTACTGTGGGATATAATATGAATTATGGACACTATCGCATGATCAAATGTGAATAAAGTTGCAGTACTGTGTGGCGTAATTGGAATTGTAGTTACCGCTGTGTGGCCATGCCCCTTGCCAGCAAAAGCACACCCCTTTTTGGGCTCAGCGCCAAATGTGCGAACTGTTCCTATTTAAAATATAGGGGGTACAAACACCAAAATAAGGACTGCTATGGATGAGGGGTGATGGTGCTGGGAAAGAGGTGCAAGGTCAGAGGCGGAACCAGCGGTGGTGCTAGGGGGCACCAGCCAAAATCTTGCCTAGGGCATCATATTGGCTAGGGCCGGCTCTGTATGCATCCATTATGGGCCTAATTCAGACCTGATCGCTCGCTAGGGTTTTTTTGCACTGCTGCAAGCAGATCGTCTCCTCCCATAGCGGAGTGTATTTTTGCTTTGCGATTGTGCGAACGCATGTGCAGCAGAGCTGTACAAACATCCGCTGCGATCACTTCAGACTGTTCGGGCCCGGAATTGACGTCAGGAGCCCTCCCTGTAAACGCTTGGACACGCCTGCATTTTTCCAGCCACTCCCTGAAAATGGTCAGTTGCCTCCACAAACGCCTTCTTCTTGTCAACCACCTTGAGATCGGCAGTGCGAATGGATTCTTCGTAAAATCCATCGCGCAGTTCTGACCTGATCACAGCACTACAAAAAACCGCTAGCGAGCGATCAGGTCTGAATTACCCCCCATATGCAGGTCTCCAGGAACACACAAACAGAAATTGACAAAACTGAACATAAACGCTCAAAATAACATGTAAAACTATATAAATGGATAATACTTCCCTTATGGTGTTCAGCGGAAATATCCTGTTTCTTAATGTGTGTCTTAGGGTTGTATAAACATGAAAAAGAGTAATCACAATACTCTCTTGTGTAATACATCAAAATGAATGTATCTTAATATATCTGATGCGGTGGCAAAAAGTTCTTTCTATACGTGTGTAGTATCCACCACCCAGGGCCGGCTCTACCATTAGGCAGCTTTAAGCAGCTTCCTAGGGTGCCTGGATCTGGAAGGGGGGTGGGGGGGTGGGTGTCACTGAGTCTGCCTATCACAGAATTAAGAGTGTCTCTGAAAGAAACATCCTTGTGGTGGGATCAGTACGGGAAGCCGGCGGGGTGGGATTCCGACGTTCATAATACCAATATCGAGATCCCAATTGCACATAAGCTGACAGGGGTAAGGGGTGCTATACCCTCTCCCCTACCCCCCTAACCCTAACCCTCCCTACCCACTGCCTAACTCTAACCTCCCCCATAGTGCCTAACCCTAACCTTCCCCGATCAGTGCCTAAACCTCACCTCCCGTCCCCAAAGCCTAACCCTAAAACTCAGATGGGGGTGCCTAACCCTAACCCCCCTTCCTGCACCCTAACCTTCCCCGATCAGTGCATAAACCTCACCTCACGTCCCCACAGCCTAACCCTAAAACTCAGAAGGGGGTGCCTAACCCTAACCCCCCTCCCTGCACCCTAACCCTAACCTTCCCCGATCAGTGCCTAAACCTCACCTCACGTCCCCACAGCCTAACCCTAACACTCAGATGGGGGTGCCTAACCCT